>NC_039358.1:136639275-137239275 GCF_003573695.1 Papaver somniferum
AATCAAACTTTCAAGAGAAAATTCTTTAGTCTTGTGACGCAAAGTATTACGAAAATCTTTCCAGCTAGGTGGTAACTTGTCAATCATTACAGAAACTTGAAATTGTTCATCAGTTTTCATACCTTCGGCCACAATTTCGTGGTAAATTTTTTGAAGTTCATGAGCCTGTGCAACAACTGATCTATCATCCACCATTTGGTATCTCACATACCGGCTCACAGCATATTTCTTTGAACCCGCTTCCTCGGTGTCATATTTTTTCTGTAATGCATCCCATACATCTTTAGCAGTTTCAAAAGTTGAATAATACTCATATAAATCGTCAGATAATGCATTAAGAATGTAGTTTTTGCAATCAAAGTCATTATCGATCCATTTGTCGATGGCCTTTTGTTTTTCCTCGGGAGTTTGAGAAACAACTTCTTCAACACCACCGATAGGAGGTGGATCTGTAGCAGCACCACCGCCAGCAGCAACAGCAGCAGCAACAACAGGAGTCTTATCAGCAGCAGGTTCCAGGGTTCCAGGATGAACACTCGACACAATCATATGCAGCTTCATCAGTTTGAGATAAAAGAACATCTTTAGCTTCCATCTTCTGAAATGCAACCCTTCAAATTTGAAAGGCTTGTTGGTATCATCAACGCGCTTCTTTTCATTCTCCATAGCAGAAACGTACACCTTAAAATTGTTGGAAACAAAGCACTATAATCAAATTACACAAAGAAACCGCTGAGTCGCGTACTAGGTCGCTATCTTTAAGGTGTTTCGCGACTCTGCCTCTTGATTGTGCTAGCAGTCAGTTTTTTGTCGAAACCCTATGGGATAAAACAACTTATCTCTTTCGATTTCTCTGCACTGAGAAATCGAATCAATAATAACTCTTTCAACAACACTTGCTCAGAAAAACTTGACGAAATAAAAATAACGTTCTATATCTTTTCTTCCAGAAACCAGTTTTTTTTTTTTTTTATAATCAAAAAAAATCAATGGAATTAATGGAAAATTAATTTTCGATTAAATGCCAATTAAATTTCTTTGTAACAGCAAAAAAACGGCCGTATTAAAATTTCAACATTAACTGTAATTAATCATGATATAATTATCTTAATACGTTTTGAAAATTTAAGTTAAAAACAGCAAAAAAATTGTTTCCAAGGCCCCGCTCCCGGACTAATGTAATATAATATATAGTATAAATAGTATATACCCTAGTGAAATTGTGTGGGGTGGGAATTGAACCCATGCCTATAGTGTGGGAGCTCAAAACAATGCCACCATACTATCTCTCTAACTTTGACATATTATTACAAAACTATGTTTTTAAATATATACCCCAACAATCCCCCACTTATATTTTAAAACATTGAGCAAGTGCTATACAGTTGTGCATAAGCAAAGGTGCCTTTCGACTTGAACCTCTACATAGTGTTGAACTTTCTAAGTATCAGGTAACTAGAGTGACTCTCGTCTTGAACTCTAACTAATAATAAATTATACAACACACACAACTATATCTTAGAGTAAAGTTCTTAATTTTGCACATTAGGGCCATGTGCTTATCCCTTTCTTAACGAACGATCTAGAGAAATGCCCAAGTTCTCATAGAAGGCGGCCACACCTTCACATTCGTATAGGTGAGTCTATCAAGGATACTCCTGTATATCCCACTCTTAACTTAAGAGCTATAGACATCATTAAGAGTTTAAACACTCAACCTGTTTCCCACTTCAGGATATCATGCTATGGGAATGCATGACTCTATCATATTATTTGTAACTTCGTCTAGTCCCTTTGAACCTATTTCTAGGTTGGGTATCCATTACAAATGACTCAACTTCTCACGGGCAAAAGTCCCATACTTTTAGAGATATTCCATACCTTTTCTCTTGCTAATCCTTTCGTCAAAGTATCAGCTATATTTCCTTCAGACCTTACATGATCTACTCTAACAACACCAGTTGTGAGAAATTCTCTAACTGTGTCGTGCTTTCGACGTATCTGTCGATTCTTACTGTTATTATAACAGTTCTCTACTACTCCGATAGCCGCGGTACTATCGCAGTGGATCAAAGTGGCTGGTATCGGTTTTTCCCATATTGGAATGTCTGATAACAGACTCTTCAGCCATCCTTCTTCTTCACTAGCTGCTGCTAGTGCCATCAATTCAGCCTCCATCGTAGATTGGGCTATAATTGTCTGTTTCTTTGATCTCCAAGATACAGCGCCCCCAGCAATAGTAAAAACATATCCACTGGTGGCCTTGGAATCATCTGAAAGAGTATTCCAATTAGCATCGCTAAATCCTTCAAGGACTGCGGGATGCCTCTTATAGTGTAATCCTAGGTTTGTGGTTCTTTTCAGATACCGCATAACCCTCTCAATAGCATCCCAGTGTTCCAAACTAGGATTACTGGTAAACCTGCACAGAACTCCCACTGCATATGCAATGTCTGGTCTTGTACAATCAGTTGCATAACGCAGACTTCCAATTATACTAGCATATTCAGATTTTCTAACACTTTCTCCAGTGTTCTTAAACAATTTCACATTAGGATCAAACGGAGTACAAGCAGGCTTACAATCAAAATATTCATACTTTCTCAGAATTTTTTCAATGTAGTGAGATTGATCCAAACAAATACCACTACTAGTTCTAGTTATTTTGATTCCCAAGATTACACTAGCTTCACCCAAATCTTTCATGTCAAAATTCGAACTAAGCATACCTTTAGTTTCATTGAAAACAGATAAATTGGAACCAAATATCAGCAAATCATCCACATACAAGCAAACAATCACACACACATCATTCTCAAATTTATAATAGATGCATTTGTCACCCTCGTTTATTCTGAAGTTATGTGAAATCATTAAATTATCAAATTTCTCATGCCACTGTTTAGGAGCTTGTTTTAAACCATAAAGGGATTTTTCTAGCTTACATACTTTCTGTTCTTGTCCAGGAATTACAAAACCTTCAGGTTGTTCCATATAAATTTCCTCTTCTAGTTCACCATTCAAAAAGGCAGTTTTAACATCCATTTGGTGAATAACAAGATTATGAGCAGCGGCAGCAGCAATCAAAACACGTATAGATGTTAATCTAGTAACAGGAGAATAAGTATCAAAGAAGTCTACGTTCTCTCGTTGCCTAAATCCTTTAGCAACCAGTCTAGCTTTGTGCTTCTCTATTGTTCCATCAGGTATAGTTTCCTTTTCAAAACCCATTTACAACCTATAGGCTTACAACCAGGAGGTAAATCTACTATACGCCAAGTTCCATTAGACATATGAGAATCCCATTCATTATCTACAGCTTCTTGCCAGGAACTAGACTCTGCAGAACTGAACGCCTCTTGTAAATTAGAAGGTTCTTCCTCTACGACATAAAATTCAAAATCAGGATCTCTTGTGTCAGACCTAGCTCTTTTACTTCTTCTAGGTTCAACTTCAGTGATCCTAGTTTCTGCACTTCTAGGTTCTTCTAATCTATGTTCAGAATCAGCACTAGGTAAAACACTAGATAAAGAACCCCCACTATTACCCCCACTATTTCTAGATTTAAAAGGAAATCTCTCTTCAAAGAAATCAACATCAATAGATTCAATAATAACCTTATTATTAATATCAAAGAACCTATAAGCTTTACTGTTTTGAGCATAACCAATAAAAACACATTCATAAGCTCTACTTTCTAACTTATGTCTTTTAGGATCAGGTTTTCTAACAAAAGCTAAGCAACCCCAAACTCTAAAATAAGAGACATTAGGTTTTCTATTTCTCCAAAGTTCATAAGGAGATATCATGGTTTTATTATTAGGAATGCGGTTCAAAACATGGCAAACAGTCAGCAAACATTCACCCCACCAATGAGAAGCAGCACCAGAGCTAAGCAAACAAGCAACAGTCAATTCAGTAAGAGTACGATTCTTTCTTTCAGCTTTCCCATTCATTTGAGGATTATATGGTGCAGTTCTTTCATGTATAATGCCATTAGTTTGATAAATTTCAGTAAAAGGAGAAGAATCATATTCAGTGCCTCTATCACTACGAAATCTCTTAATTTTCCTACCAAATTGATTTTCAATTTCAGCAATAAAAATCTTAAAATTTTCAATAGCTTCGTTCTTATGGCTCAACAAATAAACATAAGTATAATTAGAACAATCATCAATGAACGTCATGATATACCTCTTGCCATTTCTAGTTAGGATACCTTCATATTCACACAAATCAGAATGTATTAAGTCTAGTGGTTTCGATTCTCTTACAACAGATTTATGTGAAGTCTTGGTTATTTTTGCTTGACTACAGTATTCACATTTTTCAAAATCATTTTCAGAAAATTCAGGGAGGACACCTAACTTACTCATGTTATTTACTAACTTTTTACCCACATGACAAAGCCTACCATGCCAAACATTAAAATTGCAAACCATATAAGCAGAAGAATCAATTTTATTCATAGCATCAACATTAAGCTTAAACATTCCATCAGTAGCATAACCCTTTCCTACAAAATTCTTATTCTTAGTTATAGTGTAAATATCAGACCCAATAGTTTGATACAACCCAGCCTTGTTGAGAAGATAGCCGGAAACAAGGTTCTTTCTCATTTCTGGAGTGTGAAGGACATCTTTCAGCATGAGTGTCTTCCCAGAAGTAAACTTCAACTCTACCGTACCAGAACCTTTCACCATAGTGCTGTGGGAGTCTCCCAATAACACTTTCTTGTCCTTGGTTTCAGCATAAGTCTTGTGACGCAAAGTATTACGAAAATCTTTCCAGCTAGGTGGTAACTTGTCAATCATTACAGAAACTTGAAATTGTTCATCAGTTTTCATACCTTCGGCCACAATTTCGTGGTAAATTTTTTGAAGTTCATGAGCCTGTGCAACAACTGATCTATCATCCACCATTTGGTATCTCACATACCGGCTCACAGCATATTTCTTTGAACCCGCTTCCTCGGTGTCATATTTTTTCTGTAATGCATCCCATACATCTTTAGCAGTTTCAAAAGTTGAATAATACTCATATAAATCGTCAGATAATGCATTAAGAATGTAGTTTTTGCAATCAAAGTCATTATCGATCCATTTGTCGATGGCCTTTTGTTTTTCCTCGGGAGTTTGAGAAACAACTTCTTCAACACCACCGGTAGGAGGTGGATCTGTAGCAGCACCACCGCCAGCAGCAACAGCAGCAGTCTTATCAGCAGCAGGTTCCAGGGTTCCAGGATGAACACTCGACACAATCATATGCAGCTTCATCAGTTTGAGATAAAAGAACATCTTCAGCTTCCATCTTCTGAAATGCAACCCTTCAAATTTGAAAGGCTTGTTGGTATCATCAACGCGCTTCTTTTCATTCTCCATAGCAGAAACGTACACCTTAAGATTGTTGGAAACAAAGCACTATAATCAAATTACACAAAGAAACCGCTGAGTCGCGTACTAGGTCGCTATCTTTAAGGTGTTTCGCGACTCTGCCTCTTGATTGTGCTAGCAGTCAGTTTTTTGTCGAAACCCTATGGGATAAAACAACTTATCTCTTTCGATTTCTCTGCACTGAGAAATCGAATCAATAATAACTCTTTCAACAACACTTGCTCAGAAAAACTTGACGAAATAAAAATAACGTTCTATATCTTTTCTTCCAGAAACCAGTTTTTTTTTTTTATAATCAAAAAGAATCAATGGAATTAATGGAAAATTAATTTTCGATTAAATGCCAATTAAATTTCTTTGTAACAACAAAAAAACGGCCGTATTAAAATTTCAACATTAACTGTAATTAATCATGATATAATTATCTTAATACGTTTTGAAAATTTAAGTTAAAAACAGCAAAAAAATTGTTTCTGGATCAGCAGACCTCCCAAGACCCCCAAGGCCCCGCTCCCGGACTAATGTAATATAATATATAGTATATACCCTAGTGAAATTGTGTGGGGTGGGAATTGAACCCATGCCTATAGTGTGGGAGCTCAAAACAATTCCACCATACTATCTCTCTAACTTTGGCATATTATTACAAAACTATGTTTTTAAATATATACCCCAACAATCCCCCACTTATATTTTAAAACATTGAGCAAGTGCTATACAGTTGTGCATAAGCAAAGGTGCCTTTCGACTTGAACCTCTACATAGTGTTGAACTTTCTAAGTATCAGGTAACTAGAGTGACTCTCGTCTTGAACTCTAACTAATAATAGATTATACAACACACACAACTATATCTTAGAGTAAAGTTCTTAATTTTGCACATTAGGGCCATGTGCTTATCCCTTTCTTAACGAACGATCTAGAGAAATGCCCAAGTTCTCATAGAAGGCGGCCACACCTTCACATTCGTATAGGTGAGTCTATCAAGGATACTCCTGTATATCCCACTGTTAACTTAAGAGCTATAGACATCATTAAGAGTTTAAACACTCAACCTGTTTCCCACTTCAGGATATCATGCTATGGGAATGCATGACTCTATCATATTATTTGTAACTTCGTCTAGTCCCTTTGAACCTATTTCTAGGTTGGGTATCCATTACAAATGACTCAACTTCTCACGGGCAAAAGTCCCATACTTTTAGAGATATTCCATACCTTTTCTCTTGCTAATCCTTTCGTCAAAGTATCAGCTATATTTCCTTCAGACCTTACATGATCTACTCTAACAACACCAGTTGTGAGAAATTCTCTAACTGTGTCGTGCTTTCGACGTATCTGTCGATTCTTACTGTTATTATAACAGTTCTCTACTACTCCGATAGCCGCGGTACTATCGCAGTGGATCAAAGTGGCTGGTATCGGTTTTTCCCATACTGGAATGTCTGATAACAGACTCTTCAGCCATCCTGCTTCTTCACTAGCTGCTGCTAGTGCCATCAATTCAGCCTCCATCGTAGATTGGGCTATAATTGTCTGTTTCTTTGATCTCCAAGATACAGCGCCCCCAGCAATAGTAAAAACATATCCACTGGTGGCCTTGGAATCATCTGAAAGAGTATTCCAATTAGCATCGCTAAATCCTTCAAGGACTGAGGGATGCCTCTTATAGTGTAATCCTAGGTTTGTGGTTCTTTTCAGATACCGCATAACCCTCTCAATAGCACCCCAGTGTTCCAAACTAGGATTACTGGTAAACCTGCACAGAACTCCCACTGCATATGCAATGTCTGGTCTTGTACAATCAGTTGCATAACGCAGACTTCCAATTATACTAGCATATTCAGATTGTCTAACACTTTCTCCAGTGTTCTTAAACAATTTCACATTAGGATCAAACGGAGTACAAGCAGGCTTACAATCAAAATATTCATACTTTCTCAGAATTTTTTCAATGTAGTGAGATTGATCCAAACAAATACCACTACTAGTTCTAGTTATTTTGATTCCCAAGATTACACTAGCTTCACCCAAATCTTTCATGTCAAAATTCGAACTAAGCATACCTTTAGTTTCATTGACAACAGATAAATTGGAACCAAATATCAGCAAATCATCCACATACAAGCAAACAATCACACACACATCATTCTCAAATTTATAATAGATGCATTTGTCACCCTCGTTTATTCTGAAGTTATGTGAAATCATTAAATTATCAAATTTCTCATGCCACTGTTTAGGAGCTTGTTTTAAACCATAAAGGGATTTTTCTAGCTTACATACTTTCTGTTCTTGTCCAGGAATTACAAAACCTTCAGGTTGTTCCATATAAATTTCCTCTTCTAGTTCACCATTCAAAAAGGCAGTTTTAACATCCATTTGGTGAATAACAAGATTATGAGCAGCGGAAACAGCAATCAAAACACGTATAGATGTTAATCTAGTAACAGGAGAATAAGTATCAAAGAAGTCTACGTTCTCTCGTTGCCTAAATCCTTTAGCAACCAGTCTAGCTTTGTGCTTCTCTATTGTTCCATCAGGTTTTAGTTTCCTTTTCAAAACCCATTTACAACCTATAGGCTTACAACCAGGAGGTAAATCTACTATACGCCAAGTTCCATTAGACATATGAGAATCCCATTCATTATCTACAGCTTCTTGCCAGAAACTAGACTCTGCAGAACTGAACGCATCTTGTAAATTAGAAGGTTCTTCCTCTACGGCATAAAATTCAAAATCAGGATCTCTTGTGTCAGTCCTAGCTCTTTTACTTCTTCTAGGTTCAACTTCAGTGATCCTAGTTTCTGCACTTCTAGGTTCTTCTAATCTATGTTCAGAATCAGCACTAGGTAAAACACTAGATAAAGAACCCCCACTATTACCCCCACTATTTCTAGATTTAAAAGGAAATCTCTCTTCAAAGAAATCAACATCAATAGATTCAATAATAACCTTATTATTAATATCAAAGAACCTATAAGCTTTATTGTTTTGAGCATAACCAATAAAAACACATTCATAAGCTCTACTTTCTAACTTATGTCTTTTAGGATCAGGTTTTCTAACAAAAGCTAAGCAACCCCAAACTCTAAAATAAGAGACATTAGGTTTTCTATTTCTCCAAAGTTCATAAGGAGATATCATGGTTTTATTATTAGGAATGCGGTTCAAAACATGGCAAACAGTCAGCAAACATTCACCCCACCAATGAGAAGCAGCACCAGAGCTAAGCAAACAAGCAACAGTCAATTCAGTAAGAGTACGATTCTTTCTTTCAGCTTTCCCATTCATTTGAGGATTATATGGTGCAGTTCTTTCATGTATAATGCCATTAGTTTGATAAATTTCAGTATAAGGCCCCAAGGCCCCGCTCCCGGACTAATGTAATATAATATATAGTATAAATAGTATATACCCTAGTGAAATTGTGTGGGGTGGGAATTGAACCCATGCCTATAGTGTGGGAGCTCAAAACAATGCCACCATACTATCTCTCTAACTTTGGCATATTATTACAAAACTAGCTGGGTTTTTCCCATACTGGAATGTCTGATAACAGACTCTTCAGCCATCCTGCTTCTTCACTAGCTGCTGCTAGTGCCATCAATTCAGCCTCCATCGTAGATTGGGCTATAATTGTCTGTTTCTTTGATCTCCAAGATACAGCGCCCCCAGCAATAGTAAAAACATATCCACTGGTGGCCTTGGAATCATCTGAAAGAGTATTCCAATTAGCATCGTTAAATCCTTCAAGGACTGTGGGATGCCTCTTATAGTGTAATCCTAGGTTTGTGGTTCTTTTCAGATACCGCATAACCCTCTCAATAGCATCCCAGTGTTCCAAACTAGGATTACTGGTAAACCTGCACAGAACTCCCACTGCATATGCAATGTCTGGTCTTGTACAATCAGTTGCATAACGCAGACTTCCAATTATACTAGCATATTCAGATTGTCTAACACTTTCTCCAGTGTTCTTAAACAATTTCACATTAGGATCAAACGGAGTACAAGCAGGCTTACAATCAAAATATTCATACTTTATCAGAATTTTTTCAATGTAGTGAGATTGATCCAAACAAATACCACTACTAGTTCTAGTTATTTTGATTCCCAAGATTACACTAGCTTCACCCAAATCTTTCATGTCAAAATTCGAACTAAGCATACCTTTAGTTTCATTGACAACAGATAAATTGGAACCAAATATCAGCAAATCATCCACATACAAGCAAACAATCACACACACATCATTCTCAAATTTATAATAGATGCATTTGTCACCCTCGTTTATTCTGAAGTTATGTGAAATCATTAAATTATCAAATTTCTCATGCCACTGTTTAGGAGCTTGTTTTAAACCATAAAGGGATTTTTCTAGCTTACATACTTTCTGTTCTTGTCCAGGAATTACAAAACCTTCAGGTTGTTCCATATAAATTTCCTCTTCTAGTTCACCATTCAAAAAGGCAGTTTTAACATCCATTTGGTGAATAACAAGATTATGAGCAGCGGCAACAGCAATCAAAACACGTATAGATGTTAATCTAGTAACATGAGAATAAGTATCAAAGAAGTCTACGTTCTCTCGTTGCCTAAATCCTTTAGCAACCAGTCTAGCTTTGTGCTTCTCTATTGTTCCATCAGGTTTTAGTTTCCTTTTCAAAACCCATTTACAACCTATAGGCTTACAACCAGGAGGTAAATCTACTATACGCCAAGTTCCATTAGACATATGAGAATCCCATTCATTATCTACAGCTTCTTGCCAGAAACTAGACTCTGCAGAACTGAACGCCTCTTGTAAATTAGAAGGTTCTTCCTCTACGGCATAAAATTCAAAATCAGGATCTCTTGTGTCAGTCCTAGCTCTTTTACTTCTTCTAGGTTCAACTTCAGTGATCCTAGTTTCTGCACTTCTAGGTTCTTCTAATCTATGTTCAGAATCAGCACTAGGTAAAACACTAGATAAAGAACCCCCACTATTACCCCCACTATTTCTAGATTTAAAAGGAAATCTCTCTTCAAAGAAATCAACATCAATAGATTCAATAATAACCTTATTATTAATATCAAAGAACCTATAAGCTTTACTGTTTTGAGCATAACCAATAAAAACACATTCATAAGCTCTACTTTCTAACTTATGTCTTTTAGGATCAGGTTTTCTAACAAAAGCTAAGCAACCCCAAACTCTAAAATAAGAGACATTAGGTTTTCTATTTCTCCAAAGTTCATAAGGAGATATCATGGTTTTTATTATTAGGAATGCGGTTCAAAACATGGCAAACAGTCAGCAAACATTCACCCCACCAATGAGAAGCAGCACCAGAGCTAAGCAAACAAGCAACAGTCAATTCAGTAAGAGTACGATTCTTTCTTTCAGCTTTCCCATTCATTTGAGGATTATATGGTGCAGTTCTTTCATGTATAATGCCATTAGTTTGATAAATTTCAGTAAAAGGAGAAGAATCATATTCAGTGCCTCTATCACTACGAAATCTCTTAATTTTCCTACCAAATTGATTTTCAATTTCAGCAATAAAAATCTTAAACTTTTCAATAGCTTCGTTCTTATGGCTCAACAAATAAACATAAGTATAATTAGAACAATCATCAATGAACGTCATGATATACCTCTTGCCATTTCTAGTTAGGATACCTTCATATTCACACAAATCAGAATGTATTAAGTCTAGTGGTTTCGATTCTCTTACAACAGATTTATGTGAAGTCTTGGTTATTTTTGCTTGACTACAGTATTCACATTTTTCAAAATCATTTTCAGAAAATTCAGGGAGGACACCTAACTTACTCATGTTATTTACTAACTTTTTACCCACATGACAAAGCCTTCCATGCCAAACATTAAAATTGCAAACCATATAAGCAGAAGAATCAATTTTATTCATAGCATCAACATTAAGCTTAAACATTCCATCAGTAGCATAACCCTTTCCTACAAAATTCTTATTCTTAGTTATAGTGTAAATATCAGACCCAATAGTTTGATACAACCCAGCCTTGTTGAGAAGATGGCCGGAAACAAGGTTCTTTCTCATTTCTGGAGTGTGAAGGACATCTTTCAGCATGAGTGTCTTCCCAGAAGTAAACTTCAACTCTACCGTACCAGAACCTTTCACCATAGTGCTGTGGGAGTCTCCCAATAACACTTTCTTGTCCTTGGTTTCAGCATAAGTCTTAAACATGGACCTATCAAAACAACAATGACGCGAAGCACCACTGTCTATCCACCACCCATCAGATCCACCAACCATGTAGAACTCTGGATCAGAGACCATGGCAATTATAACGTCACCCACAACATTAGCTTGTGCGTTATTCTTTTCCTTGTTAAATCTGCAATTCCTAGCCATGTGGTTTGGTTTATTACAGATATAACAAAGAAATTCAGAATTGGAATTCTGTCCATTTTTCGATGGGTGTTGGTTCTTGTTTTGATTAGGCCTTCCTCCTTTCTTCTGGTTCGGGTTAGGTTTCATATCCCTTTTCTTAGGTTTTAAATTCGGATGAGTCTTATTGTTAGAAACAATGAGAATCTCTTCCTTCTTATCTTGTTTCCGAGCTTCTTCCTCAACCCTGAGCTTAACAATCAAACTTTCAAGAGAAAATTCTTTAGTCTTGTGACGCAAAGTATTACGAAAATCTTTCCAGCTAGGTGGTAACTTGTCAATCATTACAGAAACTTGAAATTTTTCATCAGTTTTCATACCTTCGGCCACAATTTCGTGGTAAATTTTTTGAAGTTCATGAGCCTGTGCAACAACTGATCTATCATCCACCATTTGGTATCTCACATACCGGCTCACAACATATTTCTTTGAACCCGCTTCCTCGGTGTCATATTTTTTCTGTAATGCATCCCATACATCTTTAGCAGTTTCAAAAGTTGAATAATACTCATATAAATCGTCAGATAATGCATTAAGAATGTAGTTTTTGCAATCAAAGTCATTATCGATCCATTTGTCGATGGCCTTTTGTTTTTCCTCGGGAGTTTGAGAAACAACTTCTTCAACACCACCGGTAGGAGGTGGATCTGTAGCAGCACCACCGCCAGCAGCAACAGCAGCAACAACAGCAGCAGTCTTATCAGCAGCAGGTTCCAGGGTTCCAGGATGAACACTCGACACAATCATATGCAGCTTCATCAGTTTGAGATAAAAGAACATCTTCAGCTTCCATCTTCTGAAATGCAACCCTTCAAATTTGAAAGGCTTGTTGGTATCATCAACGCGCTTCTTTTCATTCTCCATAGCAGAAACGAATCACCTTAAAATTGTTGGAAACAAAGCACTATAATCAAATCACACAAAGAAACCGCTGAGTCGCGTACTAGGTCGCTATCTTTAAGGTGTTTCGCGACTCTGCCTCTTGATTGTGCTAGCAGTCAGTTTTTTGTCGAAACCCTATGGGATAAAACAGCTTATCTCTTTCGATTTCTCTGCACTGAGAAATCGAATCAATAATAACTCTTTCAACAACACTTGCTCAGAAAACTTGACGAAATAAAAATAACGTTCTATATATTCTCTTCCAGAAACCAGTTTTTTTTTTTATAATCAAAAAAGAATCAATGGAATTAATGGAAAATTAATTTTCGATTAAATGCCAATTAAATTTCTTTGTAACAGCAAAAAAACGGCCGTATTAAAATTTCAACATTAACTGTAATTAATCATGATATAATTATCTTAATACGTTTTGAAAATTTAAGTTAAAAACAGCAAAACAATTGTTTCTGGATCAGCAGACCTCCCAAGACCCCCAAGGCCCCGCTCCCGGACTAATGTAATATAATATATAGTATAAATAGTATATACCCTAGTGAAATTGTGTGGGGTGGGAATTGAACCCATGCCTATAGTGTGGGAGCTCAAAACAATGCCACCATACTATCTCTCTAACTTTGGCATATTATTACAAAACTAGCTGGGTTTTTCCCATACTGGAATGTCTGATAACAGACTCTTCAGCCATCCTGCTTCTTCACTAGCTGCTGCTAGTGCCATCAATTCAGCCTCCATCGTAGATTGGGCTATAATTGTCTGTTTCTTTGATCTCCAAGATACAGCGCCCCCAGCAATAGTAAAAACATATCCACTGGTGGCCTTGGAATCATCTGAAAGAGTATTCCAATTAGCATCGCTAAATCCTTCAAGGACTGCAGGATGCCTCTTATAGTGTAATCCTAGGTTTGTGGTTCTTTTCAGATACCGCATAACCCTCTCAATAGCATCCCAGTGTTCCAAACTAGGATTACTGGTAAACCTGCACAGAACTCCCACTGCATATGCAATGTCTGGTCTTGTACAATCAGTTGCATAACGCAGACTTCCAATTATACTAGCATATTCAGATTGTCTAACACTTTCTCCAGTGTTCTTAAACAATTTCACATTAGGATCAAACGGAGTACAAGCAGGCTTACAATCAAAATATTCATACTTTCTCAGAATTTTTTCAATGTAGTGAGATTGATCCAAACAAATACCACTACTAGTTCTAGTTATTTTGATTCCCAAGATTACACTAGCTTCACCCAAATCTTTCATGTCAAAATTCGAACTAAGCATACCTTTAGTTTCATTGACAACAGATAAATTGGAACCAAATATCAGCAAATCATCCACATACAAACAAACAATCACACACACATCATTCTCAAATTTATAATAGATGCATTTGTCACCCTCGTTTATTCTGAAGTTATGTGAAATCATTAAATTATCAAATTTCTCATGCCACTGTTTAGGAGCTTGTTTTAAACCATAAAGGGATTTTTCTAGCTTACATACTTTCTGTTCTTGTCCAGGAATTACAAAACCTTCAGGTTGTTCCATATAAATTTCCTCTTCTAGTTCACCATTCAAAAAGGCAGTTTTAACATCCATTTGGTGAATAACAAGATTATGAGCAGCGGCAGCAGCAATCAAAACACGTATAGATGTTAATCTAGTAACAGGAGAATAAGTATCAAAGAAGTCTACGTTCTCTCGTTGCCTAAATCCTTTAGCAACCAGTCTAGCTTTGTGCTTCTCTATTGTTCCATCAGGTATAGTTTCCTTTTCAAAACCCATTTACAACCTATAGGCTTACAACCAGGAGGTAAATCTACTATACGCCAAGTTCCATTAGACATATGAGAATCCCATTCATTATCTACAGCTTCTTGCCAGGAACTAGACTCTGCAGAACTGAACGCCTCTTGTAAATTAGAAGGTTCTTCCTCTACGACATAAAATTCAAAATCAGGATCTCTTGTGTCAGACCTAGCTCTTTTACTTCTTCTAGGTTCAACTTCAGTGATCCTAGTTTCTGCACTTCTAGGTTCTTCTAATCTATGTTCAGAATCAGCACTAGGTAAAACACTAGATAAAGAACCCCCACTATTACCCCCACTATTTCTAGATTTAAAAGGAAATCTCTCTTCAAAGAAATCAACATCAATAGATTCAATAATAACCTTATTATTAATATCAAAGAACCTATAAGCTTTACTGTTTTGAGCATAACCAATAAAAACACATTCATAAGCTCTACTTTCTAACTTATGTCTTTTAGGATCAGGTTTTCTAACAAAAGCTAAGCAACCCCAAACTCTAAAATAAGAGACATTAGGTTTTCTATTTCTCCAAAGTTCATAAGGAGATATCATGGTTTTATTATTAGGAATGCGGTTCAAAACATGGCAAACAGTCAGCAAACATTCACCCCACCAATGAGAAGCAGCACCAGAGCTAAGCAAACAAGCAACAGTCAATTCAGTAAGAGTACGATTCTTTCTTTCAGCTTTCCCATTCATTTGAGGATTATATGGTGCAGTTCTTTCATGTATAATGCCATTAGTTTGATAAATTTCAGTAAAAGGAGAAGAATCATATTCAGTGCCTCTATCACTACGAAATCTCTTAATTTTCCTACCAAATTGATTTTCAATTTCAGCAATAAAAATCTTAAAATTTTCAATAGCTTCGTTCTTATGGCTCAACAAATAAACATAAGTATAATTAGAACAATCATCAATGAACGTCATGATATACCTCTTGCCATTTCTAGTTAGGATACCTTCATATTCACACAAATCAGAATGTATTAAGTCTAGTGGTTTCGATTCTCTTACAACAGATTTATGTGAAGTCTTGGTTATTTTTGCTTGACTACAGTATTCACATTTTTCAAAATCATTTTCAGAAAATTCAGGGAGGACACCTAACTTACTCATGTTATTTACTAACTTTTTACCCACATGACAAAGCCTACCATGCCAAACATTAAAATTGCAAACCATATAAGCAGAAGAATCAATTTTATTCATAGCATCAACATTAAGCTTAAACATTCCATCAGTAGCATAACCCTTTCCTACAAAATTCTTATTCTTAGTTATAGTGTAAATATCAGACCCAATAGTTTGATACAACCCAGCCTTGTTGAGAAGATAGCCGGAAACAAGGTTCTTTCTCATTTCTGGAGTGTGAAGGACATCTTTCAGCATGAGTGTCTTCCCAGAAGTAAACTTCAACTCTACCGTACCAGAACCTTTCACCATAGTGCTGTGGGAGTTTCCCAATAACACTTTCTTGTCCTTGGTTTCAGCATAAGTCTTAAACATGGACCTATCAAAACAACAATGACGCGAAGCACCACTGTCTATCCACCACCCATCAGATCCACCAACCATGTAGAACTCTGGATCAGAGACCATGGCAATTATAACGTCACCCACAGCATTAGCTTGTGCGTTATTCTTTTCCTTGTTAAATCTGCAATTCCTAGCCATGTGGTTTGGTTTATTACAGATATAACAAAGAAATTCAGAATTGGAATTCTGTCCATTTTTCGATGGGTGTTGGTTCTTGTTTTGATTAGGCCTTCCTCCTTTCTTCTGGTTCGGGTTAGGTTTCATATCCCTTTTCTTAGGTTTTAAATTCGGATGAGTCTTATTGTTAGAAACAATGAGAATCTCTTCCTTCTTATCTTGTTTACGAGCTTCTTCCTCAACCCTGAGCTTAACAATCAAACTTTCAAGAGAAAATTCTTTAGTCTTGTGACGCAAAGTATTACGAAAATCTTTCCAGCTAGGTGGTAACTTGTCAATCATTACAGAAACTTGAAATTGTTCATCAGTTTTCATACCTTCGGCCACAATTTCGTGGTAAATTTTTTGAAGTTCATGAGCCTGTGCAACAACTGATCTATCATCCACCATTTGGTATCTCACATACCGGCTCACAGCATATTTCTTTGAACCCGCTTCCTCAGTGTCATATTTTTTCTGTAATGCATCCCATACATCTTTAGCAGTTTCAAAAGTTGAATAATACTCATATAAATCGTCAGATAATGCATTAAGAATGTAGTTTTTGCAATCAAAGTCATTATCGATCCATTTGTCGATGGCCTTTTGTTTTTCCTCGGGAGTTTGAGAAACAACTTCTTCAACACCACCGGTAGGAGGTGGATCTGTAGCAGCACCACCGCCAGCAGCAACAGCAGCAGTCTTATCAGCAGCAGGTTCCAGGGTTCCAGGATGAACACTCGACACAATCATATGCAGCTTCATCAGTTTGAGATAAAAGAACATTTTCAGCTTCCATCTTCTGAAATGCAACCCTTCAAATTTGAAAGGCTTGTTGGTATCATCAACGCGCTTCTTTTCATTCTCCATAGCAGAAAAGAAACACCTTAAAATTGTTGGAAACAAAGCACTATAATCAAATAACACAAAGAAACCGCTGAGTCGCGTACTAGGTCGCTATCTTTAAGGTGTTTCGCGACTCTGTCTCTTGATTGTGCTAGCAGTCAGTTTTTTGTCGAAACCCTATGGGATAAAACAGCTTATCTCTTTCGATTTCTCTGCACTGAGAAATCGAATCAATAATAACTCTTTCAACAACACTTGCTCAGAAAACTTGACGAAATAAAAATAACGTTCTATCTTTTCTCTTCCAGAAACCAGTTTTTTTTTTTATAATCAAAAAGAATCAATGGAATTAATGGAAAATTAATTTTCGATTAAATGCCAATTAAATTTCTTTGTAACAGCAAAAAAACGGCCGTATTAAAATTTCAACATTAACTGTAATTAATCATGATATAATTATCTTAATACGTTTTGAAAATTTAAGGCCGCTCCCGGACTAATGTAATATAATATATAGTATAAATAGTATATACCCTAGTGAAATTGTGTGGGGTGGGAATTGAACCCATGCCTATAGTGTGGGAGCTCAAAACAATACCACCATACTATCTCTCTAACTTTGGCATATTATTACAAAACCATGTTTTTAAATATATACCCCAACAATCCCCCACTTATATTTTAAAACATTGAGCAAGTGCTATACAGTTGTGCATAAGCAAAGGTGCCTTTCGACTTGAACCTCTACATAGTGTTGAACTTTCTAAGTATCAGGTAACTAGAGTGACTCTCGTCTTGAACTCTAACTAATAATAGATTATACAACACACACAACTATATCTTAGAGTAAAGTTCTTAATTTTGCACATTAGGGCCATGTGCTTATCCCTTTCTTAACGAACGATCTAGAGAAATGCCCAAGTTCTCATAGAAGGCGGCCACACCTTCACATTCGTATAGGTGAGTCTATCAAGGATACTCCTGTATATCCCACTCTTAACTTATGAGCTATAGACATCATTAAGAGTTTAAACACTCAACCTGTTTCCCACTTCAGGATATCATGCTATGGGAATGCATGACTCTATCATATTATTTGTAACTTCGTCTAGTCCCTTTGAACCTATTTCTAGGTTGGGTATCCATTACAAATGACTCAACTTCTCACGGGCAAAAGTCCCATACTTTTAGAGATATTCCATACCTTTTCTCTTGCTAATCCTTTCGTCAAAGTATCAGCTATATTTCCTTCAGACCTTACATGATCTACTCTAACAACACCAGTTGTGAGAAATTCTCTAACTGTGTCGTGCTTTCGACGTATCTGTCGATTCTTACTGTTATTATAACAGTTCTCTACTACTCCGATAGAGGATTATATGGTGCAGTTCTTTCATGTATAATGCCATTAGTTTGATAAATTTCAGTAAAAGGAGAAGAATCATATTCAGTGCCTCTATCACTACGAAATCTCTTAATTTTCCTACCAAATTGATTTTCAATTTCAGCAATAAAAATCTTAAACTTTTCAATAGCTTCGTTCTTATGGCTCAACAAATAAACATAAGTATAATTAGAACAATCATCAATGAACGTCATGATATACCTCTTGCCATTTCTAGTTAGGATACCTTCATATTCACACAAATCAGAATGTATTAAGTCTAGTGGTTTCGATTCTCTTACAACAGATTTATGTGAAGTCTTGGTTATTTTTGCTTGACTACAGTATTCACATTTTTCAAAATCATTTTCAGAAAATTCAGGGAGGACACCTAACTTACTCATGTTATTTACTAACTTTTTACCCACATGACAAAGCCTACCATGCCAAACATTAAAATTGCAAACCATATAAGCAGAAGAATCAATTTTATTCATAGCATCAACATTAAGCTTAAACATTCCATCAGTAGCATAACCCTTTCCTACAAAATTCTTATTCTTAGTTATAGTGTAAATATCAGACCCAATAGTTTGATACAACCCAGCCTTGTTGAGAAGATAGCCGGAAACAAGGTTCTTTCTCATTTCTGGATTGTGAAGGACATCTTTCAGCATGAGTGTCTTCCCAGAAGTAAACTTCAACTCTACCGTACCAGAACCTTTCACCATAGTGCTGTGGGAGTCTCCCAATAACACTTTCTTGTCCTTGGTTTCAGCATAAGTCTTAAACATGGACCTATCAAAACAACAATGACGCGAAGCACCACTGTCTATCCACCACCCATCAGATCCACCAACCATGTAGAACTCTGGATCAGAGACCATGGCAATTATAACGTCACCCACAGCATTAGCTTGTGCGTTATTCTTTTCCTTGTTAAATCTGCAATTCCTAGCCATGTGGTTTGGTTTATTACAGATATAACAAAGAAATTCAGAATTGGAATTCTGTCCATTTTTCGATGGGTGTTGGTTCTTGTTTTGATTAGGCCTTCCTCATTTCTTCTGGTTCGGGTTAGGTTTCATATCCCTTTTCTTAGGTTTTAAATTCGGATGAGTCTTATTGTTAGAAACAATGAGAATCTCTTCCTTCTTATCTTGTTTTCGAGCTTCTTCCTCAACCCTGAGCTTAACAATCAAACTTTCAAGAGAAAATTCTTTAGTCTTGTGACGCAAAGTATTACGAAAATCTTTCCAGCTAGGTGGTAACTTGTCAATCATTACAGAAACTTGAAATTGTTCATCAGTTTTCATACCTTCGGCCACAATTTCGTGGTAAATTTTTTGAAGTTCATGAGCCTGTGCAACAACTGATCTATCATCCACCATTTGGTATCTCACATACCGGCTCACAACATATTTCTTTGAACCCGCTTCCTCGGTGTCATATTTTTTCTGTAATGCATCCCATACATCTTTAGCAGTTTCAAAAGTTGAATAATACTCATATAAATCGTCAGATAATGCATTAAGAATGTAGTTTTTGCAATCAAAGTCATTATCGATCCATTTGTCGATGGCCTTTTGTTTTTCCTCGGGAGTTTGAGAAACAACTTCTTCAACACCACCGGTAGGAGGTGGATCTGTAGCAGCACCACCGCCAGCAGCAACAGCAGCAGCAACAGCAGCAGTCTTATCAGCAGCAGGTTCCAGGGTTCCAGGATGAACACTCGACACAATCATATGCAGCTTCATCAATTTGAGATAAAAGAACATCTTCAGCTTCCATCTTCTGAAATGCAACCCTTCAAATTTGAAAGGCTTGTTGGTATCATCAACGCGCTTCTTTTCATTCTCCATAGCAGAAACGTACACCTTAAAATTGTTGGAAACAAAGCACTATAATCAAATTACACAAAGAAACCGCTGAGTCGCGTACTAGGTCGCTATCTTTAAGGTGTTTCGCGACTCTGCCTCTTGATTGTGCTAGCAGTCAGTTTTTTGTCGAAACCCTATGGGATAAAACAACTTATCTCTTTCTATTTCTCTGCACTGAGAAATCGAATCAATAATAACTCTTTCAACAACACTTGCTCAGAAAAACTTGACGAAATAAAAATAACGTTCTATATCTTTTCTTCCAGAAACCAGTTTTTTTTTTTTTTTATAATCAAAAAGAATCAATGGAATTAATGGAAAATTAATTTTCGATTAAATGCCAATTAAATTTCTTTGTAACAGCAAAAAAACGGCCGTATTAAAATTTCAACATTAACTGTAATTAATCATGATATAATTATCTTAATACGTTTTGAAAATTTAAGTTAAAAACAGCAAAAAAATTGTTTCTGGATCAGCAGACCTCCCAAGACCCCCAAGGCCCCGCTCCCGGACTAATGTAATATAATATATAGTATAAATAGTATATACCCTAGTGAAATTGTGTGGGGTGGGAATTGAACCCATGCCTATAGTGTGGGAGCTCAAAACAATGCCACCATACTATCTCTCTAACTTTGGCATATTATTACAAAACTATGTTTTTAAATATATACCCCAACAGGTTATAACGAAATGTTGTGTAATGTGACCAGATGACAAGTCCATGGTTCCTGCCTTTTGCGTATCTGATCATCTCAACGTACACATACAGCTTGGCTGAGTTTTTATTATTAGGTGGCACACTTCAAGGATGGTGGAATGAGCAGAGGGTATGGATGTTTAAAAGGACAACCTCGTATTTGTTCGCAATCATTGATTCCATCAGCAAGCTATTAGGATTGTCCAAGTCAGCATTTGTCATCACGTCTAAGGTTGCAGAAGAAGACGTGTCCGAGAGGTATGAAAAAGAAATAATGGAGTTTGGAACTTCTTCACCCATTTTCACAACAATCATTGCAACCCTTGCTTTGATCAACCTCTTCAGTTTAGTTGGAGGTTTGAAAAAAGTGTTCATTGACATGAAACTCGAGATGACTGAGCAGCCATTGCTATACAAGTTGTCCAGTGTGGTTTTGTAGTACTTGTAAACTTACCAGTGTACCAAGGACTATTTAGAAAAGACAAGGGTCGGATTCCGCCTTCTGTGTCTCTCAAATCAGTCACTTTGGCTCTATCAATCTGTATTTTGGCATCTTCTTTGTGCTAGATTATGATTATTATGATGCTACATTAATGAGAAGTCAAATAATGTTGCGGGTAATAACATATTAGAGAGAGTTTGGTCCAGTTGACTGAGTCAACTGTCTGTTTGGTCCATTTTTAAAATATATATTACAGTTTGGTCCTACAAATTATGATTTGGTCCTAGGATGACATCATGGATGATGTATTTGTCATCTTGTAGTGGCAGAAATACCCTTTCAGATCCATATAGATAGGAATTTCTTAGTACAAAAGAAATCATTTTCTTTTTCTTTTTCTCTCTCTTAGTTTCAGATCTAGTTTCTTTCTTGTAGATGGGGAAAAACGATTTATTGATTTTTTAGGAAAGTGAAGAGACGACCGTTCGGACGAGACTCCTCAACCGAGCAAACTGCTTAACCTCACACAGATGCATTGCACGGGAGTGCTTTGAGTTCGAGAGATCAATCTGTAGGACTCCGGCCTAAACCAAGTCAATGGCCGTTCCAAAGTCAATTCGGTCACAAAGAGGAAGATGGATTGATCTATAGGAGGGAAGATGAGAATTGTGGGATCAATGATGATCAAGGATTGTGGATGTGTTGAAGGTTTCTGCAAGTATGTGAACTTTGTAAATAAGTTTCGATCGAGAGAATTATGTGTCTGTCCTCAGTTATCGATTTTGGACTTATTTATATTGTCAGAATAGTAAACAAATTTGATCCCAGTAAGTGTGACGGTTTCTTGAGTGAAAGAGTGGGAAAGTGGGAGATCGTGATAAAATCAGTTCCATGTCGTGTGCAGACTTGGTTGATCGTCCACCCACTACTTTGCTAACTCCCTCAACCGCTTGCACGACTTACTCACATTTCTCATCGTGGATGAACACACATGCTGTAGGTCACCAGACCAAAACCCTAATTGATATCCCCATGTGACGTGATCGATGTCTCACGATCGTGGAGTCTGCAAAGCAAACGTGTATTTGATTAGTCAGTCATTGACTTGATTAGACAGTGAGTCTAAGTTTTGTTGAATTGAGCATGATTGATGAATGCTCAGTGATTCATGGATTGAACATGTTTGTTGAGACGTATAGTTCTTGAATCAACATGATGATAGTTTGAGCAAGTATTGCTCGTTTGAGCAAATATTGCCCGTGTGATAAATCGTTGAATATTGATAGTTAAATCAATATTACCACTCTGAGCAACGTTGCTCGCGTCTGAGTAAAATTGTTGAATATTGATGGTTAAATCAATATTCCTCGTTTGAGCAAATATTGCTCGTCTGAGCGAATTATTGGTAGCATGACCAAATAAAATATTAATTAAAATATTGATAGATGGACCGAATATTATATAATTAATTAAGATGTTGATTGCTCGATCAATCATAAAATTATTAGTGTTTAAAATCGCTCAAAATTATGATTTGTTCGAAACCCTAATTTTGATCGATTGCTGATCAGTTAGTGATTTATTGAAAATCAACTGAGTGAAAGAGGGACCGACTACATGGGATGATGGACGATCATGTATTGCCCAGGTGCTCACATGAGCATGCACCAAAGTCTTTTGCTGACCAGTTGGTAAAAGGATGATTAAATGTTGGTTTAATCATTTATTAAAATAGTGCTCGTCTGAGCAGTAGGTAATAAAACCTAATTATGGAGAAGTGAGGGACCGACCAAGAGATCATAGGAACGGCTCTAGTGGTGTGGGACCAATTCATGGTCGTTTGAGCAAATTCCAAGTTGGTTGGAAAGAGTTTGGACCCAATATGAGCAATTAAGCAAATTAGGTCAGAATTATAAAGATATATGGGACCGGCTCCTTGCAAGCCTTAGGACCGGCCTTGGTCAGTCAAGGAAGCATGCCCATGTCATCATAATGTCCGTGTCTCAGTCATCATAATGCCCATGTCATCATCATAATGCCCAAGTTGGTTGGAAAGAGTTTTGATATTTTCTGATGCACGTTTGAGCAATATTTTGGATTTTCAGAAGAGTTTGATCTTTGACCGAAATTCTTGATTTTGCTCGAATGAGAAAGTAAAACTTTTCCCATTTAATCAATACTTTGAGAATATTAAAATAATAATATTTTAATATTTTTCGTGAGTAGCCTAGTCGGTCATGTGGCCATTT
This sequence comes from Papaver somniferum, assembly GCF_003573695.1. NCBI lineage: Eukaryota > Viridiplantae > Streptophyta > Magnoliopsida > Ranunculales > Papaveraceae > Papaver > Papaver somniferum. Next base: position 136,662,997 of record NC_039358.1, read on the forward strand.
AACTTTTTGGCTTTTTCATCGTTTGAGCAATATTTGAAAAAATATGAAGAAACCAGGATTTTTGCTCAAACGGAGGAGTTTCATGAGATAAGGGAAATAATAATTATGAAAACAAGGGATTGCAAGGTGTGGGACCGGCCATGGCTAGGGCATGGCCGGCTGGCTAAGTAGCCCGGTCCCGTGACACTTTCCCCTATTTTTATTATTTTTCATCATTGAAGGAAAATATGGAGAAACCGTGAGTTTTGCTCAAACAAGGAAAGTTGCTCGAATGAAGGAGTCTTCATGAGATCATGAAAATAATAAAATAAGAAAAAATAAAGGAAGAGGCGTGGGGGACCGGCCGGTCGGTGGGACCGGTCCATAGGCGCCTCTTTTATATTTTATTATTATTATTATTTTCTCTCTCCTATTTTGCGTGGGTTTCCTCGTTTGTCCATATTTTTGAATGCTCGTTCGTGCATTTGGGTGCTCGTTCGTGCATCATCGTTGAGTACACTACACTATTTTCTTAGGGCTTACTCGGTGATAGTCCAGACGCCCGATTGTTGGATATTTATTATTAATTCATGAAATTCAGTTGAGAATGATTCATGAAATGGAGTAATAAAATGAGTTGAGTATCTATTACTAATCCATGGAATTCAGCCTGGGAATTCAAGGAACAGAGTAATGAGATAAAGTGGTTATCTATTACTAATCCATGGAATCTAGCCGGGGATAGCCATGGAACGGAGTAATGAGATATAATAGATTATTTTCTAGGAATTCAGTTGGCGAATGACACTAGAGTTAATCTATATGCAGAATCAAGATATGAGATAATTGAAGCATCATATTTGTTTTGATGGGTGTATAGTCAGGGAACAACGAACGGTGTGACGTCCTGAAGGCGTTCAACTCTCTAACAAACAATTATGTCTAAAGAACCGCCCAATCAACAAGATTCTATACACGGTCTCTCTACATAGTCACGGAACAACGTGCATCGTGACGTCCTGAAGGCGTTCAACTCTCTAACAAGCAATTATGTCTAGAGAACCGCCCAATCATGAAGATTCTATGTAGAGGTGGGTCTCTCTATGTAGTCAGGGAACAACGAACGACGTGACGTCCTGAATGCGTTAAACTATCTAACAAACAATTATGTATAGAGAACCGCCCAATCATTAAGATTCTACATAGAGGTGATGATGAAATGTGTGAAACATCGAACACTCAGCCTGAGGGTTTTCGTGAAACATATTCATCATAGCTCTGAGAGGAACGCTCACTCAGTCAGAGATCGTGAAGCGGTTCACGGATCGTAAAATATCAATCATCACATGCGTTCCTGAAGCCGGGTCAGAAACATGCAGTATCATGATTTTACGATTTTGACCTTTGTCGAAAATCCACCATCAAAATTAAGTCCCCTGCTTAGTGAGGGACAATCATGTTCCGCAGTAAGCACTAGATGGTGATTTTCCAGTTGACGAGACAAGCAGTTGAACTCAGTCGTACAAAGGTATTTTCAGAATCCTCGATTTTCTCAAATGGTGTCATGTACGAACAAATGCTCAGGGAAGGACCCTGATAGTATGATAGAGTTTCATCCCGTGAGCACGGAGATATGAGGCATTGCTGATTTTGTCGGTCGGACGTCCGGTTTTGGTCGGGTTAGCGTTTGCGGGCCCATGCCCAAAAAAGGAAATCCATGTTTTACTAGGTTTTGGAAATAAAATTGATATAAAAGGGAAGAAGCCCTAAAAAAAATTTAATTTTTGATTGACCGACCAAGCATCTCTTCTCCCTCACGTTCGAGCAAAGATTTTTTTTTTTATTTTTGTGTACGCCGGAGCTCCCCATCACCGACTTCCACCGGACGATTTCCGGCGCCGACAGAAGGTACGTGAATTTTTTTTTTTTTTTTGCTGTGTGTTTTTTCATGAGTTGTTCAAAAATAAAATTCCATGTATGTATGCATGCGTAGGTTTTATGAAAATTTGTTTTAGAAAACATACGCATGTTCGTTCGTTAGTTTAAGAAACGAGCAATAGTCGCTAATATGAAAGAGATTCATGAATCCTTGAATAAACATGATTTAGTTGCAGTAGATAAAATTTGTTTATGAGTTTCATAAAATCAAAATTTTACTTTCAAAGCATGATTTTTTTACGCAAATACCTTTAGATTCATACGTACGTTCGTAGTTAAAGTAATAAACAATAATCCTAAGATATTTTTTGAAATAGACATGCACTTCATGATAAAATTTTGTTTGTGAACTTTAAAAATTTTATTTGGAATAAGTTGACCTTTGAAAAAATAGAAAAGACCCTCATTTCATACGCAAACGCTCGTTTGAGCGAAAGATTTTAAAAAAATAAATAATAACTCACGTAATTTTTTTTACGTGAGTTTGATTTTTTTTTTTTTAATTTTGCTTAAAAAATCAAATTCTGATTTTTGGGTAATTGTTGGAAGCAAACAATTGTATGTGATAAAACAATGTCTATATGAGTTTTGTGATTTTATAGTGTGTACACGATAAAAAATTAGTAAATATTCACACGAAGACCTTATGTGAATTATTCATAATTTCGTGAAAACTCAGGTGTTGACTTTAAAAAATGACTTTTGCTCGTCTTTGTAGATTTGAAAGAGCGAGCAAGTTTTCAAAATTTTACGTTATTATTACTAAGTTCGTGAAACCATAAACAGGTAAGAGTTAAGGATTACCATTTAGACGCTGATGTGAGCATCATAATTATTTTGTTGCTTTGATTCCATTGTGTTGATGAAATTCGTATATGGATGTCATAGCAACTTCGCAAAGATGACTCATTCCCGTGGTAGCGCTTCTGAAAATGATGTTTCTAGAGAGGAAACTTCCATAGAGGATGTTTCTACAGACGCGTCTTCCAGAGATGATGATTCTTCCAGAAATGATGATTCCGGGACTTCCAAGGAGAAAGAGGAAACTCCTAAGACCAAGAACACCCTAAATACTGATGATGAATTCTTGGTGTTTTTGTGTAGACCCGAAAAGCGTCCCTCAGGTTCCTTGTTTCGGCTGCTCATAAATCCCAGGAGTACTACTCAGAACAAGTTAGTATCTTCTGAAGCAATAACTAGGTTCTGTTTGAGGGGGAAACACTATTTGGGTTCGCATGTGTAACTTAAGCTTTCTCGAAAGCCTATGGAACATTTCTCTGGATGGGCAAGGCATATGTTGGATCATAGTCATGTAAGGACCATGCTGGATCGTGCACAAGTGACACGAGCTATTCACAATCATCACGACATACCAGGTATGGTGGCTTTGCTTGCTCGCTGGTGTGTTCCTACTCATACTTTCATATGCATATGGGGAGAATTCACCATCACTTTAGAAGATGTAGTCGCTTTGTTGCATCTCCCAATTACTGGCAATTTCCCTGAAGAGCTCTCAGCAGAGGACAATGTGATATCTGACGTGTTGGAAATTACAACGCATGAATTCAACAAGTCACCCAAAAATTTCTATTCTCAATGGTTGAAACATTGGTGGCCGAGAGATATCTTGACCGTCGCTGCTTTCTTCGTATAATGTAAGTATTCCTTCGTATAATAAATCATGATACTTCTTGAATAAAATAATAATGATTGTTGCGGATATATCCAGGAGAACATTATTGTGGAATATCAACATGGTCATGTCGTTCATTTGTCTTCAAATAGTAGTGAGAAAGAGAACCTTCAAGAATCGGGACCGAATGGAGGTAATGGTGCTCCCAATGTTGATGCCGACTATATTAATCCTTCGAATGACTTGGAAACCCCTCAAGTAAGTATCCATCTCATATTCTCTTCATATAAGTATAATATTTCTGATTTGAGAATGAATGAATGATAATCCATATGAATGAATGAAATTTTTTAGTGAAATACGCCACGAGAAAATTCAGAACTCATCCTTTTAGCAAAACCGCCATAATATACCCATGTATTCTTATGCCCAGGAGATTTCCAAGCTTTGTTAAGGAAGCTTTTAGAGTTTTGAGCACGTTTAGGGGCCGAAATCAGTGAAACAATAAACTTCCAGGAGACCTTCAGAAAATTTTCAGCTGGCATGTAGTCCAATGTTTTGGCCACAACTATTCACTCGTTTATCCAATTTCTATGAAATTTTGATATGTTGTAGAAAACATACATACGAAGAGAATGGTATATGACTCAACCTTATTTTCCTTACCAATTTCTCCCAGTTCATCGTCTTATACATGGAAGTATAAAATCTCTTCAGACGAGCTTGTTGAAAAACGTGTTTTATGACTTCCACACTATTTTCTCATGTCTTGGATGTATAGTAAAGAACTTAGATAGTGTTAGCTCACTTAAATGCTGAATTTTATGATTGATTTTGGTTTCCATGCTTGAATTGCTCTAATCTCATGTAATCTTCGTATTAGGTACTAAATGGCGAAGTTGAGAATAATGGAGCGAATGATGATTCAAACCATATGGTGAATCGAGTTGATGATGTTACCATCTCTGCACCTCAATTCCATGAGAATATTGATACTGAATTTGTCAAGGAGAATGAAGCTCAAATCATCCTTACTTCAAAGATAGGAGCAACCGGACCCAGAATGGAAGAAATTGCCCAAGAAACTGCTCCCACAATTGTTGAAGCTGCTCCAATAATTGAGAACCGCATAATAGTGCATGAATACCGTAATGCATGGGTTATTTGTGATCCTCCATTCAGTGAGTCGCTCCCATATCACACATCAGTTGGTGGATTTAGCGTCCCATATGATATGCTGATATGTACGAAAAGCTATCGAAGATGTATGGTCACATCGTCATTGAAAGGGACCCAAAACTCAGTTACTTATTGACAATGAAAGTAGGAAATATTTTGCGTGTCATAGATGATATAAGGACCAGGGCGAGAAGTACTGTTACTCAAGATGTAGTCTTTGATTGGGAGTACAACTTGAAGAAATCTGAAGAACTTGGCTTCAACTTGAAGTGACTTCGTCAAAGTATCAACACCATTAAGGACGCAGTAGAGAATAATATTCCTTTTACCAGTGATGATGTGGTGGATAAAGTGGCTAAGATTGATGAATTGACTGAAAAGCTGGAGTTGGAGAAAGAGACCTTGCAAATCTTGGAGAATGCAGAGAAGCAGAAATCTTACTTTGCCGTCTTCCTTTAGTTTTCTTTCCATAATCTCTTGATCCTTGAACTTCTGAGAGATGTAAGGTTTTATTTTGGTTTTGAATTTTTGATTGGTTTTGAATTAGTGAGTGATTGAGGATTTTCTTCTTGGATTTGATAGAAATTTTTCTTAAAATAAAGAACTTTGATAAATTGCTGAATTTAAATACTGAATGCATGAATTGCAAACTCCTGGAGAAATTGAAAATACACGTGAAAGAAAATCCTAAAATGAAAACGTTAGGTACTTTGAGACTTCATGCCTTGAACACAAAACGCCTTGGGATGCTGAATGTTTCATGCGTCAAAATCCTTTAGACAATTTTCGTGAATCATTGGAACACTTGTCTTTCCCTTCATATCTGACAATTTGTAGTATCCTCCAATTACTGACTTAACAATCATAAAAGGTCCTTCCCAGTTAGAACTTCTTGTGGAATGGAGATTACGCTTATTTACCTCGAGAACTAAATCCCCTTCATGAAATTTGTTAGGCTTGGTTGCTCGTGCCCTGAATATCTTCCGCTGGTTCGGAATTCCTCGTATAGTGGGATTCCATGTTGGTGGAGCTTTCCAATCTTGCGGTACATGTGGACACTCACGCAAGGGAGAGTACCTAGGATATTGATTGTCGCGCTCGATTATTATTCTAGCAATGATTGTGTTGGTGAGACTCTGGATTCGGAGAGGCTATGCGTCCAACCACTTGGTGAAATATTGCTGACGGGAGACTAACCACTCTTAAAGTTTAGTGATGGTTAAGTTGTGAGTAAGATCAAGTCCCAGGACCAGAGTAGCATATTTGAAAGTTGGTAATATAGTCGCATTAGGGGGAATGAGACTAGCCTATGTACGAAACCTCTTGACGAATTCATATGCGCTCTCTCTAGGTTTTTGTGTGAGTTCCACCAAGGCTTCGACTTTCCACAAATGTTCAAATGGTGGATCGTCCTCCATTTCTTCCGAGTCAGAGCTTCCTTTAACAAAAAAATGTGCAATTGAAGGTGTCGTACTTACCTTTTCAGCATGAATCCATGTCCTTCCAAGGATCATGTCATATCCTGGATCTTCTCTGATTATGTGAAACTTGGTTTCTGACCAGGTTGAACTAGTTTTCATCTTGAGAATGATGTAACCATAAGCATCCCTGGGGACTCCTTCATGGTCTCTGACTGAGACAAGGGCATGAGTGGCTTCTTGTCGAGTGATGCCTGCAGCTCTGAGAGTTTTTAAAGGGATGATATTGACAGCAGTGCCAACATCGACCAACGCTCCCTTGAACTCATTTCCTTTGAGATGGACCGCGGTGAGAAGTCCCCAGTCATACATATCTTTGTCAGTGGTTGGAGGTTCAGGGAGCACTTCTGAGATAGATAAACGTTTCCCAGACACTATATAGTTCAAAGCCGTGATCATGTCCCCTCTTTGAGCTTTTGACAGATAAATCAATTCGCAGACATGCTCGATCAATGATTGAACTGCTTCTTTGACTGGCTGTTCGGAAAGTGTAAAGGTTCTGATTGGAAGAGGATTCTTGTGTACTCCTTCAGTACCCAGTTCTCCTGAATCAACCTTTTCCTTGAATATGCGTTTCAGAGTTCTGCAATCACTTTTTGGATGACTGACATACATATGAAAGCGACAGTAACGCGGATTCTCCACTTCCTCATCTTTCGGCTCTCTCCTGACGGGAGGTAAGTTGATCGCACCGTCTTGGATCCAGACTTCCAACAACCAAGTTGAGCACTGTATGTATTACTGTGAGGCTCTGTAATGTGTCTTATGTTGAGCACGATACAACCAAGTTGATTATTTTTGATTAGCTTTGTTGGTTGTTCCGTAAGGTACTTTATGTTGAGCATTTTGAACTAAATTAATCATCTTGTTTGGTTATTTAGTTATTGCTCTGTAAGTTTTCTTATGTCGAGCAAAAAAATTGATAATTAAATTGATTACTTTCGTAATTAGCTTGGTTGTGTATTCCAATTAGATTAATTATGGGTTCTCTTGTAATTAATCTAGTTGAGTATTTTTGTGTCTCCACTAGTTTTCTTATGTTGATCACAAAAAATTGAATTGATCACTTTTCGTGTTTGATTTGATTGCGTATACCGATTAAATTAGTCACGGGTTTTACTTGTGATTAATTTGATTGAGTTTTTGGATATAAAAAATCATTCTTATGGTTTTTTGTGTCCAATAAAATCCTTCTGTTCTTTCGAACTTAAGGTCGCTCTTTTTGTTCTTTCGGGAATGACATCAAATGGGGGAGAGTTCTTTTGAACTTGTGATTAATGGTCATATCTTGAGGGGTGTGCGGCTGTGGAATTTTAGGGGTTATCTTGTATATTTAAACTCCTTGATGAATGCTATTAGCATCGGCTATATGATTGCATCTAAATAAGATGATGTGTGTTCTTTCTTTTTAGTCATGAAATGTCTCTTACGGAAATTTCATTATGATCCCGTTCTTGTACCTTTGCCAATTTTATTGACAAAAAGGGGGAGAATTAATATGTAGTTCACACTACAAATACATATGTTCTTCAGGTGATTATGTAAGGGGGAGTGGTTTCCATGTGAGATGGAGTATTGACTAGGGGGGAGTGATACATATCACCATAGTATTATTGTTGAAGTTGTGATACAATTGAACTTTGACGATGTGTAATAATACTATGACACTGTATAACAATGATCAGGACCGATGCTTTCTCATTGTTATAGCTACGGATCTTCAACAGCGGTGATGCTAAACTTACAACCTTTGGGATCATTGAAGTACTTGGAAGTGACGAAGATTTCGAGGAATGTTGAAGATTAGACATGTGGAATAGGAGATACTTAAGTTTCTTTATCTTTTTGTATTCCATATGTATTGATAGTTTTGTCACTAAAATTGACAAAGGGGGAGATTGTTAGAGCATTGCTCGGTCGAACTCGCATGCGTTGCTATCTCAAGCATGTTTGTCAATGTTAGTGATCAAAACTATAAGTCTTGATTTCTAGACTATTATAGCTAAGTCTCGGACTAGGATAGAAAGTGTAGTTGAGCTGAAGGACTTCATGGCGATTCATCATACAAGTAGAAGAACTACTCAAGGAATCGGTGGAACTCTCGACAAAAAGGTATGTGAAGATTTGAACTTATTTGTCACTCAAAAGTATATCTACTCTATCTCCTACTTATTGAGACAAAAAGTCGTATGTTATATATATAGACTTAGATTATATACATTTGGTATTTCGAGCCGAGTATACCTCGCCTATCTATATCTCAAAATATGTGTTGGTAAGCTTTTCGCTTCGACCAAGTTTATCTTTACCTAGTGACGAAAGTCATGACATGTTTCAATCATCTTGAAAATTGCTTTGACGAGAAATGGTGTAACAACTATATAACATCCTCTAAGAATGTTTCAATGATTGAAATGAGAGTTTAGATTACATAACCAATGATGGATATAAGCATTGTTGTGGAAACAGATTTATGTATAAGTCCTATTCCTTGAACCAAAGTTTGCAAACTTTGTTGATCAAGAGAAACCGGAAGAATGGCTTGTTGCCAAGTCCGCGAACTCAGTCCGCGAACTGCCGAACTTATCATCCCGAGAAATTCTGCTGGAGTTGACAAACTAGTTGCGCGAACCCAGTCCGCAAACCGGCGGAAGGTCTCTTTCCTAGATTCTCTGTTGGAGTTTGTAAACTCTGCCGGTTGCTTAAGTCTGCGAACATAGTGTGCGAACTTAAGAAGGTTATATATCTGAAGATGATTTCTGAACTTAAACTTTAAAAAGACTAAGGAATGCATTTTGCAAACCGTGGCTATAAAAGTTCATGAACCGATTCAAGTGAATCAAATCATCTTTGCTTCAATTATGTCTTTTGTAGTTACATAAGATTTCCTTGCAATTGAACAACTCTCTAACTAGTTCATTTGAGTCATTTGAACTAGTTATGGTGAAGAAGAACATGGTTGATATGAAATTCTCATATGGATAACCTTTTGGTTAACTATTGTTGAACCAACAATGTACACGTTTGGGTACGGTTAACAAACCTAGAAGCGTGCAGTTCATTTGTGTATAACAAGCTAAGTTTTTGATCTAACGATTGAGAAATATTAGCTTGAATCTAAATCAGGTTTTCATCTAACGGTGAATATTGATTGCTTTGTTACCAAGGCAAAACCCTTATTTGAAAGACTATATAAATGATACATCTAGTATTGTGCAAAACTAATCCCCACACCTTACGTGTGATACTAGTTTGCGTACTAGAGTCGGTTCTCCTTTAACCTTTGGTTTTCTTCTTTTAAAAACAGGTTAACGACTTAAAGACTTCATTGGGATTGTGAAGCCAGACCGATACTACTTTTATCGTAGTTGTGTGATATGATCTTGCATCTTCTATCGTACGAGTACAATCAGATTTATTGGCTTGAGATTTGATATCTCCGATAGGCAAGATATAAAAAGTAATCACAAACATCCTCGTCTCATTATTTGTGATTCCACAACATCTTGTTTCGCTACCATACGATTAAGATTGTTGTGAGGTGATTGATTAATCTAGGCTGTTCTTCGGGATTATCAATTGGTTCATGTTCACCTTGATTATTATCAAAAGACAGAACAAAAACTTTAGGGTTTTTCTGTGGGAGACATATTGATTCTTTGATAGACTTGTATGTGTGAGACAGATTTGTTCATTGTCAAAGCCTGCGATTTTGGGTTGTAGCAACTCTTAGTTGTGGGTGAGATCATCTAAGGGAATCAAGTGCGCAGTATCCTTCTAGGATCAGAGGCGTAGGGAGTATAATTGTACCTTAGATCAGTGGGAGAATGATTGGGGTTCAACTATAGTCCAGTCCGAAGTTATCTTGGAGTAGGATAGTGTTTGCAGCGGCTTAATACAATGTGTGTTCAATCTGGACTAGGTCCCGGGGGTTTTCTGCATTTGCGGTTTCCTCGTTAATAAAATTCTGGTGTCTGTGTTATTTCTTTTCCGCATTATATTTTGTTATATAATTGAACTATCACAGGTTGTGCATTGTTCAATCAATTAGAATATCCGACCTTTTGGTTGTTGATTTAAATTGATTGACACTTGGATATTGGTCTTTGGTACCATCCAAGTTATCTCTCTGGTATTTGATAAAGACTCGCAGATTTCTATTTGCTTGAGTATATATCAAATCGAGAGATTGAGATATAAACTCTTTGATATACTTTTTATCTAGATTGAGTCTAACTGTCTAGTTGATTCTCTAGAAAGTATATTGGAGTTTGTCCATAAAGATTGCTAAGCGAAATATTGGGTGTGGTTGTTGTACCCCCACTTTTTCAGGTAATCCAAAGATATGCAGTGAATAAAAATACCAATAAGCCTAGCGATTTTCCCTTTCGATTCATAAAACAAGTTCATGAATGTACTTCCTTTAAACAAATGTAATCATTGTTTCCTAGGATGAAATCTTTACCTTTACCCATACACATAATCACAATAGCATTCACACGATTGCGTTGATGTCTTACATACGAAGTTCAAAAGATAAGCGTTATACTTCGTATTATAAATCCTTAACACTATGATCATGTGATGTGATCATGTCTCACTACTAGAGTATAATCACTCACAACTTTGCAATTATGTTTTCAATATAGCATGACTTGAAAGATACGTTAGTAATGAAACAGTTCAAGTCAAAATATTACTAACCTCAAGAGGAAGGATGATGTCGTCGTTGTAGCTTGTTACTTCTTCACATTCTTCAAGTCTTCGAGTAAGACGTGTATGTCTCATAATCCTAATCTTTATAGTCTAACCTATACGAAGTTGTCTCTAGTTACATAATCAAGCGACTCTTTAACTGAGTTTTGATTCACTAAAATATGACAACCAAACTTGACATACCAACGCTTGGTGTGTTCAACCGATCTATGCTCTAACATCACCCACAACTAAGAGTTGCTACGACCCAAAGTCGAAGACTTGATAAACAAATCTGTCACACACTAAAAAGTCTATTGAATAGATAAACCTGTCTACCACAAATAAACCTATGAGTTTTGTTCCGTCTTTTGATAAATCAAGGTGAAAAGGAACCAATTGATATACCAGAATTATATTCCCGAAGAACATCCTAAAAATATCAATCACCTCATAATAATCTTAATCGTATGGTAGCGAAACAAGATATTGTGGAATCACAAACGATGAGACGAAGATGTTTGTGACTACTTTTTATCTTGCATATCGGAGATCAAATCTCGAGACAATCTTAGAGAAGATAGTACTCAATACGATAGAAACATCAAGACCAGAACACGCAACTACAAAGAAAATAGTTGGGTCTGGCTTCACAATCCCAATAAAGTCTTCAAGTCGTTAACCTACAGGGTTTTGTGAAAAACCTAAGGTTAAAGGAGAATCGACTCTAGTCGCAACTACTATCACACATAAGGTGTGGGGATTAGGTTTCCCAATTGCTAGAGTCCTCCTTTTATAGTCTTCAAATCAGGTTTGCAATCAATGTTACCTTGGTAACAAAGCATTCAATATTCACCATTAAATGAAAACCTGATTAGACTCAAGCTAATATCTTTCAACCGTTAGATCGAACTTAGCTTGTTACACACAAATGAAATGTACTTTCATTTAGATATGAGTAATCGTACCTAAATGTGTACACCTTGTTGTCTCAACAATAGTTAACAGAAGTTAGCCATATGAACACTTTCATATCAACCTTATTCATCTTAACCATAATTAGTTCAAATGACTCAAATGAAACTAGTTATAGAGTTGTTCAATTGTTTATATTCTCATAGAAGTATACAAGACACAATTGAAGCAAAATCGATTTTGAATCACTCGAATCAAGTCATAAACATTATATCCACTGTTTGCAAATGATTGCATTCCTTAATATATAAATGTATTAGTTCATGAACAAACCGATTTTAGAACATCATCCACTTAGGTATGCATACGGGTACGCGTACCTAAATGGACGGACTAAGTTTGAGTTTCGCCAAAACGCGAACTGGTAGGCATACCTTCCAAACTCAGCAGAAATTCCCGGACCTGAACCTTACGCCAGTATGCGTACCGGTACGCATACCAGGTTCCCGGAATTTCTCTAAACCAACAAGTACACATACGGGTATGCATACCATGGTTTCCGGACATGGATTACATATATGCAATTACGCATACTATGCTTAAATCCAATTGTTCTAAACTCTCATTTCAACCATTGAAACATTCTTGGAAGACGGGAATAGCTGTCTCACACAAACTATTAGCTTCAAAGCAATTTTCAAGTGATTAAATGATTAATACAAAACATTCCGAGTCTACATCAAATGACTGTCTCACACAAATCATGTAAGATGTTGCCAGGCGGTTTTCATATGATCATCTTTTGACTTTCGTCAAGAATATAAGATGAACTTGGTTAAAGCGAAAGCTTACCAACACATATTTCGAGAAATATGTAAGCGAGTTAAACTCAGCTCGAAATATCAAATGTGTATAATTGAAGTCTATATAGCTATACGACTTTTGTCTCAAATATAAGATAGAGTAGATAGACTTTTGAGTAATAGATGAGTTCAAGTCTCCACATACCTTTTGTTGATGAAGTTCCACAAGGTTTCCTTAGTAGTTCTTCATCTTCAATCGATGAACGCCGTGAAGTCTAATGCTCAAGTACACTTTCTATCATAATCCGAGACTTAGCTATAAGTAGACTATAAATCAAGACTTATAGTTTTGGCAACTAAACTTGACAAAAAAGCTTGAGATAATAACGCTTGCGAGTTCGACCGAGCAGTGCTCTAACAATCTCCCCTTTGTCAATTTTAGTTACAAAACTATCAATACATATGGATTACAAAATAAATAAACTTTGTAACTTCTCATCCAAATGCTTTATCTCCTTGGTTCTTCAACATTACTTGAAATCTTCGTCACTTCCAAGCACTGCAGTGATTCTGAACGTGCTCAACTCAGCATCAATGTTGTTGAAGATCCATAGCTATAACAATGAGAAAACAATTTCTCTCAATCATTGTTATACAATGTCATAGTATTATTACACATCATCAAAGTCCAATTGTATCACAACTTTGACAACAATACTATGGTGATATGTATCACTCCCCCTTAGTCAATACTTCATCTCACATGAAAATTACTCCCCCTTACATGATGAACGGTAAACCATATGTATTTGTAGTATGAACTACACATTGGTTCTCCCCCTTTTTGTCAATAAAAATTGGCAAAGGTACTAAAACTAGTGGGATCCTAATGAAATTTCCATAGAGACACTTCATGACCAAAAGAAAACAACATATCAACTTGTTTAGATGAATCATATAGCCGAAGCTAAATGCATTCATCAAGGAATTTATAAAGATACAAGATAATTCCTACAATTTTCCACATCCGCACTCCCCATAAAGATTTGACAATTAAACACAAGCTCAATTAAGAACTCTCCCCCATAAAATGTCATTCTCGAAAGAACAACAAGAGCGACCTTACTTTCGCAAGAAAAGAAGGATTTCATTGGACATTAACAAATCACATGAAACATGAATTTGTATCCAAAATACTCCATTAAATTAACCACAAGAGAACCCATGATTTATTTAATCGGAAATGCTCACATAAGAGAACTTACGGAGCCGCACAGTATTTACACAAATATGTGGATCAGGGAAGACCAATACTGTGGAATAAACAAAGATTTTTTCTATCTTTCATCACTATTTGCATAGACACATATAATAGACTTAATCATTGTAAACAAAAGTTCATCTTATCTTCCATTAATATTTGCATAATGACATAGTAGGCTTAACTTTTCTTGTCAAAAGTTCATTCAATATTTTATCACTATTTGCATAATGACATATAAAGGACTTAACTTTTGACATATATGGGACAATCATAGATCACGGACGCAAACATACATATCCCATAACAAGTTGCAATATATGAAACCATAAATATTATTACTGCAAAATCATCTTCCAAATAAACTTTAGAATTTAAATAAATAAATCTAAAAACATTGCAAGATGAAAATCGTTAGAAATAGCTATGTGTACTCACAATAATCGATATTCCAAACCCTAGTTATCCTTATTAAAACACAAGAATAAATTCTCATAAGAAGTTTCCTAGACAAATAAAAAAATCAAAAAAAATCTAAGAGAAACTTAGATACGGTCAACAACCAAAGAACGGGCAAGGGCAAGTTCATCAGATGCCCTCTTCAGTTCTTTTTTCAGAAAAGAAAGGTTCCTTGAAGCAATTTCAAGTTGTTCACATACGACCTCAAAATCTTGAAGAAGATTTCCAACCAATTGAAGAGATATCTGGACTGGAAGATCTTTTTCATGATCAACTTCTTGAAACAAAATTTCGGAGATGGGTTCTTCGTGAAGTTCAAAAACCTTGGCATCATCAAGTTTGTCTTCCTTTTTGCATTCTTCCATTGCACACCAAAATTCCAAGAAAAGTCTTGATGTTACTGAACGAGTATATATCAAAATAAATCCTTGATATATATTTATAAGAGATTTTCACAAGGCAACCCTAGGGTTACTTGTAAGCGTTCGGTAACGGGTCGGGTGCACAGTGTTCATGGTTATGACCCAGAAATCAAAAACCAGGGAACCAAAGGAGCTACTCGTTTAGAAGCATGTTTTGACAGAGAAAAAACAAGTTCTGAGCAAATGACAGGAAACTTTGGCTCATAAAGATTACAACCCAAGGTTGGAAATCAACTGTCATTAAGGAAGAACAAACTGAAGTTTTAAAATAAAGCATCAGACGAACAAAACACGATAACTATTCGGATCAAGGCTCAAAAGAAAGATCAAAGCCAACAATAATACAACACAGATCATTTCAAGAAAGGAACAACTTCTTGAGAGTTATGTGGATCTCCTCATGGTCTCAAAGAGGATACACATAAGAAAATGGTCAAGTTGTAATTTGATGAGCATGAAGCTCATCAAGGGTATTTATATTTTCCTTTTCTTTTTCTTGACAGAAAACAGAAGTCTTATGAGAAACTTCAAAAGAATTAACAAGAGAAGGACAAGAGTTACCTGAAACAACTGCTCTTCTCGCCTTCTTGATCTTGCGCTTGGGACTGTTGATACAAGTCTTGAGTTCCGAAACACGATTATTGATGTGAATATAATCAGGAACACCCATTTTGGAAACAAGATCATCATTGAGGGAAAGAGAGGAGTTTGAAGATTTTTTTATTTCTTCGAAACCTTTTTTTCTTTACAGACCTATCAGAATTATCAGTCATCCATATAGCATTGTTCTTTTTATGATTGTAAGCAGAAGTTGTGTTATATTCACAATCAGGAATTGGCCCATTACAACACTTTTTGTGTGATGGACTTCTGACTGTACACTGATAAGCAGGTTTGATTACTTCTTTAGACATCCAGACAAGAATGTTATGAAGTTTTTCATTCCGTAAACGAAGATGACATCTCCTTTCGATGTGACCCTTTTTTCCATAATAATAACAATGGAACTGAATGTTTTTGACTGTTCTCCTCTGGGTTGTTTTTGAAGGTTGACACTTGTTGTCCTTAGGATCATCAGTTGTTGAAGATAGTCTTTCACTTTTGATAGCAGTGAAATCTTCACTAGGTAGTTTTCCATTAGCACGAACAAAATTGATCTTACCAGCACTTGGAGCGTCTATTCCTTTATAGCCCAGACCACGTGTGTCACGATGTTCTTTAGATGCTCCTAGCATAGTGGATAATTTTGTAGAACTAGCCTTGAATATTTTCAGGTTCTCTTCCAGTGATTTGATCTTATCAAGAGAAGCAGCTAGATCAACCTCCAATTGTTTTTCTCTGGTGAGAAAGCTGATTTATCTGTCATTAAAACATTTTTGTTGAGAGCCATATCTTGCTTCAGTTTCTGCATGTCTTTCTTTTAACACAAAGATATTTCGATGAAGATTACCATACTCATAATATTTTGAACGCACATCTTCTTCACGATCTTTAAGAAGATATTGTAAAATTTTGCAACCACAATCATATCCCTTAAAGAGTTTTCTAAGTTTCCTGTTTTCTTGACAGAGAGGAGTCAAATATTCAGCCAAGCAAGATGTTGACCCTTTTTTCTTTATGATATGGTCAAAAAGCTTGATATATTGTGAGATTTCCTCATCAATATCTTGTCCCTCTTCTGAATCACTTTCATATGAAAGCTCATCTAACCGTTCATCTAGGAAATTTTCCCAGTTGAAAGCAGCTTCGGAAAAGGGAGAAGATGTGAGAGATTTCTCTGGTGATTCAAGGTTTTGAACCAAGTTAGAATGTTTCTGAACTGGTGATGCGTTGTTGGAGACATTATCGTCCATAGTCAGATCACTACAAACACAGATTTATGAGGTCTCAAACGTGTTTGCCTGCTCTAATACCAATTGAAAAAGTGGGGGTACAACAACCACACCAAATATTTCACTTAGCAATCTGTATGGACAACTCCAATATAATTCCAAGAGAATCAACTAGACAGTCAGACTCAATCAGTGGAAATATATCCAAGAGTTATATCTCAATTTCTCAACTCAATCTGAAATCAAACAAATAGGAATTTGCAAGCCTTATTGATTATAAGAAATAACTTGGACGGTATCAAAAACCAATATCCAAGTGTCAATCAATTTAATCAACAACAAAAGGTTGGATTCACAATTGATTGAACTTACACACAAACTGTGATATTTCTATAATATAACAAAATATAATGCAAAAAAGAAATAACACATACGCCAGAAATTTTGTCAACGAGGAAACCGCAAATGCAGAAAACCCCCGGGAGTTAGTCCAGATTTGAACACCACAATGTATTAAGCCACTACAGACACTAGCCTACTCCAAGTTAACTTCGGACTGGAATGTAGTTGAGCCCTAACCAATCTCGCACTGATCAAGGTACAGTTGCGCTGCTTACGTCTCTGAATCCCAGCAGGAGTCTACGCACTTGATTCCGTTAGCTGATCTCACCCACAACTAAGAGTTGCTGCGAACCAAAGTCGAAGACTTGATAAGCAAATATGTCTCACACAGAAAAGTCTATTGAATAGATAAATATCTCTCCCACAAATAAATATATGAGTTTTGCTCCGTCTTTGGATAAATCAAGGTGAACATGAACCAATTGATATACCAGACTTATATTCCCGAAGAACAGCCTAGAAATATCAATCACCTCACAATAATCATAATCGTATGGTAGCGAGACAAGATATTATGGAATCACAAACGATGAGACGAAGATGTTTGTGACTACTTTTTATCTTGCCTATCGGAGATTAAATTTCGAGCCAATCTTAAAGAAGATAGTACTCAATACGATAGAAACAATAAGATCAGAACACGCAAATACATATAAAATAGTTGGGTCTGGCTTCACAATCCCTGTGAAGTCTTCAAGTCGTTAACCAACAGGGTTTCGTGAAAAAACTAAGGTTAAAGGAGAGTCGACTCTAGCCGCAACTAGTATCACACAGAAGGTGTGGGGATTAGGTTTTCTAGTTGCTAGAGTTCTCCTATATATAATCTTCAAATCAGGGTTTGCAATCAATGTTACCTTGGTAACAAAGCATTCAATATTCACCGTTAGATGAAAACCTGATTAGATTCAAGCTAATATCTTTCAACCGTTAGATCGAACTTAGCTTATTACACAAAAATGAAATGTTCCTTCATTTAGATATGAGTAACCGTACCTAAACGTGTACACCTTGTTGGCTCACAAATAGTTAACCGAAGTTAGATATATGTTCATATCAACCTTTTTCATCTTAACCATAACTAGTTCAAATGACTCAAATGAAACTAGTTCTAGACTAGTTCAATTGTTTATATTCTCATATAAGTATACAAGACACAATTGGAGCAAAATCGATTTTGATTCAATCGAACCAAGTCATGAACATTATAGCCACGGTTTGCAAAAGATTGCATTCCTTAATATGTAAATGTATTAGTTCATGAACAAAGCGATTTTAGAACATCATCCACTTAGGTATGCATACCTAAGTGGGGGGACTAAGTTTGGGTTCGCCAGTACGCGAACTGGTACGCATACCTTCCAAACTCAGCAGAAATTCCCGGACCTGAACCTTACGCTAGTACGCTTACCGGTATGCATACCAGGTTCCCGGACTTTCACTAAACCAACAAGTGCGCGTACGGGTATGCATACATTGGTTGCCGGACATGGATTATATATATGCAAGTACACATACTATGCTTAAATCCAATTGTTCTAAACTCTCATTTCAACCATTGAAACATTTTTGGAAGACGGGAATAGCTGTCTCACACAAACTATTAGCTTCAAAGCAATTTTCAAGTGATCGAATGATCAATACGAAATATTCCGAGTATACATCAAATGACTGTCTCACACAAATCATGTAACATGTTACCAGGCGATTTTCCCATGATTATCTTTTGACTTTCGTCAAGAATATAAGATGAACTTGGTTAAAGCGAAAGCTTACGAACACATATTTCGAGAAATATGTAAGCGAGTTAAACTCAGCTCGAAATATTAAATGTGTATAATTGAAGTCTATACAGATATACAACTTTTGTCTCAAATAGGAGACAGAGTAACTAGACTTTTGAGTGATAGATGAGTTCAAGTCTCCACATACCTTTTGTTGATGAAGTTTCACAATCTCTCCTTAGTAGTTCTCCGTCTTCAATCGATGAACGCCGTGAAGTTTAATGCTCAACTACACTTTCTATCCTAATCCGAGACTTAGCTATAAGTAAACTAGAAATCAAGACTTATAGTTTTGGAAATTAAACTTGACAAACAAGCTTGAGATAGCAACGCTTGCGAGTTCGACCGAGCAGTGCTCTATCAAAATTGAAGACCGTATCTTACCCGACTATACAAACTTTTGCGGGAAGTCTTGGTAGGTATATGCCTCATCTTCTAGATTTAACCTGTAACACCTAGAAACTTTAGAATATGTCCCTGACCATGCCATTACAATTGGATGATTCACCTAGACTTGATTAAAGGTTTAAAAATGGCATGACCGGATCTGGTTTACTTTAGAGAATAGATCTAACATGATGCAAGATAGAGGCAACGGAAAAAATATGATGCAAAAATAAAGCAGAAAGACATAAGATCGTGAAAAGATGCATTAGAAAGAAAATTTTGAAACTAACCTGTTGTAGTCAAAATACCCCATCAACGTGGTTACTACATTTTCTTCCTTGTCCTAAAAATACTTTGACTGTATCATCTGGATCGTAAATAACACGTTGCTTGCCCGGAAGATGTACTGCTAGCCGCTGTACTTTGGGCTTCACTTTTTGTAAACGATTTCCAAGTAAACGCCAAGATGCCTCAGGTACTCCTATATACCTTGCATTTAGATATTGAAGAATCTTGTTGGGTCCACCACCAACAACCATAATGGTCAAGTCATGTACCTTGTAGATATACTTGTGTATGTACTTCACAACTCGGACAGTAGAATAGACCTCGACATTGATATGGCAGTCAAACATCCTGGTAAGATGTGGATTGAAAAGGACCACATCCATATTAGTGTATGACTGGTTACGACACCGGAAAACCCGGCCATCATTGCGTCGGCGGTAGACAGGATATCCATTCTCACTAATTGAAGTTGATTCTGCATATTGTTTCAGATAGTCTTTGGTGCACCTGCCGCCATCCATGCAACTTGCACTTGGTTTCCTAGCACCGCATGGTACATGCACTATGTATCTTTGTATTGTCTGGAAAGTTTGGTTTCCTTTTTTTCATCTGGGAATTCTGCACATACCATGTTATCCACTTGCTTCGGAGTATGTATTTTATCTTCATTGTCCAGAAAAATCAACATGTGCATATGCGGCAAACCCCTCTTCTGAAACTCTATTGTGTAAACAAATCCAACCACCCCGCCAAACACTTTCTTCTCTTCTATTTCTTTAATTAGTGCCTTGCGTTTGAGCTCAAACACCCTTGCCACCAAATCATTCTTATTGTGCGGTTGTTGGTTCTCAAACAGAGCACTTGTAATTTCTTCCCATCGTGGATTTTCCGTCACGGTGAGGAAGATATCCGGATGATGGTTGTACCTTAGCAAAAAAAAGGGAGTTTTATTAACAATTTTTTAACATTCAATTTCTACCCAAATTTTTATATTCAGATTTGAAGAAATAGCAACAATGATCCATAAGTTTCAAGCACACAACAACGATGTAAATACACTAAAAACTAACTCAATATGGTCTCACTAAAGCAATACTAAGGCCAGAACATTAGTCAGATACTGCGCAAGAAAATTCTGCAACCATAACCCCATACCAACTACTTGTTATAGGCATGATAACAATTTATAGCCATTTTCTCGACCAAGTTAACAACTAATACACAATTAATTAACAACTAGATCAAAATCCAAACACAAAAGCGAACCAAGTTATGAAATGAAACTGCTTTCTACCATGACTAACTGATTACTTGATTAGAATTCAGCCAACTTCTAATATGTGAGGTTTGTCTTCACACTGGAGTAGAACAAAACCAATCCACAAAATTAGATCATCCCTACTGAGATATAACTAATTATAGTGGTTATTATCACTCGCTGAAGTTCATACAATATCTCTATCTGTTTATTATGACATTTTACTTAGTTCTCATTGTTTAGGAAACATTGAAGATCAACATATAAAAACAACGAAATTTAAAGGCATCGAATTCAGAGAATTAACAAACAACAAAAGAGATTCTACCTGGTGATGGCCATTGAGTCTTGATATATCTCGTACATGTTATGAGGACCGCCTATGAATGTGGAGGGGAGTATGACTGGTTGACCACGTTTCGCGGCTTTGTTTCCAGAAAACCCAAGGTCAGCAAGCCCTTTATAGTTCTGAACTCGCAAATTAGGTTGATTTTTTCTAATCCACCGAAGGCGATTCTGTTCAGTTGTTGCCCAAGCATCCACTATAAATTCCTGAAAGAGCATACCGTCTCTTAATATCGTCGAGTACTTACCTAGCCTCTGAAATTATCTGTAGATGTAATATTCCATTTGCGTGAGCCGTGTATTTGTAGCCTTATCTAGATCGACATCTCAGTGTACCATCCCAGGTTCCCATCCCAATTCACCATATGGGAACAAAAGAACGTAATTCAGAGGAAAATATGATGGATGGCACTCTTTGATTATCTATAAAGCACGACTTCCTTTCAGATGAATTATTATGTCACGCGGTACCCATAATTGATGGTTTGTCCGTCTTCAGGCAATATAACAGCTATCTTATCTATTGTGGGTAGGTTATAACGTCTCTGATCTGACCCTTTTTCGTATTGGAGAGAAACATGAACATCATTGCCCCTCTAATCATTGTTTTTTAGTAGTTCAAAAGCCTGCATGTATTTCTTCACGAATGGATTATTGGCAGATAGAACCTATTGAATGATCTCAAGCACCGTAATGTTTAACCTTGGGTTTAGCTCAAGGCGTCTTGATACTGCAGCTGAAGGATCATAAATGTACAACTGTGAGTATATGCCGCTTTGCGGATTTTCAGGTGAGACTGTTCTGGTTCTATGCCTTAGCTGACCATGGATAGTAAACAACGGTGGGACTGTTTCAATACATTAATTTAAAGATTGAGTTCAGTCCAAACTCCAAAGTGATATATTTATAGGGGAATAGAAAGAACAAATAACATCTCAAAGAAAATGAGTGAGTGGATAACATGACACCGAACTATATACATTGGCATCCACTTCGTTGGACCCACCAAGCATTGATATGTCAAGTTTAGTTGTCATATTTTAGTGAATCGAAACTCATTTAAAGAGTCGCTTGATTATATACTAGAGTCAACTTGTAAAGGTTAGCTTGAAAGTATTAGGATATGAGACATTACAAGTATTACGTGAAGACTTGAAGAATGTGAAGAAGTAAGGAGATACAACAACAACATCATCTTTCCTCTTGAGGTTAGTAATATTTGACTTGAACTGTTTCATCCCCTCACGTATATTTCAAGTCGTGCATATTGAAAGCATAACTGCGAAGCTGTGAATGATTATACTCTAGTTAGACATAGTATTAAGGACTACAATACGAAGTATAACACTTATCTTTTGAACTTCGTATATAAGACATCGACATAATCGTATGAATGTTATTGTGATTATGTATGGGTATGAGGTGAAGATTTCGTCCAAGGAAACAATGCTTTACATTCGTTTAAAGGAAGTACAATTCATAAACTCGTTTTATGAATCGAAATGGAAATCTCTAGGCTTATTGGTATTTTTATTCATTGCAAATCTTTTAAATTACCAATTTGTGTGATTAGTATAACCGCTCATGACTTGCTTATGTTCTTGGTAAAACTATTCACAAGGCCTAAATTTTGCATTGATATTGAAAAGGCGAGGGTACCCAAATATACCTCAAGCTAAAACTTTTCCTACCTATAAGTCATTTCTCCGCAAGTGATTGTCTATGGACTGAGTCGAGACAGTACAACTAATTGGTTCACACTTCGTGTGATCGTATATGGATACGATATCGAGACAATACAACAACGAAGTATGTTTACTTGATACAAAGGTTCGGACTTAACAATAGGATTACTTATCAAGTGAATATGAATTAACATTTGTGTAATTTACTTTAATTATAATAAAACAATTATAATGCGGAAATATAAAGTAAATGACACAACAAGATTTTGTTAACGAGGAAACCGCAAATGCAGAAAACCCCCAGGACCTTGTCCAGAATTGAATACTCTCAGGATTAAGCCGTTACACAAAATTACACCAACTTCGTATAGTTGAGACCAAGCAACTAAACCTATAGTTCACCTAGTTCCGTATGTATTCCCACACCTCCAACTTATAAATAAGTCACGTACTTGGAACAATTCCTTTGGTTCGTATTCCAAACAGTAAAGGAACAACAAATCTGTTTGGTATCAAATCTATTCAACCAAGTGATATGAGTCGGACAAAGGCTCTTCTGTTTATCTTAACATAAACTCCTTCGTCGTGTTCTTAGATCTATCTTATGTTCAATTACCAAAGGTAATCGTTAAGATTTTGCAATCAATACTTTTAATCACAAAGAATTGTATTGATGTCGATCTACACAACTAATCAATCCAATCTACCACAAGGATAAACCGATTATAGTTGGATCTTCTTTTACCGAAACAAGTATTGTACACACCAAAGATTATAAACCCAAGTCAGAAATCTTCAATCTTTTCTTTGTCTTCAAATCTTCTTAGATCTTCAATAAACACCTGCACACAACAACTTGAATCTCTTGTTATCAATCATGCACAGAATGGAGTCTTTTAACAATGGATTATCACAAGATCGTCTTTAGCACTAACAACAGTCTAAATATTCTTGTCGAAACTTCGATTTAGTTTGAGTGAATCTTATATCAGCAGAGAAGATTCTCAAGCATAAACAAACTAGGTACAATCAAAGTTCAACCACCGTTAGTCAATCAAATCAATCGAAAACACAAGTTAAACCATAATTATCTAGTTTCCCACCAACGGTACTCGTAGAGATTCTCAATCCCAAAGAATACTTTAAACTGAGCGGTCGTAAGAGATTTCGCGTAATTAGGTTACTCTTCTCTCCGAATAGGCGGCTTCACCAGTAACAACACAACCGAGGAAGTTTGCTGTCACGAAGGATTAGTTTGCTAGAAATGCAAACTTCAAGTATTTATAGACAAGGAAGTTTGGACACCAAGGAATTTACAAAACCGAAAATATTCTCAAAGATATTCCATACATTCCAAATTCGGTTTTCATAATTCCTGGAAATGCTCTGTCCAAAATAATGACCGAAAATCTCCTTGGAAAATCTTTAACTAGTAAATGAACATTACTATTTCTTACCCATATATAAAATTAACAACCTTAATTAAAAGATTCTTAACTTATTTAGTTTCGATCCTGGTGTTGATGGTGGTTTTTAGTTCAGGGTCAAAATCGTAAAATCCTGTATTTAATGTGTTGTCATCCTGCAAAGGAACAAAATCCATTTGAAACTGATGAGTGCATAAATCTCTTCGCTCACAGATGTAATGAGCAATTCAATGTTTTTGATGGTGGTTTTAGTTCAAGGCTAAAATTGTAAAACCCTGTGTTTAATGCGCTATCACCCTGCAAGGGGTAAAGCCATTTAAGAAGTGACGAGTGCAAAAAACCTCTTCGCTCATTGAGCAATTCAATATATATATATATATATATATATATATATGAAATTCACTCAGAATGGTGCATGTGGTAACAATCCCAAATATTCTGTGAATTTTTCCACCAGCATTATTCACTAATGCATTGCGCGCCTAGTATTCTCCTGTGCTATGTTCCGTAGCCGAACTCCCAATATTGACATGACATGACGATTAATGTTGACTCTCAGCAGAGTAGCATGAATCTCCCGAAGTGTCAGTATTGAGATCTGCACAATAACACTCACACAGGCTGCATCGTGCTCTGACAAAGATATTTTCGTGTCGACGCACTTTTAATTAAAAGATGGCTTGATCGAACATGTTTAAATTCCTTAAGGAAAATCTGGACTGTTCATATCAGTCTCAAAATTATCACGGCCACACGACTAGGCCGCACGATTCAACAAGCCTAGACTGCTCCTGGCGGAACAAGGCAATCACGGTAGTGACCACCTGATGAGTGCTAAAAAGTGCATATTTCTATATATTTTTCTTGGCATTTAACTCATCTTTTGTGCATTAATTCTACATTTTATCCCATATTCTGTATTTTCATTGTTTTCAAGAATAAATATTTTTCTTACTTAATTTTGCATTTTTAGGTAATAAATAAAGATTGGATGAGTTGCGGAGCAAAAAGAGCAGAAAAGTAGTGAAAAGCCAGGAGGAATTACGCAAGGAAGCCGCGAAGAGTGATGTGCGGAAGACCAAAAAAAGGATAGAAATGGGCTTGAAGAAGAAAGTTTTCTTAAAGAAGAAGTGGGCTCAAGGTTTTCCAAGCCCAAACTCATTTCCCAAACCCATATTCTATACCCAAAAGCCTAAAACCCAAATCCATACCCGCTTGCGTCTTCAGCCGTCAGATCAGTTCTCAGAAGCATCCGACGGTCGCTCCCTTGCTGTGCATCGAAGTTTGATATCTCCGCCTTACACTACAGTACCTAACTCCATCAAGTACCGTTCGTTTTGTTGTATTCCTTTATCCGACGGTCGCTCCTATATGCTCATATCTCACCGTTAGATCCACTTACCATCTTCGCATCCAGTGGCTTACCTTCGCTGGACATCGAACCTTGATATCCCTCCTAACACCCTAGCAACCGAATCATTTAACCTCAACCAAACATCCCCTCCTTCCTCTCCATCGACCTCATTTTCTCTTCCACCCCCTCACCTCTGCAGAGACACCATGTCCTGCCACCACCAGAACACCACCTCTGCCACTGCCGCTTCATCACCAAACACCATAGCCACCCTACATCAAAGACATCGAAACCCATCCATCCTATTAGCCTATTTCGCTAGTTTCACAAACCCTCTCAAATTTAGGGTTTTGAAATTAGGGAAATAGAGTTATAGGCATGACAGAGATGGAAGAAGAAGCAGTAGAAGCATGGGAAGAGCAGGAGGAACAAGAAGAGAGCATGGGTCGTCGACGTGGGTGAAGAATTTTAGGTAAACCCTAACCCTAGTTTTCTCGGTTTTGGGAATTAGGGTTCGTCATTCCTTTTTTGTATAAATTGAGGGCTGGGTATTACTGTTGAGGTGTTCTTGGTTAGCCGAGATACCCCCTACTTGGGTTAATTTCAGTTTAATTTCAATGTCCTGTTAATTTCAGTTTAATTCCAATTTTAGTTTCAGTTCAATGTTCTAGTTCAACTTCAATTCCAGTTGTTAATTAGTTTCAATATGTTCTAACTTCATATGCTAGGGGCTAGATGATACTCTTGAATTGTATGCTAGGTTAATCCATGATCATGTTAATTGTTCTTGTAGTGCTTAAATGTCATAGGACTGATAATATCTACTTGAGTGAATGCATCTGTGATCAGTTGTGCTGTAAGAAGACAACTGATTCTAGGGGTGAAAGAATGATGGTAGCTAAGAACTCAGTCCATTTGAAGGACTGTGTTTAACTGTCTTAGGGTGATAGATAGCTTCTTGAACAACAAGCCTGTGATCAGCTGTGCTGTAAGAAGACAGCTGATGCTAGGGGCAAGTGAGTAAAGATTAGCCAAGAAAATCATCCATTATGATCTTCCCTGAATTGAAACAAGAACAATGATTTGAGTAGGTACTGCCTTAGCTTAGGATCAAGTAGTGGATTCAAAGACCCTAGTACCTTCACTCTTCACTTCACTGCCTTTGGCTCATTGCCATTGTAACTGTCACTATCTCACTGCCTGTCACTAGCTCAGACTAGCTAGAAAACTTCAATACACCCCAAGTCTCCGTGGAATGATCCCTTGCTTACTTTCTATAATAAAACTTGGCCTTGTATACTTGCAAGAGTTTTTGTGTGTTTTCTAACCACACCAAGTTTTTGGCGCAGCTCAGCTCTATTTGGGCTTCACAGCAGCACCACCAGCGGGCCACCATTGCCCTAGGCGATCGAGTCTTATTTAGTTCACTCATAAGCGCTTCAAACGTTAACCCAAACATGGCTGATCGCACTAGTTGAGAATAAGCTCAAACGAGCTAAGACCGACAAATACGGTCTCAAAAAACATCATGATCGTCCAACTTAGCCAGCCTATTTGGACGGCTAAGATCTTCCTTGGAATGATCAAAGAGGCGCTAGCATGCCCATTGGCGACCCAACATCTCCCTTGGTCCATCGACCTGCCTGCGGCAAGTCTATAGGGCGTTAATTCGTTTGCCCGAAATAGGACAAACACGCTATTTCAAAACCCTAAATTTTGGGTTGCGGCAGTATATTATTGTCTCAAATCATCACATCCGTCCAACTTAGACAGCCTAGTTGGACGACTTAGATCGCGTTTCAGACGATCAAGGAGGCGCACATGAGTTCACCACCGGCCCAATTTTACTCCCACTCGATCGACTTGCCAAAGGGAAGTCAATGACGCATCAAACCGCTTGATAGAACTAGGGTGAATGTGGCCGTCTCCAAACCCTAATTGGTGTTTGCGGCGACATGTTACTGTCGCAAATCGATCACGACCGCCCATCTTCGCCAGCCGAATAGAATGGCTTAGATCTAATTTAAGATGGCCCAGGAGATGTCAGCATACTCACTGGCGGCTCATCTTCACACATGGTTGATCGAACTTTTCAAATTAGCGCTCAATGCTTTGGTTCGTTTAACCAAACTAGGGTTGGCCGCACGGTTTCCAAGCCCTAAATCAACGGCGGCAAACATCTGCGCAAAAACTATCTCGTCCGTCCAACTTCGCTAGCTTGGTCGGACGGCTTGGATCAAATATTAGGCGATCAATAAGGTACCTCAATGATCACCGACCACCCCCTACTGCAAGGAGCGATCGACTTTGCTACGGCTCGCCTATGCGATCCCAGACGATCGCCCAAAGATGGCCTTTTGCGCTGCTTCAACAGCAATCACTAACTGCCGCAAATCGTTTCGACCACTCAACTTGGCCAGCCGATTTCAACGATCCGGATCTAATTCAGATCAACCGGTAGGATTTTAGAATGGATATCATCCGCCACTCGCCTACAGGGAGTGATCGACCAAGCAATAGCTCATCCCTAGAGCTACCAAACGATTGCCAAAACGTGTCCGGTCGTGCTCTTCTTTTAAGATGATCGACTCGCGACTAATTTAGACAAGCTCTAAAACAACGATGCTCCATGTACATCGATTATTTTAAGCTGCTTAAAAGCGATGCTTTACGAGCATCGAATACGTACGATATTTTATATCGGCCTCATAAACAACTTAGTTGTTTAACATAATAGCACCATATGCTATTCTTTGCGAAAAGTCCCACTATTTGACCCACTTACTCGAGACATCAAACGTGTCATAAACTGGGGAATACTCATTGGGTTATGGGTCTGGCAGTTTACAGCGTGCGGCGTGCAACGCGCCTACTACGAGAAAGTGTCAGGAAAGGACGGACGGTTAACGATGATGAGAGTAGTGGATGAAGGTGTGACAACGTTATGATCACCACCTCTTACACAACCCCACTATTCCACTACTTAATCTCCTCCACTTCCTAGGAGATCCGGGGTGCGCTCAAATGAATTGTATAAATAGGTCCTCAATCTATTTCGACAATAACAACACAAGTGTTATCAACACAGTATCCAGAAAACACCAAGAACTGATAGCTTACATTCTGCAAGCCATTTCCACATTCTGATACAAGTCATAAACAACCACACCTTCATAATTCAACATTCTGATCTCAAACACCTTCGTCGCTTCCCTCCCTAAGATCAACCCCTTCTCCTTCACTTTGTGAGCGTCTGGAACGACCATTTCTTGGTTTAGGTCAGAGTCTTACAGATTGATATCTCAAATCTAAAAGTACTCCCATGCAGTGCATTGTTTAGGGTTTGAATTCGTTTCTCATCAACACACCCAAATTTACCAAAAACAACGGAACCAATTTTTACCCTCAAACAATTGGCGACTACAGTGGGAGATTAATCTCTCGGTTGCAAAATCAGTTTCTCAAAATTCATTCCAGTTTTCTCAATTTCAAAAGGGTGGATCTTATATCCAATTCAATTTAGTTTCAACAACCAATTTCAATTCCGGTGGTCCATTCGCTAAGAAGCTTCACAAAAAATGCTTTTTCAAGCAATGCTACTGGAAATGCCTCGGATAGCTGAGTACTAGTAAATCTCCCAGATGAAAGGATCGGAAAGCCGCGTTGAGGCACAAGAATACGAGACAACTACTTAGAAGAGCACAACGGCTTCTCTCGAGATCCGGATGGAGAAACCGCCTTTTATGCAACACTACAAGTGTTATATGGAGCAAATCAGAAATGCCTCAAAGTTATAATTGATATTAACATCGCCAAGATCCACATCTAAATAGATAAAGGGAGGATTCGCATAGCCGTTGTTCCAGTACGTAGATAAACGACAACAAATCTCAACAACAATGGAGTCCTAGAAAGACACCTGTAGAGATCACGAAAGAAAAAGTCTATCTCTATTCCACCAATGCTACCAGTTATGGTCAGGTGTATCCGCTATTACTTTATCAGCAAAACGTGTAGATCCATAACATGGCGTAGGGATTCATACATCTACAATAACAAAGGAGGCTTGACATATCTTCAAATCATCATAAAGAGGTTCTCCTATTATGTCAACCCGGACAAGAGAAATACGGGGACATCTTAAGATCTACTGGAGCCGACACCTCAAGAGAGAAGCCTCAATAAGATAACGATGCCCGCGTCACCATGTCGAGAAAGAATCCATAGCTTGGGCGAATCACTCTGTCAGACTCAGGAAGAATGTTTCAGCGAAACAAATGACATTAAAATGATTATGTCAAGAGGTCCATAATTCAGGCACTGGAGGGTCACGATCCAAATGTGACTGAACAACAATTGGTGTAATTATGCATCAATAGGAGGATACCTGTCTATCGTGCTTTGCTGAAGAACCTGCGCTTTCAGACATCCTATGAACTTCGTGAAGCTGCTAAACGCTCACCTGCAACAACACATTCCATGCTAGAAAGAACCAGGCCTTCCAGGAATAAAGAACCTCATGATATTCGTGGAAGCATACATCTCACCAACAGGAAATACAACCTTCAGCCTTCTGTAAGCAGTTTCACTGAAGCAGTAAGAGGAAAACCACCGAGATACAACATCCTGCACGTCCAAAATCTCCCACTCCAACTCCAGTACCACATGCACGAGTGCCGCAATGATGAAATAATGTCCAATATATTCCATATCTGGCTCGACGGCAACAACATCAATGAGAGACGCTTTCAGAATTTTGTCTACAGTAGAAGAAGTAGTTGCGTTACCGAAGGAGATTGCACCTGGAACTTAAGAGGTACATACAGACTCTCCATGTCAAGAGATTCATCATATTTGAAGAACCTATTAGTTAAGTTATTCGCATGAGGGAACTTCCCTACTCCTCAACGACACGATCCAAATATGATAAAGGCAAAGGAGCATCGCTGGAGACTGCTCAGCACTACCCATCTCAAAGATGCTGAATTTAGAGAGACGCAAGCGCGCTATCATTATGATTCCAAGATGTCCAAAGACGTAGACATACTCAAGAGAGCAGACGCATTGTTAAAGACCAGTGATATTCCTGGATGTCTATGAAATACAACGTAAACGCAAAGAAGGCCTCATGATCAGCAACTCGTATGATCCTCATCAACATTGGGTTCAATCCAACTCTCATCCAAATTATTCCTTCAGAAACCCAACGTGACAATATCTATCAAGTTGAAAGCTTAGTAGATACTCGTAGGCAGGGTACTGTTGTTAGAGCATTGCTCGGTCGAACTCGCATGCGTTGCTATCTCAAGCATGTTCGTCAATATTAGTGATCAAAATTATAAGTCTTGATTACTAGCCTATTAGAGCTAAAGTCTTGGATTAGGATAAAAAGTGTAGTTCAGCTCAAGACTCCATGGAAATCATCATACAAGACGAAGGACTACTCAAGGAACTGGTGGATCTTCATCGACTAAAAGGTATGTGGAGACTTGAACTTATCTGTAACTCAAAAGTCTATTTACTCTATCTCCTACTCTTGAGACAAAAGTCGTTTTGATATATAGACTTTCATTATACACATTTGCTATTTCGAGCCGAGTTTATCTCGCCTATCTATTTCTCGAAATATGTGTTGGTAAGCTTTCGCTTTAGCCGAATTCATCTTTACCAAGTGACAAAAGTCATGTTATGTTTCAATCACTTTGAAAATTTCTCTGACGAAAAATGGTCTGTGAATAACGGCTATATAACGTTCTTTGAGAATATTTCAATGATTGAAATGAGATTTTAGATTACATAACCATTGGTGGATATAAGCATTGTTGCGGAAACACATATATGCATAAGTCATATTCCTTGAACCAAATTTTGCTAAACTTTGTTGATCAAGAGAAGCTGGAAGTGGCGTGAGACAAGTCCGCGAACTTGCGGAACTTCTCGGACGGAGATTTTTTGTTGGAGTTCGTGTACTCCTTCCATGAGCTTAAGTCCGCGAACCCAGTCCGCGAACTTGAGCAGGTTATATCTAAATTCGGTTGTTCTTGAACTAATGTTTAAATAAACTAAGGAATGCTTTTGCAAACCGTGGCTATAAAGTTCATGAACTGATTCGAGTGAATCAAACCGATTTTGCTTCAATTGTGTCTTGTGTAGTTACATAAGATTTCCTTGCAATTGAAAAACTCTCTAACTAGTTCATTTGAGTCATTTGAACTAGTTATGGTGAAGAAGAATAAGGTTGATATGAGAGTAATCATATGGCTAACCTTTTGGTTGACTTGTTGAACCAACAAGCTAAGTTTTCGATCTAACGGTTGAGAAATATTAGCTTGAATCTAATCAGGTTTTCATCTAACGGTGAATATTGAATGCTTTGTTACTAAGCTAACATTGATTGCATACCCTGATTTGGAAGTGTATATAAGGGAGAACTCAGCAACTGGGAAACCCAATCCCCACCCATTCTGTGTGATAGTAATTGTGCTAAGCTAGAGTCGATTCTCCTTTAACCTTTGGTTTCTTTTTCTAAACCAGGTTAACGACTTAAAGACTTCATTGGGATTGTGAAGCCAGACCGATACTACTTCTCTTGTAGTTGTGTGATCTGATCTTGCATCTTCTATCGTACAAGTACAATTGAAATAATTGGCTTGAGATTTTATATCTCTGATAGGCAAGATAGAAAAGTAATCACAAACAAACTTCGTCTCATCGTTTGTGATTCCACAATATCTTTTTTCACTGCGTCGATTAAGATTATTGTGAGGTGATTGATAATACTGAGTTGTTCTTCGGGAATATAAGTCTGGTATTATTGATTGGTTCATGTTCACCTTGATTTATCAAAATACGGAACAAAATTCGTAGGTATATTCATGGGAGACGGATTTATCTATTATTGTAGAATTTTATGTATGATACAGATTTGTTTATTAAAGTCTTCGACTTTGGGTCGAAGCAACTCTTAGTTGTGGGTGATATAAGATAAGGGAATCAAGTGCGCAGTATCCTGATGGGATCATAGGCGTAGGAGAATAACTGTAACTTGGATCAGTGTGAGATTGATTGGGGTTCAAATACAGTCCAGACCGAAATTAATTTGGAGTAGGCTAGTGTTTGTAGCGGCTTAATACAATGTGTGTTCAATCTGGACTAGGTCCCGGGGTTTTTCTGTATTTGCAGTTTCCTCGTTAAATAAATTTCTGGTGTCTGTGTTATTTCTATTCCGCATTATATTTGTTTATATAATTGAAATAATACAGGTTGTGCGTTGGCCAATCAATTAGAATGTCCGATCTTATTGGTTATTGATTTAAATTGATTCACACTTAGATATTGGTCTTTGGTACCATCCAAGTTATCTCTCTTTGATAAAGACTCGCAGATTTCTATTTGCTTGAGTAAAGATCAAATAGAGAGATTGAGATATAAACTCTTTGATATACTTTTCATTGATTGAGTATAACTATCTAGCTGATTCTCATAAAAGTATATTGGAGTTTTTCCATACAGATTGTTAAGCGAAATATTGGGTGTGGTTGTTAGACCCCCGCTTTTTCAATTGGTATCAGAGCAGGCAAACACGTTTAAGACCTTACAGGTCCGTGTTTGTGGCAATCTGAGTCTGTGAACAGAATATCTTACACGCATACGAAGATGCCTTCTAAAGCTTTTAACTATGCCAAATTTCTTGGAAATACATCAAAGGATCACTCCTTAGCAGATTCTTCTGAATCCTGAGGTAAGAAGGTTGTCCCTTCTGGTGCTGACATCTCTATCTCTGATGAGACGTTGGGCGCTATGGCAAAAGCTGAAAAGGAGCTCACTAGAATCTCAGAAAACACTGTTGAGATTATTGATTTTCAGGATCATGATCAGCTTATTGATGAATTTGAAAAGTCTCTTGATCAAGAACATGAACTCTACAGCATCATTGAGTCATTCTCTAAGAATATTGAAAAACTTCTCCAAGAAACTACTCAACAGCGTGAAAAGATTAGTGTTCTTGAAGATATTGTTAAGGAAGACTCAATTAGAGAGAAACGTTTGATCGAGACTCACTCATCAGATCTTAACAGACTTCGTGTTGAAAAAGAGAAACTAGAAGCATCTCTTACTCTAGCTCATCAAAAGTGTAAATCCTTGGAAAAGGAAAACTCTGTCTTAAAGAGAAATTTTTCAATACATACTAACTCTCATGAGTTACAGTACATGACGAAATGTTCTTCAAAAGAAGATTGTGTCAAGAAAAGTTTGCATAACTTACAATCTTCTCACATGGCTATGAAGTTAAAACAGGTGCCAATTGTTGCTCCTCCTCCACGAACCTGTACTTTCTGTGGGAAAAAGAATCACTATGCTATCCATTGTCTTTCCAGAAAGAAGAAAATTTCTAAACTTCATAATTTGCTTCTTTACACTGTCAATGGGATAAATAGTCTGTCGACTACTGTAGTGAATCGCATGCCCACAGAAAACCAGATACCTTATAAACGTGATCTCCTTCTTGGAAATCATCACATGAATCATATGCTTTCTAGTAGTATAAATTCTTGTACTACGGACAAAAGCATTCCCTATGTTTATAAGAATGTTTCTGGTAAATCTAAGTCTAGAAAATGGATTCCTCTCTATTCTGATCCTCTTGAACCAATTGCAAGAGGTCCTAGATTCAGTCCTCAGAGAAACCCTTCTGATAGATATGTTAAACACACCGTGTCTTACTCTTTTGGGATGAAGGTTAACCAAAGAAAGGCGAAGAACACAAAGATCAAACTACCAGATGATATGTACAACTCCTTTCTCGATGATCATAGTGGGATTAATTTCCACTATACCACCTGATTCCAGGTATTCTTTTCCTTGTTTCTAACTTGAGAGGTACAGGGAAAATTATTGAGAAATACTCAGGTATGTTGTATATTATTTTCTTTCTGTTTTAAGTTTTCTCTGTGTTGACGGTCCATAAACGTCTGCGTCCTCCTCCTGTGAGTTCTTTGGGTTTCCAACCTGTGTTTACAAACATATATATATATATATATTACTTTGTTGGGTTTTCCTTCCCTTCACAAAAATAATATGGAGAACTCTGCAAAATCTCAAGAGATTGTGCATCTTGATATGGAGGAAGACACTCAAGGACGTGAGTCAATTCAAGAGCTGGTTCTAAAGAAGATGTTTGAAAGAAAGGATCACAACTCCTGGATTGATGATTCTGTCAAGGATTTAACTCGTTTCAAAACGATTCAAAGGTCGAGTTTGCAAATATGCAACTGCAAATAAACCAACTCCTAGATGGCCAGGCCAGAATCCTTGCAAATCAGAATATTCTGATACTGAATCAAAAGAAGCTCATCATGGACTGCGTCAAAGCTAGACAGCTTGCTCGGGTTATTGATCGCAAAGTTAGTGTTCTAACTCACGAACATGGTGTGTCTACAGTCAAGAGAATAAAGGAAATCAGCGATACCTTCTTTGATGGATTCATTGAAAGATACGAGGTCCTCAATGAACTCTGATTTTTCCTTTAGTTTGCCTAGTAAATCTTCTATTTTCTTGTTTTAGAAGAATAACTAGAGGTTGGAATAGCCATTATTGTGACTACACATAGCTATGTCCAACATTTTCATCTTCATGTTTTAGATTTATTGGTTTAAATTCTAAATTGTTTGGAAGATGATTTTTGCAGTATTAATCTTTATGGTTTTATGTATTTCAATATTGTTATGGGATATGTGTGTTTGCGTCCGTAAACTTGATTGTCCCATATCTTGTCAAAAGTAAAGTCGTTCATGAATTGATATGCATGTATTGATGAAAGAATGAATGGACTTTTGACAAACCTATATTGTGAATTATTGATGGAAGATAGGTTAAAATCTTTTGTTTGCAAGGATTATGTCTATTAAATGTCGTTATGCAAATAGTGATGGAAAATAGAATGAATCCTTGTGTATTCCGCAGTAATTGATCTTCCCTGATCCATATTTTATGTATTACTGTGAGGCTCTGTAAAATGTCTTATGTTGAGCATTAAACAACCAAGTTGATTATTTTTGATTATCTATGGTGTTGTTCTGTAAAGTACTTTATGTCGAGCATTTTCAACTAAATTAATCATCTTATTTGGTTATTTAGTTATGACTCCATAAGTCTTCTTATGTTTGAGCGTTCATGACTGGGTTGATTGTTTTCATGATTAACTTAGACATTGCTCCATAGACTTTCTTATGTGACTATGACCAATTAAATTGATTACTTTTGTGATTAGTTTGATTGTGTATTTTGATTAGATTAATTATGGTTTTACGTGTGATTAATCTAATTGAGCGCTCTTAAGTCTCCATAAGTTTACTTGTGTTAAGCATTTTCGGTTAAATTAATCATGAACTTCTTGTGGTTAATTTAATATTTTGGATTTAAATTCATACTTGTATATGATTTGTTATGTCCAAATAAATCCTTCTTTTCTTTCGAAATTAAGGTTGCTCTTGTTGTTCCCTTGGGAATGACACATTATGGGGGAGAGTTCTTTTGAACTTGCGCTTAACTGCCATATCTTTGTGGGGAGTGCGGTTGTGGAATATTATAGGGGTTATCTTGTATCTTTATAAACTCCTTGATGAATGCATTTAGCTTCGGCTTTATGATTGCATCTAAAGAACAAGTTGATATTTTTGCTTTCTTTTGGTCAAGAAATGTTTCTTTCGGAAATTTCATTAGGATCCCGTTCTTGTACCTTTGCCAATTTTATTGACAAAAAGGGGGAGAATTAATATGTAGTTCACACTACAAATACATATGGTTTTAGGATCATTATGTAAGGGGGAGTGGTTTCCATGTGAGATGGAGTATTGACTAAGGGGAGTGATACATATCACCATAGTATTGTTGTTGAAGTTGTGATACAATCAGACTTTGACGCTGTGTAATGATACTATGACACTGTATAACAATGATTGAGAACTATTGCTTTCTTGTTGTTATATCTACGGATTTTCAACAACGATGATGCTAAACTTACAACCTTTGGGATCATTGGAGTACTTGGAAGTGACGAAGATTTCGAGTAATGTTGAATATTAGGCATGTGGAATATGAGCTACAAAAGTTAATTTATTTATTTTTTTGTATTCCATATGTATTAATAGTTTTTCCACTAAAATTGATAAAGGGGGAGATTGTTAGAGCATTGCTCGGTCGAACTCGCATGCGTTGCTATCTCAAGCATGTTTGTCAATATTAGTGATCAAAACTATAAGTCTTGATTACTAGCTTATTAGATCTAAAGTCTTGGATTAGGATAGAAAGTGTAGTTGAGCTCAAGACTCCATGGAAATCATCATACAAGACGAAGGACTACTCAAGGAACTGGTGGATCTTCATCGACTAAAAGGTATGTGGAGGCTTGAACTTATCTGTCACTCAAAAGTCTATTTACTCTATCTCCTACTCTTGAGACAAAAGTCGTTTTGATATATAAACTTTCATTATACATATTTGCTATTTCAAGCCGAGTTTATCTCGCCTATCTATTTCTCGAAATATGTGTTGGTAAGCTTTCGCTTTAGCCGAATTCATCTTTACCAAGTGACGAATGTCATGTTATGTTTCAATCACTTTGAAAATTTCTCTGACGAAAAATGGTCTGTGAATAACGGCTATATAACGTTCTTTGAGAATGTTTCAATGATTGAAATGAGAGTTTAGATTACATAACCATTGGTGGATGTAAGCATTGTTGCAGAAATACATATATGCATAAGTCATATTCCTTGAACCAAATTTTGCTAAACTTTGTTGATCAAGAGAAGTTGGAAGTGGCGTGAGCCAAGTCCGCGAACTTGCGGAACTTCTCGGCCGGAGATTTTTTGTTGGAGTTCGTGTACTCCTTCCATGAGCTTAATTCCGCGAACCCAGTCCGCGAACTTGAGAAGGTTATATCTAAATTCGGTTGTTCTTGAACTAATGTTTAAATAACCTAAGGAATGATTTTGCAAACCGTGGCTATAAAGTTCATGAACTGATTCGAGTGAATCAAACCGATTTTGCTTCAATTGTGTCTTGTGTACTTACATAAGATTTACTTGCAATTGAAGAACTCTCTAACTAGTTCATTTGAGTCATTTGAACTAGTTATGGTGAAGAAGAATAAGGTTGATATGAGAGTAATCATATGGATAACCTTTTGGTTGACTTGTTGAACCAACAAATGTTAATGTTTGGGTACGGTTCATAAACCCAAAATTGGACATTTCATTTGTGTGTGACAAGCTAAGTTTTCGATCTAACGGTTGAGAAATATTATCTTGGTGAATATTGAATGCTTTGTTACTAAGCTAACACTGATTGCAAACCCTGATTTGAAAGTGTATATAAGGGAAAACTCTAGCAACTGGGAAACCCAATCCCCACACATTCTGTGTGATACTAGTTGTGCTAAGCTAGAGTTGATTCTCCTTTAACCTTTGGTTTCTTCTTCTAAACCAGGTTAACGACTTAAAGACTTCATTGGGATTGTGAAGCCAGACCGATACTACTTTTCTTGTAGTTGTGTGATCTGATCTTGCATCTTCTATCGTACGAGTACAATTGAAATAATTGGCTTGAGATTTTATATCTCCGATAGGAGAGATATAAAAGTAATCACAAAAAAACTTCGTCTCATCGTTTGTGATTCCACAATATCTTTTTTCGTTGCGTCGATTAAGATTATTGTGAGGTGATTGATAATACTAAGCTGTTCTTCGGGAATATAAGTATGGTATTATTGATTGGTTCTTGTTCACCTTGATTTATCAAAAGACGTAACAAAACTCGTAGGTATATTCGTGGGAGACGGATTTATCTATTATCGTAGACTTTTCTGTGTGATACAGATTTGTTTATTAAA
Organism: Papaver somniferum; assembly: GCF_003573695.1. Taxonomy (NCBI): domain Eukaryota; kingdom Viridiplantae; phylum Streptophyta; class Magnoliopsida; order Ranunculales; family Papaveraceae; genus Papaver; species Papaver somniferum. The sequence goes on from NC_039358.1 coordinate 136,701,410, forward strand.
GTCTTCGACTTTTGGTCATAGCAACTCTTAGTTGTGGGTGAGATAAGCTAAGGTAATCAAGTGCGCATTATCCTGCTGAGATTAGAGGCGTAGGAGCATAAATGTACCTTGGATCAGTGTGAGATTGATTGGGGTTCAACTACAGTCCAGACCGAAGTTAATTTGGAGTAGGCTAGTGTCTGTAGCGGCTTAATACAGTGTGGGTTCAATCTGGACAAGGTCCCGGGATTTTTCTGCATTTGCGGTTTGCTCGTTAACAAAATTTCTGGTGTTTGTGTTATTTCTATTCCGCATTATATTTGTTTATATAATTGAAATAATACATGTTGTGCGTTGTTCAATCAATTAGAATGTCCGGCCTTATTGGTTGTTGATTTAAATTGATTGACACTTGGATATTGGTCTTTGTTACCATCCAAGTTATGTCTCTTTGATAAAGACTCGCAGATTTCTATTTGCTTGAGTAAAGATCAAATTGAGAGATTGAGATATAAACTCTTTGATACACTTTTCATTGATTGAGTCTAACTGTCTAGTTGATTCTCATAAAAGTATATTGGAGTTTGTCCATATAAATTGCTAAGCTAAATATTGGGTGTGGTTGTTAGACCCCCGCTTTTTCAACTGTCTCCCTCTTTTCCATTCCATGAGGAAACATCAATGTGTGGGTAAAATACCCGACGGCCACGTGTCAACATCTCAAGGGATAAATACATGATGAGATGATGAGATGAGAGCACTGAATCATCCTCTAAAAAGGATGGTTTGTCTGAATCGAGGAAACTGCACAAGCGTCGCATGAACGACACGTATAAGGAAAGGTCTAATCTGCTCAGACGGTCAAATCTAAAAAGCAAGACCGCATTTAATGAAGGATAAGAACAAGACGTGGGGAGACCTGCATCATGACGGAAGACTCAGACGATGTACACTACGACCCAGAGGTGATAGAGCACGAGGTTCTCCATATAAGAGCAGCACGAGGCGAGGAAGAGCGAGACCACTCGGAGGGAGAACCAGACGAGCCATCACGAGGGATAGTATAGAGCCAGTCCGAGGCAGCCAGGATGATGGAAGACAACTCACCAAACTCGGACGATCAAGCCACCACGAGTTTGTTCCGCCTATAAATACTAGTCCATGTAGAAGGAGATGGACAACTTCTGTAATCTTAGATGGTCTTTATACAGAGAATTCCTGAGAGAGATCTAGATAGAGAGAAAGTGAGAAATCTAGAAGAGATTTGTAACTCTTTCAAAGGTAAGACCTTATAATCAATAAGAAAACATCTTCTTTCCCGTGGACGTAGGTCTTCATGGACGAACCACGTTATATGATTGTGTCAATCTTTACATTTCATGCTCTTTACATCTTGTTCATAGTTGAATCTTGTATGTTTTAGTAGTTTTTAGTATTTAATTTCACTTGGATGTAGTTATCAGAAAAGATGCAACTACATTTTGGCGCTAGAAACAGGGAGGTATGAAGATATAATCTACCTCCCTAACAACAGCTCTATATTGTTTTCATAATCTCCATGAGAAAAGTGGATATCATACCACTATGTAGAATTTTATCGAAGTTCATGAGTAGATCTCGGACTCAACACGATCTACACGATCAGTGGAGTTCTGAAGACCCTCATACTCAACAGATCTACATTTTTTTTTTAGTTTTTTTTTATTTAATTTTTATGTTCTTTTAAGATCTCCGTATCTTCCTCAAGATGCTCAAGAGAGTAGAAGATCGTGGTGAAAATGAAGTTCCAAACACTTCGGCACTTAAGCGATCTCCTCCATGAAAGGGATGGGAAGAATTGTTAGCCTAAGGGCGAAAAACGTAATTATTATTTTTCTCTCCGACGTTTCAAGACATCAGTTGATGTTAAGTCTACAGATCTAAGGGTTTTCAAGCAAAAAGCTTTCCAAAACAAAGCAAAAAAAATAAATTATGCCAATGAATGAGCTACCATGATCGGAAAAATAGTTGTATGGATTTAATCACCATCTTCTGTTGTCACGGTCGAAGGAGAATCAAATTTCAGCCACAGAGAGCTCCAACGACGCTAAGACGAACTCAGCTCCTGCTGATAGTTGTGAAATCACGACGGTGTGAAATAGATCATCTTAATGGAAACTGCAAGATGAAACTTAGCTTATATAAAGACAACTCTCTTTATTAATGTTTAGAAAATCTCTCAAAACTAAACACAAGCTCTAATCTTGCTCATATGATCAACCACAACTTTGGTGATCATATATATATAGAACTATGAATTCCTTTTCCTAGTCCTATTACCTTATTACATGTCTTTCCTTTTCTTAGAACTAGATGACTTCTAATTCCCTTAGGATTACATCAATTTCCTAATCTTGTCCTAACCAGCTTGTTAGTTACTTCTATGTTGAAGTTTAACCAACATTCTCCCCGTTAAGCTTCAACCTTACCCGTGACATATCTTGTACTCCAATCAGTTGTCTCATTTCTTCAAACTTGATCCGAACTAATGCCTTTTCAATATATCTGCTTTCTGCTCAGTTCCAGGTATGTGTTCTACGTTAATGACCTCCTTCTCGATGCATTCTCGTATGAAATGATACCTTTTGTGAATGTGTTTCGTCTTCCCATGAAACACTGGATTTTTAGTAAGTGCAATTGCAGACTTATTATCAATCTTGATGAGAACTTTTTCAGGTTCTCTTCCTTTGATTTCACCCAACAGTTCTTGAAGCCATATTGATTGTTTAGCTGCTTCTGTTGCAGCCATAAACTCAGCTTCACAGGATGAGAGGGATACAGTGTCTTGCTTCTGTGAACACCATGTAATAGGTGCTTCACCTAGATAAAATATACGACCAGTTGTACCTTTTCCATCATCTTGGTCAATATTATGACTGTTGTCACTATACCCAACAATTCCTCTTGATCCTCCTCGACCATACTTCAATCCACAGCTGATTGTTCCTCTTAGATATCTCAATATATGCTTTATTACATCACCATGAGACTTGCGTGGACTCTGCATATAACGACTTGCTACTCCCACAGAGAAAGCCAAATCTGGTCTTGTGTGTAATAAGTATCTTAGGCATCCAACATTTCTTCTATAACTTGTTGGATCAATCTCAACTTCTTCTTGTGCCTTTGAAACTTTAAGTCCAAACTCCATTGGTATCTTAGTTGGATTACAAGTTTCAAGTCCTGCTTCTTTCAGAATTCTCCTTGCATAAGCTTCTTGTTTAATCTGAATCTCATCTACTCCTTGATGGACTTCTATGCCAAGGTAATAAGTGAGTTTTCCGAGGTCTGACATCTCAAACTTTAGTTGATTGAACAGTGGAGTTCGTGAAGGTAAAATACCAAAGGCGACAAATGAGATCATCCGATCCCGCGGTCATCCGATCTCATTTGTCGCCTTTGGCATTTTACCTTCTCATTTTCCGAGGTCATCCGATCTCGTGAAGGTAAAATACCAAAGGCGACAAATGAGATCATCCGATCCCATGAAGGCAGCACCACGACGAGTAAAGGAGTTACTCAATCTCTTGAAGGCATTATTTTGATGGACAGAGAGATCATCCGATCTCATAAAGGCAAAACACCAAAGATGGCCAAATAGCTCATCTGTTATTGCCAAATACCATAAGCCCGATGACGAAACACGGCGAGAGAGATCATAGGATCTCCTGAAGGCATAAGCCCTATGACAAAACGAGTCGTCTCGTAATGAAAAACTCCAATGGAGAAAGAGGTCACCCGATCTCGTGAAGGCACGAACCTAATGGAAGAAGAGATCATCCGATCTCGTGAAGGTGAATTCCTAAGGCAATACATGTGATCACCAGATCTCATGAAAGCACAAGCCCGATGACAAAACAAGTCATCTCCTGGAGTTCAAAGGCAAACACGAAAAGGAGATCACCCGATCTCATGAATGTAAAATACCAAAGATGTCCAAAGAGATCATCTGTTACGAGTAACCTCGTGGAGGAAAAATCTTGACGGAGACAAATACATCCATCCGATCTCATGAAGACGATGCCAATGGTACCAAGACGAGTTCAACCGGTACTGCCAACGAAGCAGCCATACGATGGAACAATTGATTGGAATTAATCACCAGTCACTGTTATTGCGAATCAAAACTTGTCAATCATGAAAGAGCAATCACCATTGCTGCCATCCTGATGTGACGAACAGGGAAATACAACCCCAAAACACGGAGGTCTAAACGACACATGATGCCAATGGTGGAGAAAAAACAGTACGATTAGACAATTGAGTATACGGAAAGGACACGTCCGATCCCATGCAAGCAAAATCTCGGATAAAACAGCTGAGCTTTGTCTAGAGAAATAGCAACCCCAGAGGAACAAGCTTTTCGGTGGTTACGATCCATGATGATTAATGGTGAAAGGAGAACTCACCCACCAGATGACTGCGATACCAACTTTTGCTACCATGACGAGCCAAATAACTAATTTGGTTAACCTCATCGGAGGAGTAATAACTCGTGCTTTGAATGGAGAAACCACAGACACTCGGGCTCCCAATTGTGCATTCACTTATGAAGTGACCATAACGATGTATGACGGTAAAAGACCAATCAGCTGCATGAATCTTAAAATGACGAAATCATTTCAAGGAACATTATCATGAAGAACTTCCATGAATAAACTCGTGGTCACCATCCGATCATCAGCAGGATCATGGTATAATCATGCTAATCCGGAGTAGTATCTCAGAGAAATAACTCGGGCTCATCAGCTCCACTCAACTCAGATCGGACAAACCATCTCGAGTAGTTATATCCATATCGGACGAAGCAATCCTAGAAGGACAATATTTATGGAAGTTACAATCCATAGCGAGTAATGAAGAACTTACCCACCAGACGACCACGAGAACAAGTCTCGCTGCCATGACGAGCTAAATGGTTGATCCAACCTCATCGGAGGAGCACCATCTCGTGCCATCAATGGAGGAGCCAGAGGCACTCGAGCTGCACATCGTGCATGCACTTGCGAAGTGACCATGACGATGAATAACGGGGTAAGGGCTCACTACCATGATAATAGATTGGAATTAATCACCAATCTCCATATCACTGTGGTTCCAAGACGAACTGCTGCCGCATCACTTCCTAATTAACGAAGCCATGTCAAGAAACATTACTATGATGGCGAACCAATTCGTTATTGCACATCCGATCATCGGAAAGATAATATACTAACTCGGAGTACTTGCTCGGAGAGGTAATTTATAACCACATCCGAGGAGGACAGCTTAAATCGGACGAATGAGCTCGTGAAAGAACAGTTCATTCCCATATCCCACGACGATGCCAAAAGATGAGATGTACCTCAAAAGGACGGACAATGGGGCAATCCCAAACGAACAAACTGGAGGGACGAATCCAAATGATGGAGTCTAGTGATAAAAAATACTGATGATTATTTACTATGAATCATCTTCATAGATAAAGACAACGGGTAATACTGGTGGTCATGAAACCAGGTGAATCCCAAAGGCGCAAAGTCGAAGAAAGAGAAATGGATCATTGGAATTCATAACCAATATCCATTACTATGGAGTACCAACTCGAGAAGCTCGAAAACCCGAGTCCAAACTTACCATACTTATTACTACGAATTGTCTGGCTAACACAAAGTAAACAAAGACGAGATGGCATCGCCATCAACAACTCTTGCTCAAAATATCAAGTCGACATGTCTCGGCGAAGGAAGGCTAGACCAAGTAATGACAGTCTCAAATCACCCATGTACAGTGAAGGATCCAAAACGACGTTAAAACCCAACAGACGATTAGCCTCGGAGGAGCAAGACGCCACTACCATGACAAAACAGTCGATTGGATTTAAACACCAATCACTATAAATTCATAAATGATGATAATCGCCATTGGAATTCATTACCAATCAGCACTATAGTAACGTATAGAAGGGGTATACTCCCAGCCGTGAGGGCCTCGCATGACGAAATCACTTGATGAAGTACGAAGGATGTCTGCTAACACCAGTCCAAGCCATGGAGATATGGCGAGCCCAACAAAGAGGTGTTAACTGAATCAATAAAAAGGGTGGCCAACCTAGCAAAATTTGCAAAGGCAGACATTCAAAGGAAGAATATAAAGGTGGAGAGACTTAATTAAAGTTTTCTCAAACCACTTCTTACAAACAAGGCATACACCAATAACGAGCTATGGCAGCAGGGATACGAGGTCCCATGTGAAATACCGGTGCGCATTTAAACTAACCACAATCCATGAAGGACTATAAACACTCTGGCACAAATAAATGTCACCCATACCAAGATGAAAATCAGGAGTCTATGAAGGACGACCACTCCCCTCCGATGACGACAATTAAAGGAACCATTATCCATACATAAGAAATGGTAACCACCGTCCATACTATTTGTTGCACCAACAGCAACCCACGAGTGGGGCATCGAAGAAATGCTACTCTCAAAAAAGTAAAATCAAAACTCGAAGTGAAAATTCTGTAGTAACAGATATCACTCTCAAAACTGCTATGAGCGAAGAGGGTCGTCACCCTACAATGGTGGTTGGAGCTTAAATTTCTTATCTCACTTTCGTGGCATTCACGACAAAATGAAAAGTCAAGACGGTACACTTAGTTATGTACAAGAGCATCTCATAACGAAGAGCCCTATACACTGATTAGTTTAACAAGACGAAGCGATCGTTAACATAACGATCCAGCTCCATAATGAATTATGACTCCCGTGACGCACAATCCTGCTGCTAGAGGCGAAGTCCAATAAATTAAGGTGAAACTCACCCATGAAATCATGCCTAGAGCTGTATTGCTCAGTAATCCAAGACGTCCCCACGAGAAGGCCAAATCATGAAGTAACTGTCACCATCAGCAAAGAGCTGATATTGACGATAATTAGTAAGTATACAAAGACGCAAAAAAGAATTTGGTGCCGGAGAAAGCAAGCCTCGAAGAAGCCAGACGAGCCCGACACCTGCAATTTAAGTCACGGTGACGTGCAAAATAGGAGAGCCAGATGAGATCTACCATACAATCCTCTGAAAGAAAAATATTGCTAAGAAGGTCACTACCCAAAGCAACAACAGACATCTCCAGGATGAGACAGGGGAGTACCTTATCATTCAAACGAGAATGACAAAATTCGAAAGATACGTTCCTTCAAGACCATAAAGTATGGTGTAATTCGGAGGATATTTTCCTTCCATACCATTAAAAATGGAGTATATAAATCGCTATAAGAGGCCACGAAGTCGAACTAGCAAAGGCTACATGCTTTGAATGAGATTCCATTTGGAACAATAATATAAACATTTCTTTTGAACATTTTCTTTTTTGTTTGTTTTAATTTTTTTTTTGAATTTTTTTCGTACTTAGGATTTATTTTTGTTTTGTTTATATATTTTCTTTTTTGCATGGCATATAGTTTAGATTCCAAATAGTAATCTTCTATAAGCCCATCAATATCATGGTATGTGCTAGCCACACCTTCCATTCTACAACGAATGAAGCGGGGGACACCCTAAGCTACCTAACACAGAAACAGACCTAAGGTAATGCCATCACGATCATGAAATCGGATGATGTCCTGTCATAACAGGAGATATCCAGAATTGGGGTACTTGTCTCTGGCTAAGGCATGAATCACCCAACCGAGGTATCGCCCTACGCACAATGGTCCACAAACCAGTGACCTAGGGGCAAGTGTAACCTAAACAAGACACTATTAAAAACCAAGCCCAAGAAAGAATAAAATTAAGGCGAGTAGGGAAATTTATCATACTCCAATTCCAACACTATAAGAAATGCCCTGTCTAATTAAGGAACTGATCACTCCTTGGCCTTGTCACCCATGGTTGGATCGACAACATGCACAAAAATTATCCGAGAACCACCAAAATAAGAGCATCACAAGCTAAAGTCAATAATGTTAGTAAGATACTTCCTTGGAAGGAGCACGAGGACTTACTCAAAAAGTCTCCAAGATGAGACGTTCAACAAGTATTTACAAAAAATTACTTACTCAATATTATCGCCTCGGACGATAAATGATGACGTATCGGAGAAAATTACACCTTTAGCCATCGCCTCGGACCATGCACGAGGGCTTACGAAAAGCATAACCAAAAATGGTGAGACATCGGACTCCATAAATATTAGTCCCATGACCAAGAGAGACGAAATCCAAAATGGAGCATCATTCCATCGTTATCAACACTTAAAGCAACACAGGCACAAGAATGAAAATATTTCATCCCGATGACGCTATTGGAGAATTATTACAAATAGTAACCATCAACATGGTGAAAACACTCGGAGTCATAGGTGCTAATAAGATAGTATCTTAGCAAGACGTTGGTCGAATGGAGTCTCAACCATAAAACAATAAATTAACAGGCATAAAGACGATCTAAGCTCGCGAAGCATCAGCTCCACCATTTTGCCAACAACTCAGCACGAAGACCACTACGATGGTTAAAGGTGGAGCACAGTACGATACCAAGTTATCAGAAGGGCCAATGGCACACGGTGGTAAACCAACTATAATACGAAGTAGAAATTCTGGCGCAATCCAATGCAACCCAACAATCCAAGGGGAGTACTTGGAACCCAAGACATAGGAAGGGGCACATGCATTTAGAAAAATACCACCTAAACAACAGCACCACGTAGTAACGATGTCCAGGAGATGAAAATTCATCCTAAAATCCCAAATAAAAAAGACGAATTTCATTTCCAAACCGCAATAATACGAAAAAGACGTTCCAAAGATGCTACCATTATGCAACCCTCACAAGAAGGCAAGGAAAAAGTCCAAGGGGAAAATGAACCCAAGACACATTTAGCCATTAACGACGATAAGGCGGATGGACTGATGTTAAAAATACATTTCCCAGTTTGTACCAAAAACCAGCTGAAGGCCAGCAAAAGCAAAGACGATCCGAGCAAACGAAGCCAAACGGAGCCGACGGTGTAAAATACAATTTTCCTAGGAGCAAGAAGTTAACAGCAGAAACTGAAACTCGCTCCGAAGGCAGAGATAATCAAAATCCAAGCGAGGTACACCCATCTCTAAGCTATTAGACGAATAGCAGCACACGAGGTCCATCCCGCCCATAAAACAAATGGAGGAGCACGATCTCCGTCCTAAACAACCGTTCACAATGGTGTCGGGAAGCAGCATGGAGGCCCTAAGGGAGCTTGGAGAACATTAATCTCATTAATTACAACAGTTAGTTGGAATTAATCACCAACTACTAGTCCAATAAAGCTAAAAAACAAACTCAAAGGCGAAATAACATGATGAATTGAATCCAGCAGGGGCACCACCTATGCCTCGGAACTGAATATGAGAATAGGGTCAAGTATGCATACTACAAAAGAGCAAATCGTATTCCCCTACACAGTTCCTTCATCAACAGTAATGCCAAAAAATGGAGCAACAAAGGAAGAGGGTAGTCACCCCACAATGACGAATGATGATTAAATTCATTTCCACATTTTTATGAGAAAGGAGAATCCTTAAGAGAACCCGTCAATGATGGAGAATTTCTATGCAATGAGCACATCACAACAAAATATGTGGAACTCATAAACTCGCAGCAAACAACTGGTGGACCACCACGAAGCTGGACTTACGATGACCCAGCAGAAACGGAAGACATACACTTGATAAAAGAGGTTAATAAACAAATTTACCTAAAGAGTATTTCACAATGGTGTCAATAATTAAAGCGCACAGCTGGTATAAATTAAAATCCACGATGACGACTACGATGAGAAGCTAGGCGCGCAGGGGAAATTCCCCTCTACACACTATGAGCAAAGGAGAAAACAACACTCCACCAAGGAGCAAGATGATAAATAAAAAGGAGAAAACAAAATTTGAAAGACCAAGTCACCTTGGCAAAATCACCCTTAAAGGAGTCCAAGCATGTGCTTACTAAGTTGTACAGTCCTGGTGAGATTGACGGTAAAATACCACCAATCCTAACCATCGTTCACAGATGAACCAAAATGAAGGAGCCAAAAGCTTAACGATTATATCGCAAAGCATTAAGGGTTAACTGAAATCCAATTAATGCAGCTCGTGAAAGACACGATCATTCACCAAATTTACCAAGACGACATTCTCTTTTCCCAAAAGATTTTATAAGAAACCAAAGGACCACCAACCGGCGCCTCAAGCCCAGTGGGTAAAAGCGCACTAAAACTGCGGACGTGGCAAAAAAGGCGGGACGGTTACATAGTTTTCTCCCCAACATGCCCTCGGCAAGTTGCAAAGAAAAGAGCAAAATGTGTGGGTAAAATACCCGACGGACATGTGTCAACATCTCAAAGGATGAATACATGATGAGATGATGATATGAGAGCACCGAATCATCCTCTAAAAAGGAGGGTTTGTCTGAATCGAGGCAACTGCACAAGCGTCGCATGAACGACGCGTGTAAGGAAAGGTCTAATCTGCTCAGACGGTCAAGTCTAAAAAGCAAGACCGCATTTAATGAAGGATAAAAACAAGACGCGGGGAGACCTGCATCATGACGGAAGACTCAGACGATCTACACTACGACCTAGAGGTGATAGAGCACGAGGTTCTCCATATAAGAGCAGCACGAGGCGAGGAAGAGCGAGACCACTCGGAGGGAGAACCAGACGACCATCACGAGGGATAGTGTAGATCCAGTCCGAGGCAGCCAGGATGATGGAAGATAACTCAGCAAACTCGGACGATCAAGCCACCACGAGTTTGTTTCGCCTATAAATATCAGTCCATGTAGAAGGAGATGGACAACTTATGTAATCTTAGATGGTCTTTCTACAAAGAATTCCTAAGAGAGATATAAACAGAGAGAAAGTGATAAATCTAAAAGAGATTTGTAACTATTTCAAGGGTAAGACCTTATAATCAATAAGAAAACATCTTCTTTCTCGTGGACGTAGGTCTTCATGGCTGAACCACGTTATATGCTTGTTTCAATCTTTACATTTCATGCTTTTTACATCTTGTTCATAGTTAAATCTTGTATACTTTAGTAGTTTTTAGTATTTCATTTCACTTGGATGTAGTCATCAGAAAAGATGCAACTACAATCAAGGAGGCTATCGGTACCATCATCAGCTTCTCCCTCTAATAACGATACGATCTCTACCATTATATGAAGAGTTCCAAGTTCGTGCAAGTAGCCACCACACCTCTCCCTGCCAGTCTCTACTGATCACAGCTGCTGCCAAGAACCGTTATTGCTCGTTGATTGATACCATCCAGAGCTTCACCATAGCAACAACCACTACGGACAGAGGTAATCCGAACTTCTGCATATTTTATCTTCCCATGGAGAAGTAATAGAGTCACCAGTACGGAGACTAAATGGTGATATCTTTATTTTGGTAAACCAACCAACCATAGTCGTGTAAATCACACTTGGGGACTGAGGCTCAACACGAAATCCCTTCACTATAAAGGACCTCATAACCGTGACATGTTCACCACTCTTCAACGTAAGGATATCATCACCTCCACGGAAGGCGCCTAACGAACAAAGCAGCATTTGGCTCAGCCATTCATAAGTGTTGTTATCAATGAAGAATCAAAGGGGAAAGTCACGCATCATCAATCCACACAGAACAATCGCATCATGTCTGCATCATCACCTACTCGGAACTCAACACCGCCTACCCAAGGCCTGCACGAAGCTGCGTATCAACAACAACGCAGACAAAGTTAGATTCGATGTTTCTAGATTTCCAATTTCCTATGGAAAAAGGCGCATGGGATGAAAATGAGTCTAGATACGATACGTATTTATCAAGTGCGATCAACAAATGACGAATCCAAAAGACTGTTGCGATTTCTGCCTTCATCGATTCGTCAACCACCTTACCAGCAAGTGCAGTGGAAGTACATCTTTCAGGAGAGAATAGGATGAGGATAATTACACCTGGGGAATTCCAGCATAGGATGCCTTCACGTCCCTCAACCAGTTTATTTCTGATATCAGCATCATCACTGTCAAAGATTTACGAGCCGCGGAAATATCTCAACATGAAGACGTATATGTGCATCAAAGACTCCAAAAGTACGCCGCGGAGATATTTTCACATATCTTGCCACGCCATTGAATCTGAAGTTTAACTGGGGACTGCTCCTCGCATCTCGTTCCATACAACCATCCAAGATTCTGAAGACGGTTCAATGGATGCCGCTTGTACTGACGTTCTTGAAATCTTGATAGCGGCACATTCTTCTTGGAAATCACCTCCCGTATCCCAAAGAGCAGCCTGCTTCAACATAGAGACGGTTTTCTCAACCACCACTTCTTTTGACTGACATGATCCTTAGAGGAGTTTCTGTCCATTTCAGTATGCAGGTTTCGGTAATCATTTCACGGACCGGGAAGCAATGAATCTGAAGATTTGTGGCACAGTGTCCATGATTCTACATACCTAGTCGGCACGCTACAAATCTTCAAAAAGCGTGTAATATGCAAGGGGAATATCAAACATAATAATGGGAGAGTTCAGATTGAAAAATCGCGTTCAAAGAATGAATATCATTGAAAAGGCGAGGGTACCCAAATATACCTCAAGCTAAAACTTCTCCTACCTATAAGTCCTTTCTCCGAAAGTGATTGTCTATGGACTGAGTCGAGACAATACAACTAATCGGTTCACACTTCCTATGATCGTCTATGGATACGAGATCGATACAATACAACAACGAAGTATGTTACTTGATAAAAAGGTTCGGGCTTAACCGAACACAATAGGATTCACTTATCAAGTAAATAGGAATTAACGTTTGTGTAATTTACTTTATAATAAAAAAATTATAATGCGAAAATATAAAGTAAATGACACAGCAAGATTTTGTTAACGAGGAAACTACAAATGCAGAAAACCCCCGGGACCTTGTCCAGAATTGAATACTCTCAGGATTAAGCCGCTACACAAAATTACACCTAACTTCGTATAGTTGAGACCAAGCAACTAAACCTATAGTTCACCTAGTTCAGTCTGTATTCCCACGCCTCCAACTTATAAATAAGTCACGTACTTGAAACAATTCCTTTGGTTCGTATTCCAAACAGTAAAGGAACAACAAATCTGTTTGGTATCAACTCTCTTCAACCAAGTGATATGAGTCGGACAAAGGCTCTTCCGTTTATCAACATAAACTCCTTCGTCATGTCCTTAGATCTATCTTATGTTCAATTACCGAAGTAATCGTTTAAGATTAAGCCAACAACACTCTTAATCCAAAGAATTATGTTGATGCCGATCTACTCAATTAATCAATCCTATATACCACAAGGATAAACCGATTATTAATTGGATCCTCTTTTACCGAAACAAGTATTGTGCACACCAAAGATTATAAACCCAAGTCAGATCTTCAATATATTCTTTGTCTTCAAATCTTCTTAAAACTTTAATAAAAACCTGCACACAATCACTTGAATCTCTTGTGATCAATCACGCACAGAACGAAGTCTGTTAACAATGGATTATCACAAGATCGTCTTTAGAACTAACAACATTCTAAAGATCCCTATCGAAACTATGAACTAGTATGAGTGAATCTTATATCAGAAGAGAAGATTCTCAAGCATAAAAAAACTAGGTGCAATCAGATTTCAACCACTGTTAGTCAATCAAATCAATCAAAAACAAGATAAACCGCAATTATCTAGTTTCCCACCAACGATACACGCTAGAGCTTATCAATCCCAAAGAAGACTTTAAACTGAGCGGTCGTAAGAGATTTATCCTAATTAGGTTACTCTCCTCTCCGAATAGGCGGCTACACCAGTAACAACAACAAAAGAGGAAGTTTTTTGTTACGAATGATTAGTTTGCTAGAAAGGCAAACTTCAAGTATTTATATACAAGGAAGTTTGGACACCAAGGAATTTCCAAAACATAAAATATTCTCAAGATATTCATTAAAGCACAAATTCGGTTTCCATAATTCCTGGAAATGCTCTGTCCAAAAATAATGATCGAAATCTCTCGGAAAATCTAATTAGTAAATGCACGTTATTAATTCTTATATTTTCCTAAAAAATGAAATTAATAACCTTAATTAAAATATTCTTAACTTATTTATGTTCCGATCCTGGGATTCTCTTCCCTTAGCTATTAAGGAATAACTTTGAACAATTAAAGAAATAAACATTCATAGCATGTGTTCAAAGTATGTCGACATCCTTACTTTGTAAGTTCTCTTTCACACTTACAACCTTGAAACTGATTTGCCACACTTCCAAACAAGTTTAGAATTGGTTCATCTGACTTTCAAGAACTATGCGATTGATCAAACAAACATTCAATCACAATCATGGGTTTAACGGTTCTACCAAAACAAATTTTGATTCTACCTTCCATGTGAGTATTGTGTGTAGTCATACTAGCTTTCCAAAATTCGGTTGACTAGGTACTAGTATTAGTTCCCCACATATATATGGTATCCATCTTGTATGTGTTGCACATGTCCATAGGATCGGTTCCCCTTTGCCTAAAAACGTGTTGCACATGTCCATAGGATCGGTTCCCCTTTCTGCTATAAACCTTGTTGCACCCCATACAAGGATCGGTTCCCCTTTGTGATGTACTGCACCTCTTACTAGGATCGGTTCCCCTTTCCCATATTTGGTCAGACATAAATTCAAAAACCCGATCATACCATCTCAGGTGATTACTTAAGATCGGTTTCACTAATAAAAGTCATACCAATACATAAGTCAGGCCTTTGTGAATAGTTCTACCAAGAACACAAACAAGTTGTAAGCGGTTATACTCAATCACACATATTGGTTGTTCATAAGATATGCAATGAATAACAAAACCAATAACACCTGGCAATTTTCTTTTCGGTTCACAAACAAGTTTATGAACTTACTTCCTTAGAACATATGTAGAACATTGTTCCCTAGGATGAAATCCTCACTTCATACCCATACATAATCACAATAATATTCAAATGATTATGACGATGTCTTATCTACAAAGTTTAATGGTTAAGAAATAAACCTCGTACTGTATTCCTTAATACTATGTCTATCTAGAGTTCAAATATGCTTCGCAGTTTTGTTTTCAATATGCACGATTTGAAAGATACGTTAGGGAATGAAACAGTTCAAGTCAAATATCACTAACCTCAAGTGGAAGGATGATTTTTGTCGTTGTAGCTCCTTGCTTCTTCACATCTTCAAGACTTCGCAATACTTGTAATGTCTCATATCCTAATACTTTCGAGCTAACCTATACGAAGTTGACTCTAGTACATAATCAAGCGACTCTTAACATGAGTTTTGATTCATTAAAATATGACAACCAAACTTGACATAACAACGCTTGTTGGGTTCAACCGAGCCATGCTCTAACAATCATATACACATGCTATACTGTAACCCTGCCGAAGAGCGCTACGTCTAAAGTTTTAAGATATTGCGGGATATTTCTAAGAATTTGGATTTCTTAGTCGGGAGATTTCATTCATTCATCCAACTGAAAACATAAATTCATAAAGCATCATGAACGAAGGATTATTATTTGATCAAGTCGTGGCTCCAGCCGCATGAAAGAAAAGAGTATTAAACATCAAAGAAATGTCATCAACGCTAGGGAAAATTTCGCCTTCACTGAAGTCCTCTCCAGAAGCCACTTCAACATCCTCTCCAGAAGTCGCTTCAACATCCTTTTCAGAAGATACATCAACGTTCTCTTTGGGAGCTGCTTCAACATCTTTTTCGAAAATTGCTTCAGCGGCCTTTTAAGGATATTCTTCATGATAGGGCTCGTCCACATTAGATTCGAGGAATATGACGTCATCATGAATAGGGTATTCATGTTTATCCAGGAGTTCATGTTATGCTCCACCCTCATTCACTTTGGTCGGGCAACAAACCTTTCAACCATATCACTTGTTAGCTGAGATGCTTCACCGCGCCTCCACTTTTCCTCCATGCCAACCGAAGCCAGGAAATCTTGGACGCTCTCGGACGATGCTCAGATGTACGAGGCACTTGGAACGCAGTTTGAGATCCCAACCAACCGTATTCCTAATCTGCCTGGGGCCAACCAACATCACGCTAGAGGAACGCTCACCTGGACACCTCCTGAACGTGCCATGTTCCAAGGACAGGCGGACCCATCTCTCCTGGTAACATCTGCTTTGCCTCATAATTTTTATCTTTATTTTTCACTATCTAGTGCTTACCCCGCAACAATGTCACTGTTACGTACTAAGCAGGGGACTTAATGTTGATGGTGGTTTTTAGTTCAGGGTAAAAATCGTAAAATCCTGTATTTAATGTGTTGTCATCCTGCAAAGGAACAAAAGCCATTTGAAAGTGATGAGTGCATAAACCTCTTCGCTCACAGATGTAATGAGCAACTCAATGTTGTTGATGGTGGTTTTAGTTCAAGGCTGAAATTGTAAAACCCTGTGTTTAATGCGCTATCACCCTGCAAGGGGTAAAGCCACTTAAGAAGTGACGAGTGCAAAAAACCTCTTCGCTCATTGAGCAATTCAATATATATATGAAATTCACTCAGAATGTTGCGTGTGGCAACAATCCCAAATATTCTGTGAATTTTTCCACCAGCATTTTTCACTAATGCATTGCGCGCCTAGTATTCTCCTGTGCTATGTTCCTAGACGAACTCCCAATATTGACATGACATGACATGACGATTAATGTTGACTCTCAGCAGAGTAGCATGAATCTCCCGAAGTGTCAGTATTGAGATCTGCACAAAAAAACTCACACAGGCTGCATCGTTCTCTGACAAAAAGATTTTCGTATCGACGCACTTTTAATTAAAAGATGGCTCGATCGAACATGTTTAAATTCCTTAAGGAAAATTGGGACTGTTCATATCAGTCTCAAAATGATCACGGCCACACGACTAGGCCGCGCGATTCAACAAGCCTAGACTGCTCCCGGCGGAACAAGGCAATCACCGTAGTGACCACCAGCGGGCCACCATTTCCCTAGGCGATCGAGTCCTATTTATTTCACCATAAGCGCTTCAAACGTAAACCCAAACATGGGTGATCGCGTTATTTGAAAGTAAGCTCAAACGAGCTAAGACCGGCAAATACGATCTCAAAAAACATCATGACCGTCCAACATAGCCAGCCTATTTGGGAGGCTAATATCTTCCTTGGAATGATCAAAGAGGCGCTAGCATGCCCATTGGCGGCCCAAAATCTCCCTTGGTCGATCAACCTGCCTGCGGCAAGCCTATACGGTTTTAAATCGTTTGCCCGAAATATGGCAAACACGATATTTCAAAACCCTAAATTTTGGGTTGCGGCAGTATATTATTGTCTCAAATCATCACATCCGTCCAACTTAGCCAGCCTAGTTGGACGGCTTAGATCGCGTTTCAGGCGATCAAGGAGGCGCACATGAGTTCACCACCGGCCCAGTTTTATTCCCACTCGATCGACTTGCCCAAGGGAAGTCAATGACGCATTAAACCACTTGATCGAACTAGGGTGAATGTGGCCGTGTTTAAACCCTAATTGGTGTTTGCGGTGACATGTTACTGTCGCAAATCGATCACGGCCGCACATCTTCGCCAGCCGAATCGAATAGCTTAGATCTAATTTAAGATGACCCAGGAGATGTCAGCATACTCACTGGCGGCTCATCTTCACACATGGATGATTGACCTGTTCAAATTAGCGCTCAACGCTTTGGTTCGTTTAAACAAATTAGGGTTGGCCGCACGGTTTCCAAACCCTAAATCAACGGTGGCAAACATCCGCCGCAAAAATTATCTCGTCTGTCCAACTTCGCTAGCTTGGTCGGACGGCTCGGATCAAATATTTGGCGATCAATGAGGTACCTCAATGATAACCGGCCACCCCCTCCTGTAAGGAGCGATCGACTGAGCTACGACTCGCCCGTGCTCCACTTCCTACGAGATCAGGGGTGCGCTCAAATGACTTGTATAAATAGGTTCTCAATCTATTTCGAAAATAACAACACAAGTGTTATCAACACAGTATCCAGAAAACACCAAGAACTGATAGCTTACATTCTGCAAGCCAGTTCCACATTCGGATACAAGTCATAAACAGCCACACCTTCATAATTCAACATTCTGATCTCAAACACCTTCTTCGCTTCCCTCCCTAAGATCAACCCCTTCTCCTTCACTTTTTGACCGAATTGAGTCTGGAACGGCCATTTCTTAGTTTAGGCCAGAGTCTTATAGATTGATCTCTCGAATCTAAAAGTACTCCCATACAGTGCATTGTTTAGGGTTTGAATTCGTTTCTCATCAACACACCCATATTTACCAAAAACAGCAGAACCAGTTTTTACCCTCAAACACCTGGGATTTTCTTCCGGTAGTTATTAAGGAATAACTTTGAACAATTAAAGATAAACAATACTGCCTGTGTTCAACGTGTGTCGACATCCTTACTTTGTAAGTCCTCTTTCATACTTACACCCTTGAAACCGATTTTCCACACTTCCAAACAAGTTTAGAATTGGTTCATCTGACTTTCAAGAACTGTGCGATTGATTAAGAAACACTCAATCACAAATCATGGGTTTAACGGTTCTACCAAAACAAGTTTCGGTTCTACCTCCATGTGAGTACTGTGCATAGTCAGACTAGCTTTCCAAAATTCGGTTGACTAGGTATTAGGATCGGTTTCCCACATATATATGGTATCTAACGTTTATGTGTTGCACATGTCCATATGATCGGTTTTCCTTTGCCTAAAAACGTGTTGCACATGTTCATAGGATTGGTTCCCCTTTCTGCTATAAACCTTGTTGCACCTCATACAAGGATCGATTCCCCTTTGTGATGTACTGCACCTCTTCATAGGATCGGTTCCCCTTTACCCAGACTTGGTCCAGTCAATCACAAACTCGATCATACCTCACAGGTGATTACTTAAGATCGGTTTCACTAATAAAAGTCATAGCAATACATAAGTCAGGCCTTTGTGAATAGTTCTACCAAGAACACAAACAAGTCGTGAGAGGTTATACTAAATCACACATATTGGATGTTCACAAGATATGCAATGAATAACAATCCCAATAACACCTGGCGATTTCCTTTTCGATTCATAAACGAGTTTATGAACTTACTTCCTTAAAACACATGTAAAACATTGTTTCCTAGGATGAAATCCTCACCTCATACCCATACATAATCATCATAGAATTTAAACGATTATGTTGATGTCTTATCTACAAAGTTTAATGGTTAAGCAATAAACTTCATATTGTATTCCTTAATACTATGTCTATCTAGAGCTCAAACATGCTTCGCAGTTTTGTTTTCAATATGCACGACTTGAAAGATACGTTAGGGAATGAAACAGTTCAAGTTAAATATCACTAACCTCAAGTGGAAGGATGATGTTGTCATTGTAGCTTCTTACTGCTTCAAATCTTCAAGTCTTCGCAATACTTGTAATGTCTCATATCCTAATAATTTCAAGCTAACCTATACGAAGTTGACTCTAGTACGTAATCAAGCGACTCTTAAATGAGTTTTGATTCACTAAAATATGACAACCAAACTTGACATACCAACGCTTGATGGGTTCAACCGAGCTATGCTCTAACATGTATGACTTTTGTTAGTGAAACCGATCTTAAGTAATCACCTGAGATGGTATGATCGATTTGTTGTAATTGGTATGACCAACTCTATGCAAAGGGAAACCGATCCTAGTAAGAGGTGAAACCGATAACAAAAGGGGAATCGATCATTGTAAGAGGTGCAACAAGTTTCTAGTTATTGGGAACCGATCCTATGAACATGTGCAACACGTTTTTAGACATTGGGAACCGATCCTATGAACATGTGCACCAAATACAAGTTAGATACCATATATATGTGGGAACCGATCCTAGTACCTAGTCAACCAAGTCTTGTTAACTAGTGTGACTAATTCTAGTACCCACATGGAGGTAGAACCGAAACTTGTTTTGGTAGAACCGTGAAACCCATGTTTGGTGATTTGATAGGATAATCAATCACATAGTTCTTGGAAGTCAGATGAGCCAATTCTAAACTTGTCTGGAAGTGTGGCAAATCGGTTCCAAGATTGTAAATATGAAAAAGGATTTACAAAGTAAAGATGTCGACATACTTTGAACATGTGCAGTAACGCTTATCTTTTGTTGTTCAAAGGTATTCCTTAATAGCTAAAGGAGAATCCCGGATCGAAAATAAATTGAGAATCTTTTAATTAAGGTTTTTAGTTTTGCATATCTTTAGAAAATAAAAATCAGTAATGTGCATTTACTAGTTGGAGATTTTCTAAGAGATTTCGGTCAATATTTGGACAAAGCATTTCCAGGAATTATGGAAACCAAATTTGGTAATATATTGCATATCTTGAGAATATTTTCGGTTTTGGAAATTCCTTGGTGTCCAAACTTCCTTGGTCTATAAATATCAAAGTTTGCATTTCAAGCAAACTAATCCTCAGAGCCAGCAAAACTACCTAGTTGTGTTATTACTGGTGGAGCTTCCTATTCGGAGAGGAAAGTAACCTAATTAGGCGAAATATCTTACGACCGCTCAATTTAAAGACTTCTTTGGGATTGAGAAGCTTTATTTGTACCGTCGGTGGGAAACCAGATAATTGCGGTTTATTGATTTGATTGAACTTTGATTGCACCTAGTTTGTTCATGCTTTAAAATCTTCTCTTCTGATATAAGATTTCACTCAAACTAGATCGAAGTTTCAACGGGGATCTTTACACTGTTTGTAGATCTAAAGACGTCTTGTGATAATCCATTATTAACAAACTCCTTTCGGTGTGATTGATCACAAGAGATTCAAGTTGATTGTGTGCAGGTGTTTATTGAAGATCTAAGAAGATTTGAAGACGAAGAAGATTTTTGATTTGGGTTCATAATCTTTGGTGTGCACAATACTTGTTTCGGGTGAAGAGGATCCAACTATAATCGGTTTATATTTGTGATAAATTGGATTGATTAGTTGAGTAGATCGGCATCAATACAATTCGTTGTGATTCAAAGTATTGATTGCAAAATCTTGACAATTACTTTGGTAGTTGTTATTGGATAGATTTAAGGACCTTACAAAGGAGTTTATTTGGATAAACGGAAGAGCCTTTTGTTGAACTCATATCACTTGGTTGAAAATAGTTGTTACCGAAAAAATTTGGTGTTCTTTTACTGTTTGGAATACGAACCAAAGGAATTGTTCCAAGTGCGTGACTTATTGCAAGTTGGAGGCGCAAGGATAGAGACGGAACTAGGTGACCTATAGGTTTAGTTGCTTGGTCTCAACTATACGAAGTTGGTTTGATTTTGTATAGCGGCTTAATCTTGAGAGTATTCAATTCTGGACAAGGTCCCGGGGTTTTTCTGCATTTGCGGTTTCTTCATTAACAAAATCTTGTTGTGTCTTTTACTTTTCTATTTCCGCAATTATAATTTTTTATTATAATTAGAAGTAAAATACACAAACGTTAATTCCTATTTACTTGATAGCAATCCTATTGTGTTTGGTTAAGCCCGAACCTTTTATCAAGTAAACATACTTCGTTGTTGTATTGTCTCGATCTTGTATCCATAGTTTATCACACAAGTTATATTGTTGTCGTATTGTCTCGATCTCGTATCCATAGACGATCACACGAAGTATGAGCCGAATAGTTGTATTGTCTCGACTCAGTCCATAGACAATCACTTTCGGAGAAAGGACTTATAGGTGGAAAAGTTTTAGATTGAGGTATACTTGGGTACCCTCGTATTTTCAATTGGTATCAGAGCAGAAAAACATGAAAAGATCTAACAATTTGTGTTTGGTGCGATCCAACCTATAGGAAATTGAATCTATGTCTGATTCAATTAACGTTATGCAAGAGTATGAATACTCAAAAGTTGAAGATGTTACCACTTTTTTTACTCATGATCCAGGAGTTGCGAAAACATATGTGTCGTTCTCTGATGGGAAAGAAGATGCTGATAAAGAGTTGGTAAAACTCCTTAAACATATATAATCTCTGTCTACAAAAGTGCTATTATTAAAGACAGAGACAAATCTTCTTAAACATGAGATCAGAGATAAAGACATTCAACTAGATATTCTTTCCAAAGAGAATATGGATCTCACTGTAAAATTAGAAGCTCTTGGTAAATCTCTTACTCAAGATAAAGATACACGTCCTATGACTCTGACTAATGATGTTGTTGTGATTTCTTCTGATATTGAGGAAACTAAAAGTCCTTGCTCGACTTTTACAGACTGTGATAAAACCGGTTTAGTCACATCTGAAACAGATCAAGATGATGGTAGTTTGCCTAACTACATCAAGTCAGAAGAGGACGAGAAACCATCTTCTACATCTACTGATGATCATACGAAATCTTGTCCAAAGGAAACTTTGAACCGATTTCGTGAACATGATCTTAAGGAATAGAATTTCAGTCACTTGATATACGAAATCTTGTCCAAAGGAAACTTTGAACCGATTTCGTGAACTTTGAACCAATATACGGTGGTAAAAATCGTGAAGGAAGTTTCTTGTCTTAAAAAACTGAAAGACCATTCCTCAGTAGAAAGACAGAATATACCACTGCTCTTTAAGATCAACTCAAAAGAATCATATGAAAGAGTTGATAATCGTTTCTGGAAAAGGGTTCCTCCTCACCCATATCGAAACAATTCTGGTTTTGATGAAGCACGACTCCAGAAGAAAGGGAAAGAGAGAATCTCTGCAAAAAAAAACAATCAGGAATTTTCTATAAATGTTTCAGATAATCATGCTGATGTGCATCATAAGGAAATCCTTAAAATGAGAAAATTGTATTAAAATCTCATTGACAGTATTAAGAGAGATTTATCTATCTCTGAGAATTCCCACATCAGTACATCTTCTCCACATGATCATATCTCTAGAGTTAGAAAAGATCATTATCTTGGGAGAAAATATTTTGGGCAGAAATTCCAAAAGAGAAACATGAACTTTGTTTCTGATACTCGTTGTAATCTAGAAAGAGCTTACTCTGATACAACTTAGTTGTATCGAAATTGCGCACTCTCATCCTCTTTCGTGCTCTTAATTATGGATGGGAAAAGCACAATAAAACGGGAGAACATTGTTTGTGTGTTTGTTTATCAGAAAAATCTGTGACATTTTATGGATGACTGTGAATCCATGTCTGTCTAAAAATTGTTCATGTTTCTCATGATCTTCCAAAAATAGGTTTTATTTAGAATTTTCGAATTTTAATAAACCTTCCAGCATGAGAAGTTCAGACAAAGGAAATAGAATATATTCTTGTAGTATTTTCAAAATTTTCTGATATTTTCGGTCCAAAAGTTCTCTATTCTTAAAGAGAAACTATCTCTTGCTTGTATTCTGAAACCCTGAACAATCCCTATTTAAAAAACCGAGCATGCCTATAATAACTCACAGTGTCACAAAGACTAATAAGGAGGAAGCTCAAAAGGTTAAGGATTGTCAAGGAATCAATACAGAAAGGAAGAAGAAAATCATATCAAAAATCATGCCTGATTATGATTCTGATAGTTCCGTTGGATCACAAGATGAGTCATGTATGTTGGCTTACAATTTACAAGATCCAACCAAAACCAAGTGGATTCGTTCTGTAGTATGATTGACTATATCCAAGGTTTTAAAAAACTAAGAACCAACCTCGTAATGACGGTTCGAAATCAAGATTGGCACAAGATAAAATTGAGGAGACAAAAGTTGATCTTGCTGATATGAAGGTTCAGGTTGAAAAACTTGAGAAACAAGAAGTGGTTGCAGAAAAGTCTCTTGAGACATGTTTCAAAAGTTTGAACACTGAAGAAACTTCAGTGAACAACAAGAGCACCACTAGAGATTAAGTTATGTTGTAATACTTAATCAAGGAAAATAAACATCAGTTTTTGACTTCTTTCAATAATTGTATATAAGGTCTATTATGAATAAAAATATTATTTATGAATAAAATTATTGGTTTATAATTTTTCTTGTGATAGTTTTTGATTACATAGCCTGTGCTTGAATGTTTTATATTATTGTTATGTATGTTTATGGGATGTTTGATTTCGGTTTTCATAACCTTGATATTCGATCTCATATTGTGTGAACCCTTATGGTTTGGGTGACTTTTTGATTTAGCAGGATTAAGTTCTAGACCATGTTGGTAGACTTTATCAAAGGATCATAAGGGGTTCTGATTGAAACAATATGTGAAAAGGTCACAATATGTTGAATCGTTTGGTTTAGAAAAAAATCATATGTGTTTCGGGGTTTCAACTTTTGCATTGCAATAGTTAAAACCGGTTTTCAACCTTTCTCTGGTAAAGGTTGGTTATTGTTGTTCTTTTGTCTTGAAAGAGGATGACAACATAGTGATCTTTTGGTATCAATTCTCCCTGGGAAGATGCAAACATTAATAGAGAAGAGGATATGAAATTTGAGGTAACGACTTTGTTAGTTAATCGTTTTCCTGTTTAAGAAAAGCCTGATTTTATTGCATATATTTATTGATTTTGTTTAACAAAATTTCGATACAGTTGATGTTTTATTCCATTATTTGTATATGGATGTGTGTGTGATTCAATTGTTTCCGGTTAAGAAAAACTATTGTTACCTTGCTTTATTGTTTGGTATCAATTGTTTAGGCTTACAAAATTTCCGTGCAATTTCGGTACTTTAATGTCTATCGTGTTTCAATTGCTTCCGGTTGAGGTAAATAATTATGCAAGTTGATTTATTTGGTTTGTATGAATTGTTTATGGGTTAACAAAAGAAAAGGTTTACAGGATGAATTGCTTAGTCCAATTCGATTCCGGATAAGAGAAACTAAGTTAATTCTGATCTTAGTTAGACTTATCAGAGTGGAGGTTTCAGTTTTTCAAGTCTAATCGAATTCTTTAACAAGAAATGTTAGTTAAGTAACCTAGTACTTGTCTTGTTTAAAAGTGAAAGGTCTAAGTTATATGGATAATTAGAACCTGATGAGAAAAATATAGTTAATTCGGATCTTTATTTTGGTCTTATCGAACAAGCGATTGTATTTGTGCAATCGGTTTAGCAAAGGAACTAAAGTGCTAAGTCGATTTTTGGTTTGCTAAACTACTAGGGATAATTGCTTCGGGAAATTGTTTCCTTGGTAACATATCAAAACAAAATTAGTTTGTAGTTTCGGTTTTGATATTGGTTATCAAAAATGGTGTGTGGAACCCTCGTGCTAAACTCTTATAAGTTTTGCAAGTCTCTTTGTAAGATTTGTAAGATCCTTTCGGTTTACTTTTTTATTTGCTCGTACCTTTGTCATTTTGTGACAAAAAGGGGGAGAAATATATAAAGTAAACAAGTGATATTGATATTGATTGGTATTGATTTATTATCATAAGGAAAGGACAATGGTGCTTAAACGTTATATCTAACGAAAGAGTAAAGCTAGACTAAGGGGGAGTAACATATCATATGATGATGTAAATAACAAAGACGTGCGGATTGAAAATATACCTATCTTACATTTAGGGGGAGTATTAGCTTTTTTATTATAATGTCAATAGCGGAATTTATGGATTGAATGTATACAGGTTATTGTGCTGTTGAATTTGGGAATCAAGTGTATGTGTAATGAATTCTTGTAATTATTTTATCCATATGATGTAAGAGTTTTGTCACTAAAATTGACAAAGGGGGAGATTGTTAGAGCATAGCTCGGTTGAACCCACCAAGCGTTGGTATGTCAAGTTTGGTTATCATATTTTAGTGAATCGAAACTCATTTAAAGAGTCGCTTGATTATATACTAGAGTCAACTTCATATAGGTTAGCTTGAAAGTATTAGGATATGAGACATTACATGTATTACGTGAAGAATTGAAGAATGTGAAGAAGTAAGGAGCTAGAACGATGACATCATCCTTCCTCTTGAGGTTAGTAATATTTGACTTGAACTGTTTCATTCCCTAACGTATATTTCAAGTCGTGCATATTGAAAACATAACTGCGAAGCTGTGAATGATTATACTCTAGTTAAACATAGTATTAAGGAATACAATACGAAGTATAACGCTTATCTTTTGAACTTCGTATATAAGACATCGACATAATCATATGAATGCTATTGTGATTATGTATGGGTATGAGGTGAAGATTTCTTCCTAGGAAACAATGTAGTACATTCGTTTAAAGGAAGTACAATTCTTAAACTCGTTTTATGAATCGAAAGGGAAATCGCTAGGCTTATTGGTATTGTTATTCATTGCAAATATTTTGAATTACCAATATGTGTGAGTATAACCGCTCATGACTTGCTTATGTTCTTGGTAAAACTATTTACAAGGCCTGACTTTTGTATTGGTATGACTTTTATTAGTGAAATCGATCTTAAGTAATCACCTGAGATGGTATGATCTATTTGTTGTAATTGGTATGACCAACTCTAGGCAGAGGGGAAGCGATCCTAGTAAGAGGTGCAACCGATCTCAAAAGGGGAATCAATCCTTGTAAGAGGTTCAACAAGTTTCTAGTTATTGGGAACCGATCTTATGAACATGTGCAATACGTTTTTAGACATTGGGAACCGATCCTATGGACATGTGCACCAAATACAAGTTAGATACCATATATGTGGGAACCGATCCTAGTACCTAGTCAACCAAGTTTTGGTAACTAGTGTGACTAATTCTAGTACCCACATGGAGGTAGAACCGAAACTTGTTTTGGTAGAACCATGAAACCCATGTTTGGTGATTTGATAGGATAAACAATAACGTAGTTCTTGGAAGTCAGATGAACCAATTCTAAACTTGTTTGGAAGTGTGGAAAATCGGTTCCAAGATTGTAAATATGAAAAAGGATTTACAAAGTAAAGATATCGACATACTTTGAACATGTGCAGTAACGCTTATCTTTTATTGTTCAAAGATATTCCTTAATAGCTAAAGGAGAATCCCAGATCGAATGAGAATCTTTTAGTTAAGGTTTTTAGTTTTGCATATCATTAGAAAATAAAAATTAGTAATGTGCATTTACTAGTTGGAGATTTTTTAAGAGATTTCGGTCAATATTTGGACAAAGCATTTCCAGGAATTATGGAAACCGAATTTGGTAATATATTGCATATCTTGAGAATATTTTCGGTTTTGGAAATTCCTTGGTGTCCAAACTTCCTTGGTCTATAGATATCAAAGTTTGCATTTCAAGCAAACTAATCCTCAGAGCCAGCAAAACTACCTAGTTGTGTTGTTACTGGTGGAGCCGCCTATTCGGAGAGGAAAGTAACCTAATTAGGCGAAATCTCTTACAGCCACTCAGTTTAAAGACTTCTTTAGGATTGAGAAGCTCTATTAGTACCTTTGGTGGGAAACTAGATAACTGCGGTTTATTATTAGTTTTCGATTAATTTGATTGACTAACGGTTGTTGAACTTTGATTGCACCTAGTTTGTTTATGCTTGAGAATCTTCTCTTCTGATATAAGATTCACTCAAACTAGATCGAAGTTTCGACGGGGATCTTTAGACTCTTTGTAGATCTAAAAACGTCTTGTGATAATCCATTGTTAACAAACTCTGTTCTGTGTGTGATTGATCACAAGAGATTCAAGTTGATTGTGTTCAGGTGTTTATTGAAGATCTAAGAAGATTTGAAGAAGAAGAAGATTTCTGATTTGGGTTTATAATCTTTGGTGTGCACAATACTTGTTTCGGGTAAAGAGGATCCAACTATAATCGGTTTATCTTTGTGATAGATTGGATTGATTAGTTGAGTAGATCTACATCAATACAATTCTTGGTGATTCAAAGTATTGATTGCAAAATCTTGACAATTATTTTGGTAGTTGTTATTGGATAGATCTAAGGACCTTACAAAGGAGTTTATTGGGATAAACGAAAGAGCCTTTTGTCGAACTCATATCACTTGGTTGAAAAGAGTTGTTACCGAACAGATTTGTTGTTCCTTTACTGTTTGGAATACGAACCAAAGGAATTGTTCCAAGTGCGTGACTTATTGCAAGTTGAAGACGCATGGATACATATGGAACTGGGTGAACTATAGGTTTAGTTGCTTGGTCTCAACTATACGAAGTTGGTTTGATTTTGTATAGCGGCTTAATCCTGAGAGTATTCAATTCTGGACAAGGTCCCGGGGTTTTTCTGCATTTGCGGTTTCTTCATTAACAAAATCTTGTTGTGTCTTTTACTTTCTATTTCCGCAATTATAATTGTTTTATTATAATTAGAAGTAAAATACACAAACGTTAATTCATATTTACTTGATAACAATCCTATTGTGTTTGGTTAAGTCCGAACCTTTTATCAAGTAAACATACTTTGTTGTTGTATTGTCTCGATCTAGTATCCATAGTCAATCACACAAGTTATCTTGTTGTCGTATTGTCTCGATCTCGTATCCATAGACGATTACACGAAGTGTGAACCGAATAGTTGTATTTTCTCGACTCAGTCCATAGACAATCACTTTCGTAGAAAGGACTTATAGGTGGAAAAGTTTTAGATTGAGGTATATTTGGGTACCCTCGTCTTTTCAGGTGGAACAATATCACTTGTCTGACTATCATTTCTAACTGTAGAAGTAAACGACCAAACAAATTTTGGCCAAATCATAAAAGTGAACAATCAATAACTTTGAAACTTTTGACATTTTTAGCTCATATCTCTAATATAGTGGTTTATCATACTTACTTACATCTGCATTTGTAGAATCATGAAAATGATTTGAGGAATGATTGACTGGGAGAATCGTGTTATGTAAATTGTCGCGTAAAAAATGGTGGATTTATTTCAAGACTTGTAAGTGATTTAGTAAATTATGGAGGTTGTTCTTGTATGTATTACTTCACAATTGTCAAATGCATTCATTGGTTTTGAACTTTTATTTAGTATGCTTAGACATTGTGAGATTGTCAAGAAAAAATCACTGAATTTTGCAATTCTGTGCACTTTGCAGGTGACTTTGGAAGTTAAGGGAGAACTCAAATACAATACCTATTGCAGAAACTAACAACCAATGGCATTTCTTACTTTAAGTTCACATACGTATTCCTTCTGCTAGACAATAAATCATCTATTCATACATATACCTAACTCAAACTTCCTACATTTGCTCAGCTATTGATAACTCATCTATTGATACATGTAGTGCCTCAAAACTACATGTTCCCTTGAGTTTTTGTGGTTTTAGTGTGCATCCCAGACTCGTGAATGCGTTTGACGTGTTGTACCTGTGTTGGTTTCATTACAAAAAAAACTATTCAGTTAGTGGATGAATCTGTTTTGTAAGGTGTAACATATAGTTCGAGTAACTCTATAATCTCTTCGGTGGTACTCTCAAGTTTGGTAGTACGATCCTTCTCTCCATGCAACATGTACCGAATGTTGGTTCCGTTAGTATCGACTTGGTGAGATTTTCATCTATGAAATGTATCGCTCCACAATGTATACATTTTCCAAGAAAATGTCGCACACCTTTCTTCTTCATATTTGATACTCTGGAATATTTTCGACGTTGAGGTTGCTGAAGAAGTCTTGGGATTTGGCGAAGAATGATTTGCTCAGTGATGTTACAGCTTGTACTTGATCCAGCTTCATGGTCATGTAATTGGACAGGCCTACTGATCGCGGTCATCATCATCTGCCCCATCATCATCATCACTTGTATATGTGCAATGCGCAAAGAAGAAGGAATAGAAGAATGAATAGGTGTATTTGACATTAATTTATGTCTATAAACAAATATTGGATACATACATCTCGTAATGTTCCCCTTCATTATCACTGTCATAATCCATTAGATCATTATTGTTTTTCTCTCCATCCGTATAACCAATAACTATGCCTTTCGATGTGTTTCTACCAGGAACATAGTTGTTTGCTCGGCGTTACAAAAAAAAAAAGAGTTCTGAGTTTCATAGTCCAGAATCTTGGCAAGCATGAAGAATATAACCAAATGCATAATGAGAAAGCAATATTTAAGAGCAAATCATGCCTGATAAAAATCCCAAGTGCATTTGACAAAACAAAATCATATCGACTAATGAGATTGTCGTATTTCTCAAAAAAATTATGAGAGTTGTGGATTTCATTTAATTTTGTGCATGTTCAAATGAGGGGTCTTGGATTTAAAAATCAGAACTTTGTAAAAGTAATACCTGGTATGGTGCAACTACTTTTCCCTTTATCTTTCGGGATTCCTCTTTCGTAAGCTCATATTGGAGCTGAACTTCTGGGGATTTGGCGTATAATGAATTGCTCAACAACGTTGCACCTTGTAACTATGTTGTCCAAAGTGTTTCTGCCTGGAACGTAACTATTTGCAACGACGCCGTTTCTGTTTGACATTAAGAAAGATGAGTTTCATTTGAATATGAATATGCATGTTGTACAACATATTCACAAAGTAAGATGAGTAAAATCAAGTTCAACTTCTCAATCGAATTTAGTCTCTAACTTAAGACTCGTATCATAACCAAATTACATGCATCCATTATGTAGATAACATGAAATCAGAAAGAAAAATGAGTAGAAGACCAATTTGTTAGTCGAGTTAGTAATAACAGAAATAGAACTCTTTAAATTTATTATGCCGTCCTGATGATTATAAAGAATGATCTATTCATTCTTTATTCCAATCCAAAATATATGATGTCAATGCAGAACCATATGGTAAAAAGAACTACAGACCATAAACCATGAACCCTATACATATTTGGCAAATCAATATTTCTGGTTTCTTCTCATTGATTTCTCATACCAACTTAAACTCTGAAATCTTAATTACAGGTCATGTTATTCTGTGATTCTGATGTTAATCACATGTTATTTCATTATGTGCATTCTTATGCTCTATGGATAACAAATAGTTACTAATTCATATGTTTGATAAGCGAGTAATATACTTGCATTAAATTCAGCGCGGGGAGCAAGATGGCTTAAATTAATGTACTTGTTTTTGGGGATGCCTCCCTGGTGTGCTCCTCTCGACATTGAAGTTGCTCGACAATCCTAGGAATTTTACGGGGAAGAGATATGTCTGCAACGGAGATTTGCTGATCTCGACGAAAAGCGAACGTTAAAGTGGACATCACTTGTGCAATGGTTAGATTCTGAAATTTTATTTCACTTGAGACAGGACCATGTTCCCTGATTTGGGGGCTTCTACGGGGTCTAGGTATTGGGACCTTATCACACTTCATCGTTGTAGAAATTGGAGATGCCACAATTAGTTCCCTTTACACAGTTAAGTAATGGCTCAAGCCTCAACTAATCTATTATTGCATTTACTTTTATATCATGGATGGATGCAAGGAAACAATAAACTAATATGGAATTTCTATGTGAAAGGAAACATTAAACTAAACTGGAATTTATATGTGTAATATATATCCAAATATATAAACAAATATCAAAACTTACCACTACTTGGCTTCGCTCTGTGCTCATTAGTTGTGTCATCTACTCTGGTTCTTCGCATTTCATAAGCTCTACGGCGTTTTTCAAGGATCTCTTGTTATTGATTTTCAGTCATTGAATTTCGTCTATCAATTTGTGTAATACAAAGATTCTCTAATTGAAGCTCTCTCTGTTGTAGCTCAATTCTGGGGCTTCGACGGGGAAAACATGATTTCTTTATGCTCTACAGTTTAATCAGAAACTTGTACATTTGTTGCACATGTAAAAAATATGTATTACAAGCTTATGTTCTTAAATCCTTTACTTTTGGAACAAGCATTCAACACCATCAACTACAACATTACCTTGATCGCTTGATTCTGATGTGTTTTCGCATCCAATTTTTGCTTTCCTAATGCGGTAAGCATTACGTCGTTTTGCAAGAAGTGTTTGTTTTTTGACCTCCCTCATAGAATCTCGTTTTACCTCATATGTAACACGTCACCGCTGTAAGTGAGCATCTATTTCAATAAGTCTTGGACTTCGACGCCTAGTTAGCAATTCGGGATACGGGTAGTAGTTCGGGACGACATACGTACGGGAATTTTACGGATTCGGATAGGTCGGATTCGGTCAAAAATCCGGTCAACGGTTCGTCGTTCGGACAGTAGTTCGGAACGGCATACGTACGTGCATATTCGTTTTATAAATGTGAGTTCGACACTTAAAATTCCGCTTACATATATGATAAATTGATAAGTATTATGACCTTATTACGAGACTAGTTTTATTTGTATATGATTTATAAGATGGAAAAAACATTTTAGCGTGATTATTTAACATGAAGTAAACAATTTAATCGCATAAATGTATTATAAAATGAGTTTATAGACTTTTAAACAAAAATTAACACATAAAACACTGGTTAAACAACTACCAATAAAAAAAATTTACTGAATAATTATATTTAAATATAAAGTATATACAAAATCAAACAAAAACCAATCAACAGGACTCTGGTCAGAGAATTACCTATGGGAGAGCGAGGTTGGCCGCAAACTAGGTTCGAAGTTCTAGTTCGGAAATATCATTCGGATTCGGTTAGTTCGGATACGTTCGCGAATCATTCGTGAGGTCCATATAATCCGGAAACTAGGTTCGGAGTTCAAATAGTTCGGAAGTATCATTCGGATTCGGTCAGTTCGGATACGTTCGTGAATCATTCGGGAATGATTCGGAGAATCACTAACTAGGCTTCGACGTGGTTGGAAACTGGAAACTTTACGTGGCAATGAATCTTCCATCTACAAAACAAACCAAAGAACAAAAAAAGTGAACTATAATTTGTTAGTTTCTTAGGCATTTACACAAATGGGTAATGTTTTAGCTTCATTGGCATGCTTGATTCCCATATCTTGAATTATGATTGTACTGATAAAGTGTTAAAGTCTGCGGGCATCCAACTCAAAACCAATTGGCAATGAGTGGAGCGGCTCTTCCATATTATATTTTAAGTTAATTAAGCGGATTATAGCGATGTGGGACTATTTTTCCTTTCACACGCCCCCTCACGTGTAAGGCCAGTCACTGGGCCTCACACGTGGACCTACGTACGAGTTACCAGTCCATCGGTAACAGGTGTGTACACAGGTGAGTGTCTAAATCAGGGGGTAACACCTCGGCCAGTATCGACACTGGCCTACAACCCGGGTGTACAAGTGACAAAATCGGTTAAACACTTCGGCCAGTAACTCGGCCTACACCCGGCATACGCAGGTCTGGGTCTGGGGTTAGCTCTGATACCATGTTAAAGTCTGCGGGCATCCAAATCAAAACCAATTTGCAATGAGTGGACCCTTCCATATTATATTTTAATTTAATTAAGCGGATTATAGCGATGTGGGACTATTGTCCTTTCACACGCCCCCTCACGTGTAAGGCCAGTCACTAGGCCTCACATGTGGACTTACGTACGAGTTACCAGTCCATCGGTAACAGGTGTACACAGGTGAGTGACTGAATCAGGGGGTAACACCTCGGCCAGTATCGGCACTAGCCTACACCCCGGGTGTACAAGTGACAAAATCGGTTAAACACTTCGGCCAGTAACTCGGCCTACACCCGGCGTACGCAGGTCCGGGTCTGGGGCTTGGCTCTGATACCATGTTAAAGTCTGCGGGCATCCAACTCAAAACCAATTGGCAATGAGTGGAGCGTCCCTTCCATATTATATTTTAAGTTAATTAAGCGGATTATAACGATGTGGGACTATTTGTCCTTTCACATAAAGCATAATGGGGTATTTTGCGTTTCCTCCCCTTTAAAGATAGCTAATTAGCATTTCCTCCCTAAATAGATTCAAATTAGTGTTTCCTCCCATCGTTAGGTTTTCCATCCACTGCGCGGTTAGCTGAGTCAGCACCTATACGCGTGGCAGAAATTGTACACGTGTTTTTTCACCTTCCCAAAATACCCTCCACTAAACCAGTTCACACCCATCTGTAGCCGCAACCACCACCTTCTCTGTTAATTCTTCACAGCTCAAACCCATTAAATCAATTGTTTTTATGTAACACGACCCTCAATTCCATTTCACAATACCTTCACAGAACCCTAATTTCACCATCTACCAACTCGAGCTGTTGGTGTTCAGATTCAACCAAAAACCCATCTTCAGCTCATTTCCAATTTCTTATTCTCTGTAAACCCTATCTCATTGATGTAGCTTCATCTGTTACAACTTTGATCCATATCCATCTGTCTCATCTCAGATTCCAAACACTATCAGTACCCGTTGAAAGTTACCATCAATACTGGAAAATCTCCAATTCAGAATACTAATTCAAACCTTAACTTCAGTTTCTATTAATCAATCTGTTTAATGCTCAACCAAAAACTTCTTGTAATCTCAGCACCACCTTGTTGTAAAATTTAGATTCGGATCAAACCCACTCTTCATCTTCACGAATCATCTTCAATTACGGCAGATACATCAATCTAAAGAAACTTTCCCCCAATCTGTACTACATTTCCAATCACCATTAATGGCAGCAAACCTATTTAAGTTATTGAACGAATTAATTAAAACCCTTGTTCAATAGCTTTGCATATAGTGGAATCAAAATTAACCAGTATTTTCTTTTGATTGAGATTGTTACATGAAGTTGCAGATGAAAAATTAGGGTTTGGTGCTAAGATTGATTTGGGTATTTGGGTTTTATGGTTCTGTCTAGGGTTTGAGTCGAACTGGAGAACGAGAAATTGAATTTGGCGAATCGATGAAATGATGACGTAGTTTGGTAGAAGATGGATCTGGTGATTTAGAGCTGAATTAGATGAATTTAGAGGGTGGATATGGGTTTGATTGTTGTTGTGCTCAATTACAGATGGATAGTTAGGGTTTTTTGAAGGTTTGACGTAGATAAAGAGATGAGACTGGGGGACATAAGATTGTGCTGCTATGATGAATGGGGTGTTATGAATTAACGGAGTTGCTGGTGATGCTGTGTTGCCATTGAAAATGAAGACAAGTGATTTGAGTTTCAGTTTCAGGGAAGAAGACTCAGATTGTGACTTTAATTTAATTTACCAAAAAAATGATGGTATCTTGGTAATTTTGTTTGACACGCGTACAACTTTTGCCACGCGTGCACAGGTGCTGACTCAGCTAACCACGCAGTGGATGGAAAACCTGACGATGGGAGGAAACACTAATTTGAATCTATTTGGGGAGGAAACGCTAATTAGCTATCTTTAAAGGGGAGGAAACGCAAAATAGCCCAAGCATAATTGATTGGAATAAAAGACAATAAGATTATGAAAATCACATGACCAGAAATATGAAATCTAGTCTATTCCAAAGAGCAACTGCTCATTTACTGTTGTAAAATTCATCAGCAATCTTCTGGGTTTTTTACAATTCCTCCCTAAGGTTGTTGGTTGGTACGCCTGTTTTGGTACAACAATAATTCAGGGCTTCTAGTTGCTTTGTTGGCCTTTTATGCATCTGTTTGTAATCTTCGTTTGTTTGGTTAGTCTTTTGGCTAGTTTTTAAGTTCCCAGTTGGTTGATTTTTGGATTTTCCGGTTTGTTCCTGTTGCAGTCTTTGGTTTGGCTTGGTAATCCGTTTTCTGATGAGTGCAAATATGGTCTTTGATGATAAAAAAGACATCAGTGACGACCTCCAGCCAAGGTGCTGCCTTAGTTTCTTCTCCGGCGACTAACAGCAAATCGGTTACTCTCTTTGTTCTCGGCTTTAATTGTTCTTGTAGTTGTAACTTAATTTCTATAGTTTGTAATTATCTGTTAGGGTCTTTCACTGACCTTGTTTTTCTTAAATCTTGGGTTTTCTCGGCTAATAGGCCGTGTTCTCTTGTTGCTTTTTTATTCTCCTACTTGAGTTTTGAAAAAGGCTCTGTTATGGGGATTTTAAGATTGGGTTGTGCTCTTTACTGCTTGATTGATGGTGATGTTCTCCGGCAGATACAGAAGTTCCGTCGTCTTCTCCGGAGAGTTTGTTGTTATCTGTGGGGGATTGTTTTCAGTCAGCCTATTTTAAACAATCTTGAGATTCTTTCATTTGTTGTGACGTTGTGGGTTAATGATTGTGGTCTGTATACTGTTTACATGATGGGTTCGGTTTGCAATATTTGGAAGAGAAGCAAACAAATCACTCCTTCAGCTTCATTTCTAATCAGTGACCAATTCAAAGTTTCAACCACAACTTCTACCTTGGATTCGAATACACCGAGAAGATCCAGATCTTCTATATTTTATGTATGTGATGCAGAGAGGATTTATTCATCTCTTGTGTTAGATTTAGCATGTTATTATGTTGGTCCCCTTTGTTTTAGTTTTATTTGTTTTAGGTGTAGTAATGATAACAAAGACAGCATCAACTCGCTCAAGATCGTCATCCAGTTCATACGCTAATTCTCCAATATCGAGTCAGCCCGATACTTTCTGCTACAGACACCTAAAGACCGATTCAGAGTTTCACTGTTACTTGAGACACTTTGGTTATTATTTGAGACATTATGGTTACATTGTGGATATTGTTACTCTTAATTGGGTCATTGCTACCTTGATTGCACTAGGCAATCTAAAATTTAAAAACTCCAGATCATGTTATTTACATGATTTGAGGAACATTGGGTTGGATTTTATCCAGTCATTTCTTTGTGCTTTGACACATCCTGATTTTGTCTTTAAAATCAGTTTGACCCTATATGTTTGGTCCTCTCCTTTGTGAGAGAGAAGGTTTTCTGAAATTGTTTTTAGATCTAAAGAGATAGACTTGATAGGCAAGAATTGGTGGAGATATTACAACATGTATGACTGATGTATGATTTTGAACAATTTATGTAAGGTTTCCGGTTACCTAAATCGGCTTTATCAATATATGTTATGAGGTTAGCCTCTTTTCCGAAAAAAACATGTATTTGTTTGTAGAATTCCTTGGTTTCCTTTTTACCAGGTCTCTGTTTTCATTACTTTTGGTACTTAATCTAGAAAACAATCAGGCTAGACTAACTTTAATTTATTTGGGTGTATGTGTTTTTTGTTCTTACAGTAATTACTGATTTTCTCTTTTGTTCTTTGTGATTGTTTAATTCGAGATCTATCCATATGGATGTGATGCCTGTTGTCTTGTCGGATAGAAATGAAGATATGATTTAGGATTTGTTGCCTATGTTCTTGAGCATGTCGATGCTCTATTTTTAAAAACGGTAAAAAAAAAACTTTGCAAATACCTTATTTCATTAATATTAAAATGGGTTTTAACTTTGGGAACAAAAGGAAATTTCTAAAAATTGGGTATGGAGTTAAGATACCTTGAACTAAATTTATAAGTTAACATTTTTAAAATGAAACTTTTAATGATTTAAAGTCATTAGTTAATTTTTTGAGTAAGCGGGTGTTGATCTTGGTGTTGACCAGGGAATGCAACATTATTGGGATAGATCAGAGAAGTTTAAGAATTGTTGTATGTTCTTTTCAATGGATGCATACAGGCAAGTTTACAAAAAAGATTGTTGAGCCTCAAAGGAGATAGGCTGGATGTTGTTTTTTCTTTAAAAAAAAGTGAGAAAACTTATTTTTGTAAAAGTGAAAACCAGAGTGATTTAAAAAATTATTAGATATTTTCTTTGAAATCTTTTATAGTATGGGAGTTATCCGTTGTTTGAAAACCTACAACCTCTTCGATTCCCTGAAGAATAGGAATCAAAAAAGCTTTTTTGTGAAGTAATTAAAAAGAGGCAATAATTTGAAATTTCTTTTCCTGTTTTTTGTTGTTGTTCGATTGGATCTTGACATGTGATATGACATCTTTTTGGAGAGATGAGAACGAGTTTATCAATTGTTGCCTATGGGTTGGGTTCAGGAATCTTCTAATTGGTACCTCTTTTGAAATTTTTTGCCTTTTGTTTCGGTTTGATTTGGAGTTTTATTAATTATGTATCGGGAGTGTTAATAGTTTCCTGTTTTAAATTTGAACAGCTAGTTAGCTTGATTGAATGAAAATTTCTATAGGATTACTGAATATGATATGGTTTAAATTAAGGTCAATATCGAATTTTCTACTTATTTTTTTAAAAAGAATTTTGTTAGGCTATTTGACTTGATTTCTTACATTTCCTGTTGTGAATCCTAGTATAGATCTGTTTGCTCTATTTCCCCTGTCTGGATATCTTTTGATTTCGCTCTCTTTTTTTATAGACTCTTGGCTAACTGTAGAGCGTGTTCGGATCTTAATTCGTCTGATATAGAACATGTTTATTAAATCATTTGTTAACTGGTTTAGTTAATTTTTTTAGTTTAATCTTTTTATTGTCATCACATCTATTTAGTTCAGAAACTCAGATCTACACCTCGTTTCGCTTACTCTACAAACCCAAAGACTTGTTGTCTCCATCACTTGTTACTTCTTTCTTCTTTCCTAAAATTCTCTGCTCTTCTTAAAGTTTTATTATAATTTCTTCTTGTTGTTTTTTTATTCTTTTGAAATTTTCTCTTTCAGGTATTTTTGAATATGATGAGAAACAAGTGCATGATCTGAAGAATATCCTTATGCGTTTTGAAATTGTTTCTGA
The DNA here is from genome assembly GCF_003573695.1 of Papaver somniferum. Lineage (NCBI taxonomy): Eukaryota > Viridiplantae > Streptophyta > Magnoliopsida > Ranunculales > Papaveraceae > Papaver > Papaver somniferum. The sequence goes on from NC_039358.1 coordinate 136,739,959, forward strand.
CTTGAAAGTGGACTTCTGGAAGAGCACTATAGTAGGTTTGGGGCAGTTACATAATGGTGAAGCTTGTGCTGAGATTTTTGGTTGTATAATTTCTCATTACCTATAAATTATCTAGGTATTCCTCTGGGTAGTAAGTCAAAATGCAAGTCTGTCTGGAATGTTATTGTGCAAAGATTTCAGCAGAAATTAGCTTCTTGGAAAAGAAATTATTTATCAAAAGGGCATAGGTTGATTATGATACAAAGTGTCCTTGCAAGCATTCCAATATACTATCTATCAATGTTTTAGATGCCTACTTCAATTTTGAAAGATTTGGAAAGAATTATGAGAAACTTTTTGTGGGGGTCTTCCAATACTGTCAAGAAAATGGGTTGGGTTCATTGGTCTAAAGTGTCATTAGCAAAACGCAGTGGGGGTGTTGGTATCAAAAAGTTGCAGCTAGTAAATAAAGCTTTACACTCCAAATGGATATGGAGGTATGGGTCTGAAAAGAAAGCTTTATGGAGAAGGAATATTAATCAGAAGTTTAGAGGAGATATTAATGTCATTTTCCCATTATAATAGAGTTGTGTGTTACATCTTATGGTCTGTAATTTTGGAAAATAAAGAATTTGTTAGGAGTGGATGTCAGTTAACTTTGGGTAACGGAGAAAGTATTTTGTTCCTTGGAGGATACATGGATAGGTGATCGACCATTGAAACAAGTTTCTTCTACTCTTTTTAAACTTTCTAAGAAGAAGACAACTGTGGTGAAGGATTTGATCTCTTCGGATGGTGCATGGGATTTTTATTTTTCAAGAAATTTGAATGATCATGAGTTATTGGAGGTGATTCAGTTACTCAATATTATTGGTGACCCTACTTATATTCTATCTGTTCAAGAGGATACGAGAAGCTGGAGATCCGGTAATATTTTTTCTGTTGCTAGCTCTTATCAAGCAATGGAAACTAAAGGATTATTGTCTTTCCCTGATAAACAATTATGGAATGCTAAAGTTCCATTAAATGTGTCTTTCATGGTATGGATTTTGTGTTATAATGGAGCACCCACTCTATAAGGCAGGTACAGTTCATGACTCTGATTGTCTTCTTTGTAGTAATAGTACTGAGACGAATGAGCATTTATTACACTGTAAAACTTCTTTCGAGGAATGGTCTTACTTCTTAAACAGTTTCAGTGTTTATTGGTCTTTTGCAAGCAATGTTAGAAGAACAATATGGGAATGCGTGCCAAAAAAGTAAGAACAAAATTAAAAAAATCTGGCCACTATTGCCTTTTGATATTTGGTGGACTTTGTGGAAGGAGAGGAATGATAGGCTACATAATAATTACTCAAGAAGCATTAAGCAACTAATTGCAGCTGTAAAATGCTTGGTTTACAATTGGGGTTCAAATTCAGGATTATTTTCGGGTTTCATTTTCTCAACTTTGATTTTTAATTGGGACACAGTAGTGCATTAGTCCGTGTAATTTTGTTTTCATTTCTTTGTCACATATTCTGTGACTTGGAACTTTTTATAGAATTTGCCCTTTTTTATTAAAAAAAAACAAAAGGGGTAGCAAAAAAAAATTGTTTTATAAAATCTATGTAGATAAAGAAATCCTATTTACTTTGCTACCCTTTTTTTTACCTTTTGTCTTATTTTTTCCTTCTAGATCGGAAAATAAAAAGCGAGAGAAAAAGAATTAGGGAACTAATATTCCTTTAAAACAGTACAAGGTAACTCATTAGTGCTTTTAACAGATTATCAATTCACTAATCATCCTATCTTGTTAATCGATTTATTCTTCTTCTTTTTTTTTGTTAAAATTAAATTTAGGGCATAAAGTGAATTAATCAATCAATAGTTATCATATGGAGGATCATTTTTTTTTACTTGGTAACACTACATTCAGTTTTATATTTTTTTAAGAATTTAAAGTGCCATGTGGAAAAACAATGTGTTTAAAATAAAGGACACGATAACTTTAAAATACAGGGACACATAATTCATTTTCGTGTTTTTGTCAAATTATAGACATGTCTTTCACAAGAATCAACAATATTTTTAAAGCATTGGGTTTAAAATGAAGAGAGGCACAACTTATACATCAAAGTGCAAAGTAACGGGTTTAAAATAAATGGACACAACTGATGTAGCAAAATATAATGGGTTTAAAATGAAGGGACTCAACTTATATCACAGTTTTCCATGTTTTTCAAGAAAAATTACATTTATTAATTATGTGTTTACCACATTAAACATATTTTTATAATTAAGTTAGTATTATTGCATTGCATATAGTAAACATTTTGTGGTAATCCAAAAAGTCTTATTGTTTTATAAAGTTTTACGTCGATATGTTCCCTCTTATTTAACATATTTTTTGACTTCATCTTTTTGTTCTATTAAATTTTAATCAAGATATAATATAATAAATAGTTGTTTAGTTGTGTTAAGAAGAAAGCCTAAAAAAATATCTAATTTCTCTTGTTATTCTGTATATAGTCTTATATAGGGGGAACATCCCGAATACTAACTTCAAAGCATCAATTTTCAGGACCGTCCCTGTGTCCAATAAATACCTCGTATCCTCGTTTCTCATGTATCATCTCTAGGAGCGCGAAGCTCTGTGTCTCTTCTTTGCACATTCCAGAAACGTACAATATACACTCATGTTTTCCTTTCATTCTTTTAAAATACTGAGAGAGTGATACAAGTTCTTCGTCCAACTGAGAACTGTAAGGAGTGAGTTGTTAATCATTACGTCATTCATAAAAATGTTGCGCAAAAGACGAGTGCAATGAAAAATATGAAACCTCTCGAATCTAAGGAAGTCTGCAGGGCAGGATCTGTTTGGTACATCATCAATCACACCCTGTTTGATTGATTCCCCATATGCCTTCCAGAATCTGGCATAGACTATATTGACCATCAAATGAAAGAAAATCACAAAAAGTAACAAGAAAAATTCATTACTTAATTTACTCTAGCATAGTTATAGATATACCAGTATCTCCTCCACAACCAGGAACCTCCTGAGAAATCCCATCTCGCTCATAGTTATAGATATACTTTGAGTAAAGCCCGGTTAGAAAAGATAGGTGAATCTTCTTATGAACAGATACTCTTAATGTTCTGGTACACTAAATGCACATAAAGTCATAGGGAAAAACCATAAGGTGTTGTCAAAAAGTTCTTGCAATATTACAAAAGGGGCCGAGTCAAGAATGAACTCAAATTTGAGTTCGTTGGAAGAGGCGAAACACATGTTCTCACATCAACACCAGAAAAATGGATGTAATCTTTGGAATTCCTAGAATAGCGGGACGAACAACTGATGACACCAATTTGATGGGAGGGGATGGATTGAGAAAGAAACCCTTCTACATTAGACACTTTGGCAGAAGCAACATGGTTTCAACACCAATGTTACAAAATGAAATCCTGAACCTGCTCAACCGTACTGGATACAAGAAGAGAAGAATAATGGTAAAGATTGAAATAATGAATCTGAAGGTGGCGAAGACAGTAATGAAGACAATGAAGATAATACCGAAAGTGAACAAGTGCAGGATAGTGAAGATGATGAAGATACTGAACACAAAATACCAAGAATAGAAACTGAACAGACGCTAGAAGATATGGTTAAGCTAATATGCATGTTTATGTGTATTACATTGTTTTTTACAACAAAAGATGCTCATAAACTTAAAGAGAAGTATTTCGGTTTAGTTGATGATCTCGAGAAGTCAAAGAATTTATCGTAGCCTGACCTCGTACATGGTTTCTTAGAGAAAAAAAATAATCAAAACTACAACACTCTCGAGGATATCATTGGTTGTGTCGTCTATTTGCTGGTATGATCGTGTTTTTCAAGTTTTTTTTGCAGTGCATATTTACTGTACTGTCAATTTAAGATATTGTATTTGATTCTATTGATGTTATTTTTTTTATAGTTGTTGTATGCAGAGCATACTCACTTGGTGGCACCACTGCAATTACCAGATGATCGATACCTGCCGAGAGTGGCAAAGTGGAACATCAAAGAAATATCTGTGGAGTTTATGAAGCACATGGAGACTTCACAATACAAAGTAAGCCCCAAAAAATAGTACATATTACTAGGACCAATTTTATATCATTATGCTTCTTGTTTAGGCGACAATGATCCACTAGTATATATCTCGAAAACTGATGAAATAAACTTTTTTATACTTTCATACATGAAATTATTTGTTTTAGGCACTATCAGAAAAGTAGTTTTATGTGAAAAAGCGGGGGTCTAACAACCTCACCCAGTATTTCTTTTGGGAAATCTGTATGGACAAACTCCAATATAATTCTGAGAGCACCAACAAATAAAGCGAGCTCAACCAAAAATATATACAAGTGTTATATCTTTATTTCTTAATGTAATCAGCAAATCAAACAGATAGAAATCCGTGAGCTTGATTATTATAAAAAACAACTTGGACGGTATCAAAAACCAATATCCAAGTGCCAATCAATCCAATCAACAACCAAAGGTTGGATTCATAATTGATTGAACTTACGCACAACCTATGATATTTCAATTATATAAACAAATATAATGCGTAAACGAAATAACACATACACCAGAAATTTCGTTAACGAGGAAACCGCAAATGCAGAAATCCCCCGAGACCTAGTCCAGATTTGAAGCCCATACTGTATTAAGCCGCTACAGATACTAGCTTATTCCAAGTTAACTTCAGACTGGAATGTAGTTGAGCCCTAACCAATCTCACATTGATCAAGGTACAGTCGTGTTCCTTACGCCTCTGAATCCCATCAAGATACTACGCACTTGATTCCCTTAGCTTATCTCACCCACAACTAAGAGTTGCTACAACCCAAAGTCGAAGATTTGATAAACCTGTCTCACAAAGAAAAGTCTATTGATTATGAAAAAGCGGGGGTCTCACAGCCACACCCAATATTTCGCTTAGCAATCTGTATGGACAAACTCCAATATACTTTCTAGAGAATCAACTCAACAGTCAGAATCAATCTAGATAAAAAGTATATCAAAGAGTTTATATCTCAATCTCTCGATTTGATATATACTCAAACAAATAGAAATCTGCGAGTCTTTTTCAAATACTAGAGAGATAACTTGGATGGCACCAAAGACCAATATCCAAGTGTCAATAAATTTAAATCAACAACCAAAAGGTCGGATATTCTAATTGGTTGAACAACGCACAACTTGTATTATTTCAATTATATAAACAAATATAATGCGGAATAGAAATAACACAGACACCAGAAATTTTGTTAACGAGGAAACCGCAAATGCAGAAAAACCCCGGGACCTAGTCCATATTGAACACACACTGTATTAAGCCTCTACAGACACTAGCCTACTCCAAATTAACTTCGGTATGGACTGTAGTTGAACCCTGTAGATGGGGAAAAGCGATTTGCTGGTTCTTAAGGAATTGAGGAGACGACCGTACGGAGGGGACTCCTTGAACCAAGCGAAATGTTAAACCTCACACAGATGCACCGCTGCAAAGGGGGTGCTTTAGATTCGAGAGATCAATCTGTAGTACTCCGGCCTAAATCAAGACAATGACCGTTCCAGAGTAAATTCGGTCACAAGAGAGGATGGGTTGATCTGTAGGAGGGAAGCTGGGAAATGTGTGGAATCAATGGTAATCAAAGATTGTGGGTGTGTGAATTCTGAATATGATAAGCTCTGAATGATTGAAATTGCTCAATTGAGAGTAGTTGCTTAATTGATGAATTGATGATCTCATGTTGTCGATGAGACTTGAGATTGATGATACTGTTGATGCTGATGATTCAATCATGATTCAGAGACTTATTTATATTGCTGGAATTTTAGACACCATGATTCCATGAAGTGTGACAGTTGATGGAATCAAGGAGTGGGGAAGTGGAGATCGTGTTTGAAACCAGTTGCTCAACGTGTGGAGACTTGTCCGATTTTCCACCCACTACCTCGTGAATTCCTTCAACTGATTGCACGACTTGCTCACATTTCATCGTGTGTTTGAACACACGTTCCATAGACCGTCAGACAAAAACCCTAAGTGATATCCCCCCAAGTGACACGATTGACGTCTCGTGGTTTGTTAGTCAATTGATGACTTCGTGGTTTGATGGGACGATGAGTCCATGTAGTTGTTGAGTTGAACATGATGTTCTGAAACTCATGAATTGAATATGTCATGAGACAGAGGTATAGTTCTTATGATGAAGTGAGCAAGTATTGCTCATTCGATGGATCGTTGAATATTGATTGTTGAACCAATATTCCTTGGTTTGAGCAAATATTTATCATCTGAGCAAGTGTTGCTCATGTGATGAATTGTTGAATATTTGATCGTATGAGCATGTGATGCTCATCTGATGGCTTATTGGCAGCGTACCAAAAATATTAATTAGAACACTGGTGTAGAACCGAGCATAATTAATAAAATTAATGACCATGATGTCGTCGTAAAATTATTAAGGTTGGAATCTGGAATGATGATCCTTGGATTCAGAAACCCTAATTTGATCAATTGATGATCAATTCATGGTTCGTCAGAAGTGTAACCATAGAACGAAGGAGGGAGCGACTATATGTGACCATGGATCAACCATGTAGTGTCCATATGCTCGCGTGAGAAAATACGAAGAACTCCTGAAGAGTTGACGATTTGTTGGTGGAAGAATGATTAAATGCTGGCTTAATCATTTATTCAAAAATGCTCGTCTGAGCCTTAGGTGAGAAAACCTAATTAATTATGACGAGGCGAGGGACCGACCATGGAGTCATGAAACCGGCCCTGAGTTGTCACATGACCGCCTGACGATCACTCATGAAAATCCAAAGTGTTTGGAAGAGTTTTGGACCTAATACGAGCAATTGTGCAAATTAGGTCAAAACTGTGAAAATTGATGGGACCGGCTCCCGTGAGCCAAAGAGCCAATCTTGGTCGGTCAAGATAGCGTGCTCGTGTCCCCAAGGCATCCGCGTCTCAGTCCTGAGAATTTTGGTATTTTCTGGCGTGCAATTGAGCATCCATTCGAGAAAATATGTCAAAATTAGGGTTTCGACGAAACTGAGGAAAACACCATGAGATGATGAAAAATAATTATAAAATAAGGAATGAGGAGGCGTGGGACCGTCGTGGTCAAGGCATGGTCGGCCGGTCGTGACCACGGTCCCGTGGTGCCTTTTCCTTAATTTTATAATATTTTGTTGAATTTATGAAAAATTCATGAATTTTGAGAAGTTTAATGAATTTAGGGAGTTTCCATGAATTGAAGGAGTTTTCATGAGTTCAAGGAAGCAAAAAATATTAAAATAATAAAAACAAGGGCGTGTGGTACCGTGGAAGGCATGGCCGTCCGGCTAGGGCCCGATCCCACGAGTTTCCCTATTTGTTTAATATTTTTAAGTATTTTGATGATTTGAGGGAATTTTTCCTAATTTGAGAGAAATACCATGAAATCAAGGAATTTGATGAATTCAAGGAAAACTAATAATAATAAAATAATAAAACAAAGGGGCATATGGGACCGGCTAGGGCATGGCCGGCCGGCCAAGGCCCAGTCCCACAAGTTTTCATAATTTATTTTATTTTATTATTATTTGATGATTTGTGCAAAAATACCATGAAATCAAGGAGTTTTTTCATGAAATTAGAGAAATAATAATAATAATAATAAAATAATAAGGAACCGTGGGGTGTGGGGCCGGTCGGGACCAAGGCATGGCCGGTTGGCCAATGGTCACGCCCCACACTCCTTTCCTTAATTTTATATTATTTTTTATGGATTTATGGAAGTACCATGAAACCGAGGAGTTTCCTCGAGACGAAGGAAATTTGATAAAATGAGAGAATTTTCATCAAATCATGAAAAATAATAAAAATGCATTAAAAATATAAAACTTGCGTGGGATTGACCACGACACGGTCGGTTGGTCGTGTGTCCGTGCTCCCAGCACCATGGAATAGGAGCAATTGTAATTAGGAACAATTAACTTTATGGATCTATACTAGCAGAGCAATCTGTCTAAGAGAATTAATTATCCCGATATGAGCTTGTCGGTAAGTCATATCCTTTATATAGTCAGGGTAAACTCGTTGTTTGTTCCTGAAGACGTTATCGCTCTATACTAGCAGAGCAAGATGTCTAGGAGCCGTCCATCTCGTGGTTTGTTAGTCAATTCATGACTTCGTGGTTTGATGGGACGATGAGTCCATGTAGTTGTTGAGTTGAACATGATGTTCTGAAACTCATGAATTGAATATGTCATGAGACAGAGGTATAGTTCTTATGATGAAGTGAGCAAGTATTGCTCATTCGATGGATTGTTGAATATTGATTTTTTAACCAATATTCCTTGGTTTGAGCAAATATTTATCATCTGAGCAAGTGTTGCTTATGTGATGAATTGTTGAATATTTGATCGTCTGAGCATGTGTTGCTCATCTGATGGCTTATTGGCAGCGTACCAAAAATATTAATTAGAACACTGGTGTAGAACCGAGCATAATTAATAAAATTAATGACCATGAGGTCGTCATAAAATTATTAAGGTTGGAATCTGGAATGATGATCCTTGGATTCAGAAACCCTAATTTGATCAATTGATGATCAATTCATGGTTCCTCAGAAGTTTAACCATAGGACGAAGGAGGGAGAGAATATATGGGACCGTGGATCAACCATGTAGTGTCCATATGCTCGCGTGAGCAAATACGAAGAACTCCTGAAGAGTTGACGATTTGTTGGTGGAAGAATGATTAAATGCTGGCTTAATCATTTATTCAAAAATGCTCGTCTGAGCCTTAGGTGAGAAAACCTAATTAATTATGACGAGGCGAGGGACCGACCATGGTGTCATGAAACCGGACCTGAGTTTTCACGTGACCGCCTGACGATCACTTCATGAAAATCCAAAGTGTTTGGAAGAGTTTTGGACCTAATACGAGCAATTGTGCAAATTAGGTCAAAACTGTGAAAATTGATGGGACCGGCTTCCGTGAGCCAAAGAGCCAATCTTGGTCGGTCAAGATAGCGTGCTCGTTTTCCCAAGGCGTCTGCGTCTCAGTCCTGAGAATTTTGATATTTTCTGGCTTGCAATTGAGTATCTATTCGAGAAAATATGCCAAATTTAGGGTTTCGACGAAACTGAGGAAAACACCATGAGATGATGAAAAATAATTATAAAATAAGGAATGAGGAGGCGTGGGACCACCGTGGTCAAGGAACGTTCGGCCGGTCGTGACCACGGTCCCGTGGTGCCTTTTCCTTAATTTTATAATATTTTAATGATTTTATGAAAAATTCATGAATTTTGAGAAGTTTAATGAATTTAGGGAGTTTCCATGAATTGAAGGAGTTTTCATGAGTTCAAGGAAGAAAAAAATATTAAAATAATAAAAACAAGGGCGTGTGGGACCGTAGAAGGCATGGTCGGCCGGCTAGGGCCCGGTCCCACGAGTTTCCCTATTTTTTAAATATTTTTAAGTGTTTTGATGATTTGAGGGAATTTTTCCTAATTTGAGAGAAATACCATGAAATCAAGGAATTTGATGAATTCAAGGAAAACTAATAATAATAAAATAATAAAACAAAGGGGCATATGGGACCGGCTAGGGCATGGCCGGCCGGCCAAGGCCCAGTCCCACAAGTTTTCATAATTTATTTTATTTTATTATTATTTGATGATTTGTGCAAAAATACCATGAAATCAAGGAGTTTTTTCATGAAATTAGAGAAATAATAATAATAATAATAAAATAATAAGGAACCGTGGGGTGTGGGGCCGGTCGGGACCAAGGCATGGCCGGTTGGCCAATGGTCACGCCCCACACTCCTTTCCTTAATTTTATATTATTTTTTATGGATTTATGGAAGTACCATGAAACCGAGGAGTTTCCTCGAGACGAAGGAAATTTGATAAAATGAGAGAATTTTCATCAAATCATGAAAAATAATAAAAATGCATAAAAAATATAAAACTTGCGTGGGATTGACCACGACACGGTCGGTTGGTCGTGTGTCCGTGCTCCCAGCACCATGGAATAGGAGCAATTGTAATTAGGAACAATTAACTTTATGGCTCTATACTAGCAGAGCAATCTGTCTAGAAGAATTAATTATCCCGATATGAGCTTGTCGGTAAGTCATATCCTTTATATAGTCAGGGTAAACTCGTTGTTTGTTCCTGAAGACGTTATCGCTCTATACTAGCAGAGCAAGATGTCTAGGAGCCGTCCATCTCGTGATACTATATAGAAATAATCACTGAAAGTATTCAGTATTCATGAGATATGTCGTTGTCCAGTCGTGAGACTACATATCTACATGTATTATGAGAGAAAGTACTCTCCGTTGAGAGTTCGATGAGAGACCCGTGTCTCAATACTCACGTCTGATTGCTGGATCAGAGCTTCGTATAATTATGAGTTTACAATTTTATCCCTTGTCGAAAATCCACCATCTACATTAAGTCCCCTGCTTACTGAGGAAAGTTGTGTTCCTCAGTCAGCATTAAATGGTGATTTTCCGGCCATAAACAATAATACCAGTAATTGAACTTAGTCGTAAGTTGAGACGTTACCGGATTTAGAGAGCATGAGCAAACCACGACTTGATGAAGGCTTCAATGTCATGATTGGAGCGTTGTTTGATGAGCATAAATTGGTGTTGAACCGCTGGTTTGGACGACGAGTCCGTGGTCGGTTAGGATTCGCGGGTTCGGGCCCAAGAAAAGAATCCGTTTTAACGTGAACGTTCGTTCGTTCGTTCGTTCATTAGTTTAAGAAACAAACAAAATAGACCTGAATCTAATGATAAAATTTTTGTCTATGAGCTTTCACGAAAAACAAAATTTTATTTTTTAAATATGTAAGAGTTCACAAAGTGGAATAAACTCTCTTTTCAAAGGTGGATGCTCATACGAGAGAAAAAATTTTGAACAAACGTGCGTCTGTTAATAATAAAATTTTGTTTATGAGCTTTCATGAAAAATTTTATCTTCGAGCTTTCAGCAATCTTTGAAAATATTCTCGCTTGAAAGACAGATGCTCGCGCGAGGGAGCGAAAATGTATAGATAGTTTTTCAAATTTACGTGAGTTTCACGTTAAATATTTATATATTTTATAAAATCATGTTTTGATTTTAAACAACTGTTGAAAGTAGACCATTATACATGATGAAATAATGTCTGTATGTGAATTTTCACAATTGTGGAATGGACGTCCGTCTAGTTCTTGAAAAACCAGTGGATGTTAAAATTCGCGTGGGTTGTTCACGGTTTTATGAAAACCAAATCATGATTTTGAACAATGAATTTTTCTCGTCTTTGCAGGTTTGACGAGAAAAGCAAGTTTTCGAAATTCTGATGTTATAATCACTACAGCTAGTGAAATTGTAAATAGGTAAGAGTTGGATTGTTACCATTTTTGCAGACGCTGATGTGAGCATCTTTATTCCATGATTCGTTGTTTTGTTGAATCTTGCGCTTTGTATGAATGATGCGCTGAATGTTATGCATCTGTCACATCCACTTTGAAAGAATGACTGACTCCCATGATGACACTTTAAAATATGATGTTTCCAGGGATGACATCTCCGCGGGTGCAACTTCAAGAAATTGTACTTCTGGGACCTCTGAGTGATGGTGAGAGATCTTTCATACTGAGTTGTACTCTTGGTTATTTCCTCAACTATACCACAGGATGATAGTGTAGTGAGGTTTCAGATCAATGTAGACTCCTCGGAAATGGAAGAAAGTCTTCGGGGCGGAGCACCCAGAAGTAAGGACTACAGGATGTTAGGAAATGACATGCAGTCCCCAGCCGTTTCTTTGATGAGTTGTTAGCGCTCCTTGTGTCATGACTTTTTCCTGCACGTGCAATTAGGATCACGAGACCAAGGTTTTGTTATTTCTTTTCAGACCTTTTCTCCATCGATTGACGGTCTTCAACTTGTTCCCAGGAGAAAAATTCAGGAATCCAGTACTGATGAAGGAGTCGATGTAAATATCTCTTTCGTGCAGGTGATCGCGGCATCTCCTTGAATGAAATAATAATAATTTTTGTTGATGAATCAAGGAAGAAATTATTGTAGATAAGAATCATGTTGATGAAGCGCACTCTTCGTTGGGAGATGGGAATATGGATAATTCCCGAAATCCCGAACCGAATGGAGATAGCGATGTTGTCAACGGAGATTTTGGCATCGTCGAGCCTTCAAATGATTTAGAGACTCCCTTAGTAAGTATATCTCCTGTAATTTCTTCAAAGAAGTATGATATCGCTGATTCGTGAATGAATGAATGAAAATCCATGTGAATTTATGGATAACTTTGCCGAAATACGTCACCGGAAAATTTCAGACTTCAGATTTTACTAGAAACGCTGTAGAATCTTCGTCCGAAGTCGGATTTTCGCGGTTTGCATATGTATCTTCAATCCCAGGAAATTTCCAAGTTTAATTGAAGAAGATATTTGAAGTTTGAGCATGTTTAGGGCCTGAAAAAGGCGAAATAGTGAACTTCCAGGAGACCTTCAGAACTTTTTCAGATGGCATGTTGCTCCATGTTTTAGCCACATCTATTTTCTCGTTCATCGGATTGTCATGAAATTTTGAGACGTTGTAGAGGACATCCATAAGAAGAGAATGGTATATAATACATCTTCAGATTCCTCGTAGATTGCTCCCAGTTCGTCTTTTAGTACAGGGCAGAGTACAGTTTCTTCAGACGAGGTTACCGTAAAACGTATTTTCATGACTTTCATGCTATTTGCTCGTGACTTGAGTGTATAATGATTAATATTGACAATTTTGGATTTCTTGTATGATGTATTTTATGATCTCATTTGGTTTCAAGCTTAAATGACTCTAACCTCATGTAATCTTCGTATTAGGTGCCAAATACCGAAGTTGAGGATATTGAAACCAATGAGGATAACTCAAACTTCCCTGGAGTTATTGATGAAGAGACAACCATCTCTGCAATTCAAGGCCATGAGAAGGTTGTCATTGAAGTCTTGGAAACTCAGATTATTGCTGCTTCAGTGATAGAAGAAACCGAAACACCAGTAGAGAATACTGAAGAAACTGTTTCCTTGGAGGCTGCTTCAGTAATTGAGAACCGTATAGTGGTGCATGAATATCCAAGTGCAGGAGTTACTTTTGATCCTCCGTTCGATGCTTCACTCCCATATCATGAACTAGTTGGCGGATTCAGTGTTCCCATTGGATATGCAGGCTTGTACAGGAAACCGTGGAACATGTATGGGCACATCGTTGTTACCAAGGATCCGGAGCATAGTTATTTCTTAACGAGGCAAGTAGAAGTCATATTGTGTGTTATAAATGATATCCGCATCACAACTGGAAATACTGTCACCCGGGATGTACTCTTTGATTGGGAGTACAACTTGAAGAAAGCTGAAGAACTTGGCTTCAATTTGAAGTGGCTTCGTCAAAAGATTGATGCTATAAGGAAAGTGGTGGAAGGTGACACTTCTTTCACCACCAGTGATGCCGTGTTGAAGAATATGGATGAATAAAAGCAGAAATCTTATTTTGTTGACTTTCTTTAGTTTTTTTTCCATGATATCTTGAACCTTGGACTTCTGAGAGATGTGAGGTTTTATTCTGGTCTTGATTTCTTGATCGGTTTTGGATTGTGAAATCGATCGTCTTGACAAGTGGACCGTCAGTCCCCAGTATTTTGTTAAGTCTCTCCCTTTCATTTTCCCTTCTTCTGGTGAGACCTAGATAGAGGACCCAGGTAGAAAAATTGATGTAAAGACCTAGGTGGTCGAAGTTGGAGGTACCTTGATGAAGGACTTAGCGAAGAGACCTGGTGGACACCGATCGACTGTGGAAGTCATGAATCCCGTCTAAGAATTGTTGCTTGCATGTTGTACGCTCTAGAAGCTGTAGGGACCTCATACAAGGTCGGAATTCGATGCCTGACCCCAACTTTCGAAGATAAGAGGCTGAGTTATCACATGAGAAAAGAGTCACTCAATTTGGAGTTGTAGAGGTCATCCAACGAAGCGTGCGCATTTGCAATTTGTAATCCCGTACAAATTTTTCAGATTCCGTAGACCTGACGGTAAAGGCCATATCTTTCAGCTCGTATGTCCGATTGATGCGCCCTTTTGGTATGTTGTATAGAAACATAGACGAACATCTTTCATTGAGGAAGTATTGTCCCATTCCTCACCCATTGGTACGTCTCTGTAAACCCATGGCCCGGAGCATGTCGTATCTCATTTGTAGAGGCGATGAGAACATCTTGGAGGAGACTTTGGATTATGCCCACCAATCGTGCCAGCTTTGGGAAGACTTTCATGTGAGCATGTTATCAGGTCTACACATCTTGATATGAATCATTAGTTCTTGGAGAAGTCTGCTTCATGTGTAACACTTAAGAGAATGATTAGTTGATGAAGCCCTGAGGATGTTGCTCCTGAGACCGTTGTTGGTGCTGAGACCATGAATGATTACGCTCCAGAGATCCTTGTCGATGCTGAGATCATGGATGGTGTTCCTTTAGAGATTATTTGATGCTGATGCCATGGTTGGAATTGCTCCAAAGACCGAAAAAGGCTAGAACCATGATTATAGATATAATCTTTGCTCCTCCATCCAGTGAGCCTTTTACATTCACGAACTAGTTGATGAGTTGAGCGTCCGTAAGATGAAGGTGTACTGAGAGTTCAACCTGAATGCTCTTGAAAGCATAACTTTACCACGAACTGGCTTTGTCAGTGAGTCGACATTGTTGCGGTAGATGGCATCAAGAGTTTTCATACTGGATGTGATTGGTGAAGAGAGAAAGTTCCTCAATCATGCAGGGGCTTGTGATGTAGCGAAAACCCGTTGATGAAGTTTCACGAAATCACCTCAGGTTGCCCAGTGTATATTGAAGGAGTTAGTGTCATCCATGTATGAATGATGTTGCATATGCTTCAGAAGTCTTATCATGGGATAATGAAGACTTATCGTTTAGTTACACTTTGATGTGCTGGTGTTGAATCAATGTGTCATCGTCGAGATATTTGTGCTGAAGCTGTACTCTTTGATTGGGAGTACAATTTGATGGCTTCTTAGATGCTTGAGCGTTGAAGCGTATATTCCTTAAGCATCGAATGTTTGATCATCTCGGCCCTGGAGTATCTTCCATTGATTCATCATCCCTTTCGTTGGGTAGTGGGATTCGACACTTGTGCAGACATCAGAGCTTTCTGATTTTGTGGAACACATGGACTTGCAGGAGAAACACCCAAAGTGTTCTTTGCCATGTTTGGACATCATCTCGGTAATGAATGTTTCAGTGCTTGATTCGGAGGAGCGTAGATTCAACCACTTGGTAAAATACTAATGTGGTGAAGCTACCATTCATAACGTCTTGCAGAGTTGCTAGCAGAATTGAGTCCCCATGCTAGGATAGCATGTGAGGAAATAAATGACATAGACGTGGGATGAGACTTGCCTGAGTGCGGAACCTCTTGATGGATGTATATGCATCTTTTGCAGGTTCTTTCTTCAACCTCGTCAAAGTTTGAAATTCCTCCAAGTACTCTGATGATGGAATGTCCGTCAAATCTTCTGGATCAGAACTTTCTTCGTTGGAGAGACGTGTAACCAAAGGCGCTTTGTAAGTACCCATCTTTTCAGCGTGGATCCACGCTCGTCTGAAGGACATGTCATATCCTGGATCTTCCTGATTATGTGAAACTTGGTTTCTGTCCAGTGTTGAACTTATGTTCACTTTGAGAGTGATGTAGCCATAAGTATTCCAAGCGCTCCTTCAAGGTCTCTGATTGAGATGGGAGCATGAGTAGCTTCTTGTCGACTGATGCCTGCGGCTCTGAGGTTTTCAGTGGAATGATGTTGATGGCGGTGCCGGCATCGATCAACGTTCTTCCAAATTTGTTTCTTCGACTGTGGAAGCAGTCCCCAGTCGTACATCTCTTGGTTTGTGGCTGGAGGCTCAAGAAGTATTTCCGGAATGGACTTCTTGACACGATGTGGTTCAGTGCTGTGAACATGTCTCTCTTTTGTGCCTTCGACAGATAGAGCAATTCACGTTCGACCAAGGATTGAACTGCCTCTTTGATAGGTTGTTCAGAGAGTGTAAAGGTTATGATTGGGAGAGGATTCTTGTGTACTCCTCCAGTGCCCAGTTGAAGCTATTGTGGATCAACCTTCTCTTTGGTGACGTGCTTCAAAATATTGCAGTTACTTGTCGACTGATTGATAAATCTATGAAGGTGACAGTACCTTGGATTCTTCATGTTGGCTCTCTATGATGAGCAACAGTTTGATTGCACCGTCTTGAACCCAGACTTCCAGTAACTCGATCACTCCTTCATGAGAAGTTTGAGTATGTCCGATCATTTTCCCGTTCGTTGATGCCAGGTCGAGGTTTGTGTAAGATTGGTTATCCTTCCGTGATGTTTTTGTAGGAAGAGGTGTTGGATGTCGCATGTTTGAGCAGAAGCTTTCCTTTTTTTTCCTTTAGCAACAACGTTCATGGAAGATTGGACATCGTACTTTTTGTTGATCAGGCGTCGGCTACTCCGAGGTTCCTCGACCTTCTAGACTTTGCTCAGTAAAGCAGGTGTAGTAGTCTCTGATCATTTTGGCTGCTTCATGAAGTTCTGAGAAAGTGTGGAACCGGAGGTTTTCCAGCAAGGCTCTGTATACCGTGATCATTTTGTTGACGCACAAGTCTACAAGTTTTTGCTATGTGACGTTTGGTTCGTGGCAGTCCAAGGATTGAATTCTGAACCTTTTCACATAATCATTAGGATGTTCGCTGCTCCTTCGAAACATCCTTCCTAGATTAGAGAGACTTGCTCTGACACGAAGAAGTATTTTCTGTAGAAATAATTAATCATCTCTCCCCAATCGGTGATACTTCCCGGTGCGATGTTGTTGTACCAGGTATATGCTCTGCCTGTCAGAAACTTTGAAAATTCCTTCAGACGGACGACATGGTTGTGCTCGTGTTCTCCCAATAGAAATATGTTCCCGAGCATTGCCTGTTCTGTCATACAAAGTGAAGGTTGGAGAGGTATAACCTTTTGGAAGAGGAATCTTTGCGTAGCAGCAGGGTACGGAGGATGGTGACGATGGACATGTGGGGTTTTGTCTTTTCCACGGTTCTCCAGAAGGCATTCCAAATCCTCCCTAGTGATGAAGTTTGATGACTCCTTCGCCGATGGATCATCTGTAGCTTTGTGGACTTCGTCATCATCTACTGTATGAATCGGAATTACCTCAGGATCAGCGTCTGAGGATTTTTTCCTTCTATTTTCCTTTTCCTTGGGTCTTCCTTGTATCAGTGAGAGCTTTATGTTGATTAAATAACTCCTTCTGTGATGTAGCCATATCGGTTTGATTCTTTGCAAGAGTCTCTTGCATTTTGATGAGATCAGCAATGGTAGGTGGTGGATTTCCTCTGACTTCCTCAGGGTGTCGGCCGAACAAAGGATGATCCTCCGCGTTGACGTGAGGAGGAGTAACGTCACCACCGTCAGTGTGAGAGGCAGGAATCGTTTTCGGGATATCCTCGCTGTCGTTGTTGTTGTTGTTGCTAGTGCTAGCACCATTTGTATTAGAACCTGTAACTAATCCGGACCTAAGACCAGCCATCTTGTGAAATCGCGAGATTGCAACCGAGAGAATGATCTCCCACTGTGGTCGCCAATCTGTAGATGTGGAAAAATGATTTGCTGGTTTTTAAGGAATTGAGGAGACGACCGTACGGAGGGGACTCCTCGAACCGAGCGAAATGTTAAACCTCACACAGATGCACCACTGCAAAAGGGGTGCTTTAGATTCGAGAGATCAATCTGTAGTACTCCAGCCTAAATCAAGAGAATGACCGTTCTAGAGTAAATTCGGTCACAAGAGAGGATGGGTTGATCTGTAGGAGGGAAGCTGGGAAATGTGTGGAATCAATGGTAATCAAAGATTGTGGGTGTGTGAATTCTGAATATGATAAGCTCTGAATGATTGAAATTGCTCAATTGAGAGTAGTTGCTCAATTGATGAATTGATGATCTCATGTTGTCGATGAGACGTGAGATTGATGATACTGTTGATGCTGATGATTCAATCATGATTCAGAGACTTATTTATATTGCTGGAATTTTAGACACCGTGATTCCATGAAGTGTGACAGTTGATGGAATCAAGGAGTGGGGAAGTGGAGATCGTGTTTGAAACCAGTTGCTCAACGTGTGGAGACTTGTCCGATTTTCCACCCACTACCTCGTGAATTCCTTCAACTGATTGCACGACTTGCTCATATTTCATCGTGTGTTTGAACACACGTGCCATAGACCGTCAGACAAAAACCCTAAGTGATATCCCCCCAAGTGACACGATTGACGTCTCGTGGTTTGTTAGTCAATTGATGACTTCGTGGTTTGATGGGACGATGAGTCCATGTAGTTGTTGAGTTGAACATGATGTTCTGAAACTCATGAATTGAATATGTCATGAGACAGAGGTATAGTTCTTATGATGAAGTGAGCAAGTATTGCTCATTCGATGGATCGTTGAATATTGATTGTTGAACCAATATTCCTTGGTTTGAGCAAATATTTATCATCTGAGCAAGTGTTTCTCATGTGATGAATTGTTGAATATTTGATCGTATGAGCATGTGATGCTCATCTGATGGCTTATTGGCAGCGTACCAAAAATATTAATTAGAACACTGGTGTAGAACCGAGCATAATTAATAAAATTAATGACCATGAGGTCGTCGTAAAATTATTAAGGTTGGAATCTGGAATGATGATCCTTGGATTCAGAAACCCTAATTTGATCAATTGATGATCAATTCATGGTTCGTCAGAAGTGTAACCATAGAACGAAGGAGGGAGCGACTATATGTGACCATGGATCAACCATGTAGTGTCCATATGCTCGCGTGAGAAAATACGAAGAACTCCTGAAGAGTTGACGATTTGTTGGTGGAAGAATGATTAAATGCTGGCTTAATCATTTATTCAAAAATGCTCGTCTGAGCCTTAGGTGAGAAAACCTAATTAATTATGACGAGGCGAGGGACCGACCATGGAGTCATGAAACCGGCCCTGAGTTGTCACATGACCGCCTGACGATCACTCATGAAAATCCAAAGTGTTTGGAAGAGTTTTGGACCTAATACGAGCAATTGTGCAAATTAGGTCAAAACTGTGAAAATTGATGGGACCGGCTCCCGTGAGCCAAAGAGCCAATCTTGGTCGGTCAAGATAGCGTGCTCGTGTCCCCAAGGCATCCGCGTCTCAGTCCTGAGAATTTTGGTATTTTCTGGCGTGCAATTGAGCATCCATTCGAGAAAATATGTCAAAATTAGGGTTTCGACGAAACTGAGGAAAACACCATGAGATGATGAAAAATAATTATAAAATAAGGAATGAGGAGGCGTGGGACCGTCATGGTCAAGGCATGGTCGGCCGGTCGTGACCACGGTCCCGTGGTGCCTTTTCCTTAATTTTATAATATTTTGATGAATTTATGAAAAATTCATGAATTTTGAGAAGTTTAATGAATTTAGGGAGTTTCCATGAATTGAAGGAGTTTTCATGAGTTCAAGGAAGCAAAAAATATTAAAATAATAAAAACAAGGGCGTGTGGTACCGTGGAAGGCATGGCCGTCCGGCTAGGACCCGATCCCACGAGTTTCCCTATTTGTTTAATATTTTTAAGTATTTTGATGATTTGAGGGAATTTTTCCTAATTTGAGAGAAATACCATGAAATCAAGGAATTTGATGAATTCAAGGAAAACTAATAATAATAAAATAATAAAACAAAGGGGCATATGGGACCGGCTAGGGCATGGCCGGCCGGCCAAGTCCCACAAGTTTTCATAATTTATTTTATTTTATTAGTATTTGATGATTTGTGCAAAAATACCATGAAATCAAGGAGTTTTTTCATGAAATTAGAGAAATAATAATAATAAAATAATAAGGAACCGTGGGGTGTGGGGCCGGTCGGGACCAAGGCATGGCCGGTTGGCAAATGGTCACACCCCACACTCCTTTCCTTAATTTTATATTATTTTTATGGATTTATGGAAGTACCATGAAACCGAGGAGTTTCCTCGAGACGAAGGAAATTTGATAAAATGAGAGAATTTTCATCAAATCATGAAAAATAATAAAAATGCATTAAAAATATAAAATTGGCGTGGGATTGACCATGACACGGTCGGTTGGTCGTGTGTCCGTGCTCCTAGCACCCTAGTCAATATTTTTAATTATTTATTATTTTCTTCTCTATTTTGCATAAGTTCATCGTCTCGTTGTATTTTTGAAATACTCGTTCGTGCGGTGATTGTTAGTGTATCTTCGTTGGATACACCTGCACCATTTGAATCGGGGCTTACTTAGAGGTAGCTCAGACGCCCGGTTGTTGATTATTTATTACTAATTGTGGAATTCAGTGGAGAATATTTCACAAATTGAGTAATAAGATGTTTATTATTAATTCATAGGATAAGCTGAGGATTCGACTACGAATTCAGAATAATAAAGTGAGCATTACCATTCCATGGGATCGTAGATTTGACCATAGAATCGGAGTAATTAAGATTTATCTATTACTATTTATGAGACCAGTTGTGGATTCGATCATGAAATCGGAGTAATGAGATAATATAGTTATTGCTATTCTATGAGATCAAGCCGTGGATTCGATCATAGAATCAGAACAATTGTTATTGCCATTCCATGGGACCAGTCGTGGATTCGACCATGGAATAGGAGTAATTGTTATTTCCATTCCATGGGACCAGTCGTGGATTCGACCATGGAATAAGATCAATTTTTATTGCCATTCCATGGGACCAGTCGTGGATTCGACCATAGAATAGGAGCAATTGTT
The DNA here is from genome assembly GCF_003573695.1 of Papaver somniferum. Taxonomy (NCBI): domain Eukaryota; kingdom Viridiplantae; phylum Streptophyta; class Magnoliopsida; order Ranunculales; family Papaveraceae; genus Papaver; species Papaver somniferum. The sequence continues at coordinate 136,760,872 of NC_039358.1, forward strand.
ATTGCCATTCCATGGGACCAGTCGTGGATTCGACCATGGAATAGGAGCAATTGTAATTAGGAATAATTAACTTTGTAGCTCTATACTAGCAGAGCAAGCTGTCTAGGAGCATTAATTATCCCGATATGAGCTTGTCGGTAAGTCATATCCTTTATATAGTCAGGGTAAACTCGTTGTTTGTTCCTGAAGAATTTATCGCTCTATACTAGCAGAGCAAGCTGTCTAGGAGACATATATCTCGTGATACTATATAGAAATAATCACTGAAAGTATTCAGTATTCATGAGATGTGCCGTTGTCCAGTCGTGAGACTACATATCTACATGTATTCTGAGAGAAAGTACTCTCCGTTGAGAATTCGATGAGAGACCCGTGTCTCAATACTCACGTTTGATTGCTGGATCAGAGCTTCGTATAATTATGAGTTTACAATTTTAGTCGTTGTCGAAAATCCACCATCTACAAACCCCAATCAATCTCACACAGATCCAAGGTACAGTTATGCTCCTATGCCTCTGATCCCAGCAGGAAACTGCGCACTTGATTCCCTTAATTGATCTCACTCACAACTAAGAGTTGCTACGACCCAAAGTCGAAGACTTTAATAAACAAATCTGTATCACACAGAAAAGTCTACGATAATAGATAAATTCGTCTCCCACGAATATACCTACGAGTTTTGTTCCGTCTTTTGATAAATCAAGGTGAACATGATCCAATCAATAATACCAGACTTATATTCCCGAAGAACAGCTTAGTATTATCAATCACCTCAAAATAATCTTAATCGACGTATCGAAAAAAGATATTGTGGAATCACAAACGATGAGACGAAGTTTGTTTGTGATTACTTTTTATCTTGCCTATCGGAGATATAAAATCTCAAGCCAATTATTTCAATTATACTCGTACGATAGAAGATGCAAGATCAGATCACACAACTACAAGAAAAGTAGTATCGGTCTGGCTTCACAATCCCAATGAAGTCTTTAAGTCGTTAACCTGGTTTAGAAGAAGAAACCAAAGGTTAAAGGAGAATCGACTCTAGCTTAGCACAACTAGTATCACACAAAATGTGTGGGGATTAGGTTTCCCAGTTGCTAGATCTCTCCCTTATATACACTTTCAAATCAGGGTTTGCAATCAATGTTAGCTTAGTAACAAAGCATTCAATATTCACCATTAAATGAAAACTTGATTAGATTCAAGCTAATATTTCTCAACCGTTAGATCGAAAACTTAGCTTGTCACACACAAATGAAATGTCCAATTTTGGGTTTATGAACCGTACCCAAACATTAACATTTGTTGGTTTCAACAAGTCAACCAAATGGTTGGCCATATGATTACTCTCATATCAAACTTATTCTTCTTCACCATAACTAGATCAAATGACTCAAATGAACTAGTTAGAGAGTTGTTCAATTGCTTAGATCTTATGTAACTACACAAGACACAATTGAAGCAAAATCGGTTTGATTCATTCGAATCGGTTCACGAAATTTATAGCCACGGTTTGCAAAAGCATTCCTTAGTTTATTTAAACATTAGTTCAAGAACAACCGACTTTAGATATAACCGTCTCAAGTTCGCGGTCTGGGTTCGCGGACTTAAGCTCATGGAAGGAGTACACGAACTCCAGCAGAAAATCTCGGGCCGAGAAGTTCCGCAAGTTCGCGGACTTAGGTCGCGGACTTGGCTCACGCCACTTCCATTTTTCTTGATCAACAAAGTTCGCAAACTATGGTTCAAGGAATAAGGACTTATACATATATGTGTTTCCATAACAATGCTTATATCCTACCAATGGTTATGTAATCTAAACTCTCATTTCAATCATTGAAACATTCTCAAAGGACGAATATAGCCGTTATTCACAGACCATTTTTCGTCAGAGCAATTTTTCAAAGTGATTGAAACATAACATGACATTCGTCACTAGGTAAAGATGAATTCGGCTAAAGCGAAAGCTTACCAACACATATTTCGAGAAATAGATATGCGAGATAAACTCGGCACGAAATAAAAAATGTGTATAATGAAAGTTTATATATCAAAACGACTTTTGTCTCAAGAGTAGGAGATAGAGTAAATAGAATTTTGAGTGACAGATAAGTTCAAGTCTCCACATACCTTTTAGTCGATGAATATCCACAAGTTCCTTGAGTAGTCCTTCGTCTTGTATGATGATTGCAATGGAGTCTTGAACTCAACTACACTTTCTATCCTAATCCGAGACCTTTAGCTATGTAGGCTAGAAATCAAGACTTATAGTTTTGATCACTAACATTGAAAAACATGCTTGAGATAGCAATGCATGCGATTTCGAGCGAGCAATGTTCTAACAGAATAGGTAACTCTGTCTCACACAGAATATCTATAAGTTTTGTTCTGTCTTTTGATAAATCAAGGTGAACAGGAACCAATTGATACACCGATCTTATATTCCTGAAGAACATCCTAGTAATATCCATCACCTCACAATAATTTTAATCGTATGGTAGCGAAACAAGGTATTGAGGAATCACAAACGATGAGACAAAGATGTTTGTGACCACTCTTTATCTTGCCAGTCGGAGATTAAATCTCGAGCAAATCTTAGAGAAGATAGTACTCAATCACGATAAAGAACAACAAGATCAGAATGCGCAACTACAGAAAAATAGTTGGGTCTGTCTTCACAATCCCAATGAAGTCTTTAAGTCATTAACCTACAGGGTTTCTGGAAAAACCTAAGGTTAAAGGAGAATCGACTCTATTCGCAACTAGTATCACACAGGATGTGTGGGGATTGGGTTTCCCAGTTGCTAGAGTTCTCCCTTATTTAGTATTCAAATCAGGGTTTGCGATCAATGCTACCTTGGTAACAAAGCATTCAATATTCACCGTTAGATGAAAACCTGATTAGACTCAAGCTAATATCTTTCAACCGTTAGATCGAACTTAGCTTGTTACACACAAATAAAAAGTGACTTCATTTAGATATGAGTAACCATATCTAAACGTGTGCACCTTGTTGGCTCAACAATAGTTAAACGAAGTTAGCCATATGAACACTTTCATATCAACCTTATTCATCTTAACCATAACTAGTTCAAATGACTCAAATGAAACTAGTTCTAGAGTTCTTCAATTGTTTATATTCTCATAGAAGTATACAAGACACAATTGAAGCAAAATCTATTTTGATTCACTCGAGTCAATTTATGAACATTATAGCCACGGTTTGCAAAAGATTGCATTCCTTAATATATATAAATGTATTAGTTCATGAACAAACCGATTTTAGAACATAACCTACTCAAGTATGCAAACAGGTACACATACCTAAGTGGCCGAACTAAATTTGGGTTCGCCAGTATGCGAACGGATATGCATACCTCCAAACTCAGTTGAATTTCCCAAAATGAACTTACGCCAGTACGCATACGCGTATGCATACTAAGTTCCCAGACTTCCATTAACCAACCAGTACGCATACGGGTACGCATACTATGGTTCCCGGACTTGGAATATCATGCAACAGTTTAACATAAAATCTCAAGCCAATAATTTCAATTGTACTCGTACGATATAAGATGCAAGATCAGATCACAAAACTACAAGAAAAGTAGTATCGGTCTGGCTTCACAATCCCAATGAAGTCGTTAAGTCGTTAACCTGGTTTAGAAGAAGAAACCAAAGGTTAAAGGAGAATCGACTCTAGCTTAGCACAACTAGTATCACACAGAATGTGTGGGGATTAGGTTTCCCAGTTGCTAGAGTTCTCCCTTATATACACTTTCAAATCAGGGTTTGCAATCAATGTTAGCTTAGTAACAAAGCATTCAATATTCACCATCAGATGAAAACCTGATTATATTCAAGCTAATATTTCTCAACCGTTAGATCGAAAACTTAGCTTGTCAAACACAAATGAAATGTCCACTTTTGGGTTTATGAACCGTACCCAAACATTAACATTTGTTGGTTCAACAAGTCAACCAAATGGTTGGCCATATGATTACTCTCATATCAACCTTATTCTTCTTCACCATAACTAGATCAAATGACTCAAATGAACTAGTTAGAGAGTTGTTCAATTGCTTAGATCTTATGTCACTACACAAGACGCAATTGAAGCAAAATCGGTTTGATTCATGAACTTTATATCCACGGTTTGCAAAAGCATTCCTTAATTTATTTAAACATTAGTTCAAGAACAACCGATTTTAGATATAACCTGCTCAAGTTCGCGGTCTGGGTTCGCGGACTTAAGCTCATGGAAGGAGTACACGAACTCCAGCAGAAAATCTAGGGCCGAGAAGTTCCACAAGTTCGCGGACTTGGCTCACGCCACTTCCATTTTTCTTGATCAACAAAGTTCGCAAACTTTGGTTCAAGGAATAAGGACTTATACATATATGTGTTTCCATAACGATGCTTATATCTTACCAATGGTTATGTAATCTAAACTCTCATTTCAATCATTGAAACATTCTCAGAGGATGGACATAGCCGTTATTCACAGACCATTTTTCGCCAGAGCAATTTTTCAAAGTGATTGAAACATAACATGACTTTCGTCACTAGGTAAAGATGAATTTGGCTAAAGCGAAAGCTTACCAACACATATTTCGAGAAATAGATAGGCGAGATAAACTCTGCTTGAAATAACAAACGTGTATAATGAAAGTCTATATATCAAAACGACTTTTGTCTCAAGAGTAGGAGATAGAGTAAATAGACTTTTGAGTGACAGATAAGTTCAAGTCTCCACATACCTTTTAGTCGATGAATATCCACCAGTTCCTTGAGTAGTCCTTCATCTTGTATGATGATTGCCATGGAGTCTTGAGCTAAACTACACTTTCTATCCTAATCCGAGACCTTTAGCTATGCAGGCTAGAAATCAATACTTATAGTTTTGATCACTAACATTGACAAACATGCTTGAGATAGCAACGCATGCGAGTTCGACCGAGCAATGCTCTAACAGAATAGGTAAATCTGTCTCACACAGAATACCTATGAGTTTTGTTCCGTCTTTTGATAAATCAAGGTGAACAGGAACCAATTGATACACCGATCTTATATTCCCGAAGAACATCCTAGTAATATCCATCATCTCACAATAATCTTTATCGTATGGTAGCGAAACAAGATATTGAGGAATCACAAACGATGAGACGAAGATGTTTGTGACCACTCTTTATCTTGCCAATCGGAGATTAAATCTCGAGCAAATCTTAGAGAAGATAGTACTCAATCACGATAAAGAACAACAAGATCAGAACACGCAACTACAGAGAAAATAGTTGGGTCTGGCTTCACAATCCCAATGAAGTCTTTAAGTCATTAACCTACAGGGTTTCTGGAAAAACCTAAGGTTAAAGGAGAATCTGCTCTATTCGCAACTAATATCACACAGGATTGGTTGGGATTGGGTTTCCCAGTTGCTAGAGTTCTCCCTTATTTAGTATTCAAATCAGGGTTTGCGATCAATGATACCTTGGTAACAAAGCATTCAATATTCAACGTTAGATGAAAACCTTATTAGACTCAATCTAATATCTTTCAAACGTTAGATCGAACTTAGCTTGTTACACACAAATGAAAAGTGACTTCATTTAGATATGAGTAACCGTACGTAAACGTGTGCACCTTGTTGGCTCAACAATAGTTAAACGAAGTTAGCCATATGAACACTTTCATATCAACCTTATTCATCTTAACCATAACTAGTTCAAATGACTCAAATGAAACTAATTTTAGAGTTGTTCAATTGTTTATATTCTCATAGAAGTATACAAGACACAATTGAAGCAAAATCGATTTTGATTCACTCGAGTCAATTCATGAACATTATAGCCACGGCTTGCAAAAGTTTGCATTCCTTAATATATAAATGCATTAGTTTATGAACAAACCGATTTTAGAACATAACCTACTCAAGTATGCAAACAGGTACGCATACCTAAGTGGCCGAACTAAATTTGGGTTCGCCAGTATGCGAACGGATACGCATACCTCCAAACTCAGTTGAATTTCCCGGAAATGAACTTACGCCAATACGCATACGGGTATGCATACTAAGTTCCCAGACTTCCATTAACCAACCAGTACGCATACGGGTACGCATACTATGGTTCCCGGACTTGGAATATCATGCAACAGTTTAACATAAAAGTATGCATATTGTGTTATATCAAATCATGGTTAATTGTTCTAAACTCCCATTCCAATCATTGAAACATTCTTACAAAACGACAATAGCTGTCTCACACAAACTATTAACTTCAAAGAAATTTTCAAGTGATCGAATGATCAATACGAAACATTCCGAGTATACATCAAATGTCTCACACAAATCATGTAAGATGTTACCAGGCGATTTTCACATGATCATCTTTCGACTTTCGTCAAGAATATAAGATGAACTTGGTTAAAGCAAAAGTTTACCAACACATATTTCGAGAAATATGTAAGCGAGTTAAACTCGGCTCCAAATATCAAATGTGTATAATTGAAGTCTATATAGCTATATGACTTTTGTCTCAAATAGGATATAGAGTAGATATACTTTTGAGTGATAGATGAGTTCAAGTCTTCACATACCTTTTGTTGATGAAGTTCCACAAGCTCCCCTTAGTAGTTATTCGTCTTCAATCGATGAATGCCGTGAAGTCTAATGCTCAACTACACTTACTATCCTAATCTGAGACTTATCTATAAGTAGACTAGAAATCATGACTTATAGTTTTGGAAACTAAACTTGATAAACAAGCTTGAGATAGCAACGCTTGCAAGTTAGACAGAGCACTGCTCTAACAATCTCCCCATTTGTCAATTTATTGGCAAAACTATCAATACATATGGATTACAAAATAAATAAACTTTGTAGCTTCTCATCCAAATGCTTGATTACCTTGGTTCTTCAACATTACTGGAAATCTTCGTCACTTCCAAGTACTCCAGTGATTCTGTACGTGTTCAACTCAGTATCATAGTTGTTGAAGATCTATATCTATAACAATATATAAAAACAAGATGTTTTTGTATTGTTATACAGTGTCATGGTATCATTACACATCATCAAAGTTCAATTGTATCACAACTTTGACAACAATACTATGGTGATATGTATCATTCCCCCTTAGTCAATACTTAATCTCATATGAAAACCACTCCCCCTTATATAATGATTTGTAAACCATATGTATTTGTAGTGTAAACTACACATTAATTCTTCCCCTTTTTGTCAATATAAATTGGCAAAGGTATGAAAACTAGTGGGATTATAATGAAATTCTCATTGAGATTTTTCATGACTAAAAGAAAACATATCAACTTTGTATAAATGCAATCTGATAAAGTGGGGGTCTAACAACACCACCCAATATTTCGCTTAGCAATCTGTATGGACTAACTCCGAAATACTTTGCTAGAGAATCAACTAGACAGACAGACTCAATCTAGATAAAAGTATCTCAAGGAGTTAATATCTCTCTCTTGATTTGATTTTTACTCAAGCTAAAAAACAATAACGAGTATTTATCAAATACAAGGAATAACTTGGACGGTACCAAAGACCAATGTCCAAGTGTTAATCAATGAAATCAACAACCACAAGGTCGGATCTCTAATCGATTAAACTTTAACGCACAACCTGTATTATTTCAATTATAAAGAAAAACAATATAATGCGGAAAATGAAATAACACAGACACCAGAAATTTTGTTATCGAGGAAACCGCAAATGCAGAAAAACCCCGGGACCTAGTCCAGATTGAATACATATTGTATTAAGCTGCTACAGACACTAGCCTACTCCAAGCTAACTTCGAACTGGACTATAGTTGAATCCCAAACAGTCTCCCACTAATTCAAGGTACAGTTGTACTCCTACGCCTCTGATCCCAGCAGGATATTGCGCACTTGATTCCCTTAGATGATCTCACCCTCAACCAAGAGTTGTTGCAACCCAAAATCGCAGACTTGATAATAAACAAATCTGTCTCACACAGAAAAGTCTATCAAAGGATAAATCTGTCTCCCACAGAAAAACCCTAGGTTTTTGTTCCGTCTTAAGATATGAAATCAAGGTGAACATGAACCAATTGATAATCCGGTCTTATATTCCCGAAGAAAAACCTAGATTAATCAATCACCTCTCAACAGTATTAGTTGAATACACAAGAGGACGTCGAGGAATCACAAACAGTGAGACGAAGATGTTTGTGACTTCTTTATCTTGCATATCGGATAACTCTCACGATCTCAAGCCAATCAAAGATTGTACTCGTACGATAGAAGATGCAAGATCAGATTACACAGCTACGATAAAAGTAGTATCGGTCTGGCTTCACAATCCCAATGAAGTATTTAAGTCGTTAACCTGTTTTTAGAGAAGAAAACCAAAGGTTAGAGGAGAATCGACTCTAGAGAGTGCACTAGTATCACACAGACGTGTGGGGATTAGTTTTGCCCAATGCTAAATGTCTCCTATATATAGTCTTCAAATCAGGGTTTTGCCTTAGTTACAAAGAAATCAATATTCACCGTTAAATGAAAATCTTACTTAGATTCAAGCTAATATTTCTCAACCGTTAGATCAAAAACTTAGCTTGTCACACACACTTGAGATATACGTTTACTGGGTTTGTGAAAACCGTGCCCAAACGTGTACGTGTATGTTGGTTCAACATAGTAACCCAAATGGTCAACCATATGAGCATTTCATATTAACCTTGTTCTTCTTCACCATAACTAGTTCAATTGACTCAAATGAACTATTTAGAGAGTTGTTCAATTGCTATGGGATCTTATGTAACTACACAAGACACAATTGAAACAAAGATGATTTTATTCGATTGAATCGGCTCATGAACTTTATAGCCACGGTTTGCATACTGCATTCCTTAGTAATTTAAGTTTCATGTTCAGAGCACATCTTTAGATCATAACCCACTCAAGTACGCAAACAAGTTTGCGGACTTAAGACAACCGACAGAGTTTTTCCAAACTCAGTAGAAAATCTCGGCAAGGAGACTTCCGCCAGTTCGCGGACTAGGTTCGCGGACTGAGTTCGCAGACTAAACACGCAAACGAGTTTTTGGAAAATACCAGCAGAAATTCTCGGCAAGAAAACTTCCGTCAGTTCGCGGACTGAGTTCGCAAACTGAGTTCACGGACTTGGCAAAGCCAATTCCTCCGGTTTCTCTCAATCAAAAAATTTCACAAACTTCGGATTAAGGAATAGGACTTATGCACATATGTGTTTCCACACAATGCTTATATCCGTCGTTGGTTATATAGACCTAAACTCTCATTCCAACCATCGAAACATTCTTAGAGGACGTTATATAGTTGTTACACTATTTCTCATCAAAGCGATTTTCAAAGTGATTGAAACATTATGACTTTCGTCATTAGGCGAAGATAAACCCGATCAAAGCGAAACGCTTTACCAACACATGATTTCGAGATATAGATAGGCGAGATATACTCGGCTCGAAATATCAAATGTGTATGATCCAGTCTATATAGCATACGACTTTTGTCTCATAAGAATTAGGAGATAGAAGATATAAACTTTTGAGTAATAGATAAGTTCAAGTCTCCACATACCTTTTTTTTGATGAAGTTCCACGGTTCCTTGAGTAGATATTCGTCGTTGTATGATGAATAGCCATGAAGTCCTTGAGCTCAACTACCTTTTTCTATCCTAGTCCGAGACTTAGCTATGTAGGCTAGAAATCATGACTCATAGTTTTGATCACTAACATTGACAAACATTCTTGAGATAGAAATGCATGCGAGGTCGACCGAGCTATGCTCTAACAATCCCCCCGTTGTCAATTTTAGTGACAAAATTATAAATACATATGGAATACAAAAAATATAAACTTTAGTGGCTCCTATTCCATAGTCTAATCTTCAACGTTCCCTGAAATCTCCGTCCTTCCAAGTACTCCAATGATTCCAAAGGTTGTAAGTTTAGCATCACCGTTGTTGAAGATTCATAGCTATAACAATGAGAGAAATCGAGATTCTCGATCATCATTATACAGTGACATAGTATTATTATGTAATATCAAAGTCCAATTGCATCACGACTTTAACAATAATACTATGATGATATGTATCACTCCCCCTTAGTCAATACTCCATCTCACATGGAAACCACTCCCCCTTACACAATGATCCGAAAACCATATGTATATGTAGTATAACTACACATTAATTCTCCCCCTTTTTGTTAATAAAATTGGCAAAGGTACAAGAACGGGTTCCTAATGAAATTTCCGAAAAGAGACGTTTCATAGACTAAAAGAAGAAATACATACCAACTTAATTTAGATGCAATCATAAAGCCGAAGCTAAATGCATTCATCAAGGAGTTTTAAGATACAAGATAACCCCTATAAAATTCCACATCCGCACACCCCGAAAGATATTACCATTAAGTACAAGTTCAAAAGAACTCTCCCCCATTTGATGTCATTCCCGAGAGAACAACAAGAACGACCTTAATTTCGAAAGAAAAGAAGGATTTTTAATTGGACACCAAAAACCGTAGGAAAATGATTTTCTATATCCAAAACTCAATCAAATTAATCACAAGTAAACCCATGATTAAATTAATTGGAATATGCAACTAAATCAAACCACAAAAGTGATCAATTTAATAGATTGTGCTCAACATAAGTAAACTTACGGAGCTACGACTAAGGTAATCATACGGAGATGACTAACTTAATTGTTCACATACTCAACATAAGGAAAACCTTACGGAATATACGACTACATCAACCAATAGAACATAGTTAGTATAGTCGTTCATATACTCAACACAAGAACTTGTGGAATATATGAAAACTCAACTAGACTAATTACAAGAGAACCCGTAATTAATTTAATTGGATAACAAACAACCAAACTAATCACGAAGGTAATCAATTTAATTGTCAAAAGTTTTGCTCGACAAAAGAAGACTTTCGGAGCAAATAACTAAATAACCAACCAAGATGATTAATTTAGTTCATAATGCTCAACATATAGCATCTTATGGAACAACCAACAAAGCCAATAAGAACAATCGACTTAGTTGTATCGTGCTCAACATAAGACACACAATGGAGCCTTCACGGTAATACAAAAAGAATGGATCAATGAAGATCAATACAGTGGATTACATACAAGGATCTATTATATCTTTCCATCACTATATGCATAATGACATAATAGACTTTATCCTTGTCACACAAAAGATTTTACCCTATTTTCCATCAAATAAATGACTGCATAGGTATAACATTTGTATTTGTCAAAAGTCCATTCGTCCTTTCATCAATACGAATACCAATTTATGAACGACTTTACTTTTGACAACATATGGGACCTTCAAGTTCACAGACGCAAACAATACATATCCCATAAAAATATTGCAATATTTCAAAATCAAACAGATTAATACTGCAAAAATCATCTCCCAAAAAGTTTTAGAATTTAAACAAATAAATCTAAAAACATGAAGATGAAAACGTTGGACATAGCTATGTGTAATCACAATATTTGTTATTCCAAACTCTAGTAATCCTTCTCAAAAACAAGAATAAATTCTCATAAGAAGTTTCCTAGGCATCAAGACAAACTCGTAATGCACATATAAGATGATTTGTCCTTAGAAAGTAGAATCAATCTTTTTCGCCCGGATTTATACCAAGAATAGCTACCAAAAGCATATAAAAAGATTTTCTTAACAAAGAAGAATATACAAAGTCAATAACGACCATGCATCATAGTTCACATAGGATGATTGTGAACATTCAAGAATTTCGTAGCACTGCGTACTACTTTCCATTCTTGAACTTCCTTCTTTGTGATTCACCAACAACATTCTTGTAAAAGCTACAAATTATATTTGAAGAGTAATGCTCCAAGAATCCATGTGCCCAAGTTCAAGAGAAGTGGAACAAGTGCAACGAAACGGAGCAAAATACTCAAAACACAAGATACAGGACAAATACATATCTTAACTCATCCAAATTCAAGGATTCTCATCTCCATTTTGAAGAGAATTCAAATAGGAAGAGAGTGCAAAAGGAATTAGGTCAATCCGAGTTCGGACGAAGAAGTTATGGCCAAAACAAGTTTACCGAATATCGACGTCAAGTATGCATACAGGTTTGCAAACGAATTTTCGTATCCTGGAGCAGTCTTCAGATGGGGTTTGCGAACTTAAACCCCTGGATTTTGGTTTTAAATGATGTTATGCATACTTGGTATGTGTACCATGAAGTCCAAACATCCAGAATTAATGTTTTCAAACCTAAACATTTAAGAACCTTAAACACAGATCAAGTTAGGTAGAAATGAACGATAAGCAAGGTACATGGATCATTATAAGTACTCAAACAAGTAATAAAAACATAAAACTTGCTCAAGTTTATACACATACCTTTTTAGAAAAGTCCAATTGAATTCTACAGCCTTACCGAATATAATCTGTGCGCCCTGGTGGGCCCGGGAAAGCATATAAAATTGAAGTGAAATGAAAACGGGCCTACAGTAATACCGCAAGTGCACGGTCGTCAGTTGTATCTCGTGCAAGTACGGGTCGATCCACAGAGACTGGGGGTGTTTGGAGTTTCTAGCTATTTGGGCTCTAAATTGCTATTGGGCTTCTAATTGTTCTTTGGGCTTAGTGGGTTTTTGTAACAATGAAATGGTTTTGGGCTCAGTGGGCTTTTGGTCTTTTGATGTGAACTGGGCTTGGTAACAGTGAACTGGGCCTTAGGTTTTTGGAATGAACTGAGCCTTGGGCTTGATAGAGCTATCAGTTTGGTTTTTGAATGAGTCCACAGTGAACTGGACTGGGCTCTTAATGATCAATGCACTTATGCCACAGTGAGCTTCAATGGACTAATGGGGAGCAAAACAGAGAAACTAGAAGAGCAAAAGATAGCAAAAGAAAGAGAATAAAAGAGAACACAGACAGAGATGAGGAACAGGGAAGAATAGGGAACAATAACTAAAGGATTAACAATGGCAGTGAAACAAACTAACAATGATCATGGGAAAGAAGCAAAAATCAGTGGCAATGAGGCACAAAGGCAGTTAGCCTAAGGCAAGGGAGCAGCAATGAAACAAATGGTAACAGTGGAGGTAAAAGCTAAGGCTTTGAATCCACCCTTGTGACCTAGCCAGATAGTGTAGTTCTAGGTTGAATTGAACATCCTATGCATACATCTAGAATGGGAGGAAAATCAGCTTGCTCACTGATATGCCCCTAGTATTGACTGTCTTTTGACAGCACAGTCAATCACAGGCATACCAGAGCACTAATTTCTTCCCATTGCACAAGCAAAACAGGCACTAAGGCTTCTAACCTAACATTCCACTACCTAACAGTCCACTAAAGCTTCATCTGAGCCTCAGCTAGTGAGACTTAGCTCATGACTAACATGCTAACACTAACATACATCATACAAGATAATTGAAACATGAATTCAAAAATTAAACATAAACAGAACATGAACATTACACAGTGAATACCAAGAATAGAACATATACAGAACAGCAAAGTTCAAGACACTGGCTAGTCCAGCATAAGCCAATTTCACACCCACAATCCCCTTTTTATACCCAGACACCCAAATTAGGGTTTACAGAAAAATTCCCCCAAATCCCCAAATTGAACAGTGACAAAATTAGGGTTTCTCACCTAATTCGACTAATTTAATCATACCCATGTTGCCACTGTTCTTCCTCATGCTCTCCCTAGCAGTAATTAGGGTTTTCTCGAAAATCCCCAAATTAACTGAAATTAGGGTTTGGGTTTTTTTTCTTACCTTGATGTGACAAATCTCCTCAATTAGCATCGACCCATGTCTTCTCTGCTTCTCCTGGTGCCTTTGCTGCTCTAATTGTTCCCTAGTTCGAGTTATTTTACTCACCCCAAAACCTAGGGTTTCAGTGGTTGTGAGATGGGGAAAATAACTAGGCTAGGGAGATGGGTTTGAGGTGTTGTCGGGTGGTTGTGGTGGTGGTGTGGTTCGAGAAGAAGGTGTAGCTGGTGGAGGTGATGGAGTTGCAGATCTCTGCAAATTTTTGGGAAGAAGGGGAAGAAGAGCTCGAGAGAAGAATGGGTTAGGGGCTGTTTGTTTTGGGGTATAAGGGTTCGGTTGCTAGGGTGTTGAGCGGGTGTAGCGAACTTTGATGAACAACAAGTAAAGAGCGTTGGATGATCCCATATAGATTGAATCGAACGGCTACGATGGAGAGGTATGTAGCGACCGTTGGATTATGAGATACAACAAAATTGACGGCTTCAGATGGAGTTAGGTACTATGGTGTTTGACGGGATCTTCGGAGTTTGATGCACAATGATGAGGCGACCGTTGGACGATGAGATGGATCCAATCTGACGGCTCTCATGGAAATGGGTATGGATAATGGAAATGGATTTGGGTAAGGGTTTTGGGCCTTGGGTATGCCAAGCCCATATCTTTTTTAAGAGCAATTCTTCCTCTTCAAGCCCACTTCTCGTTGATCCGGCTCTTGCAAACATCATTCTTCGCTTCCTCCTAGCGAGAGTCTTTGCCGTTCCTTTGCTCTTTTCGCTCCGTGAGTTACCAGACTTTATTTAGTACCTAAAAATGCAAAATTAATTAAGAAAAGTATTTATTCTTGAAAACAACGAAAATACAGAATATGGGATAAAATGTAGAATTAATGCACAAAAGATGAGTTAAATGCCAAAAAATATATAGAAATATGCACTTTTTAGCACTCATCAAATACCCCCAAACCTGAATTTTACTTGTCCTCAAGTAAAACAAAACTAAGGAAATCCTACCTATACCACTGTCGCTGGTCTCTCGAATGCATTTAGCGTATGCACTAAGCCTTTTAAACCACTAAGTGTCCCTAGTGGACGAGTTGAAGTCTCGTGAAGGTTTGCTTAGAACGTACCTACAAAGTTCTAGGTCAAAATATAAGCTCAGATTCCATCAAATGTGACATGTGCAAGTCAGTTAAGCTCACAGCAAAATGGAGATGTCAATCTAGCTATCGAAGGCACAATCCTAGCACTGATAACAAATAAAGACATGTGATAAGAGTGTAAAGTGTATCTACACATGTGTAAAGAAAGATATGTTATGACTACTAATCACCAAGAGATAGTTTCTCAGGCTAAGAACCAAGGTCGAAATCTAGCTAGCTGTCCGGACTTTACGAGAATTGTGAATGAGTTGGAGGTATTTCACAATTACTCGCGTTGTACATCAATGGCATACACCCTTCCTTGCTTATTACAATGAAACAACAAAATGACTCTTTACATGACTCTTATTTACATTGACTACTCTCTTTATTTTTGGAACAAGAGAGAATGGAATTGATAAATACTTGATTTTTTTTGTTTTTTTTTTTTGTATTTTTCTGATTTTTTTTTTTTTTTTTTTAACAAGAACTTGAAATTGATTTTTACATATGGTAGCTCTTTGATACTTAACAAAAAAACAAAACAAAAAAAAATTACATGACACTTTGCAAGAGGTAGCCCTTTTTGATGCACCCAGTTAAATTCGATGGTTGTCTTTCTTAATGTAACCTCCACCTTCTATCCCAACCAACCAAAGAACAAGCTAGTCAAGTTTCGTTCAGTATTCTAAAGTGATTGGCAATCGTGACTTCCTATCAAACACCTTGAAGATCGAGGCCATACATGTATTGGTAGATCGTGCGCGTGCAAATTTCTTATCACTATGTGAATTGTGCTAGAATCAGGGTGCCTAAATATCTAGACTAAGACTCCTAATAATTACATATTTGCACAAGAGTCAACATTTCAAGGTAAATGAGCTCCATTTTTTATGTTTTTTTTTTTTCAATTTTTAATTTTTTATTTTGATTTTTTCATTTTTTTCAAAAAGAAGGAGTTCTTGTTTTCAATTATGGCATATTATCAAAGTATCTACTTTTCACCCCCAAACCTAAACTAAACATTGTCCTCAATGTTTCAAAATATGAACAAAATTATAATACAACATATGAAGAGGATCATGTTGAGTAGAGAAAAAGGAAAGAGAATACCCTATTTCGGCGAAAGCAATATTAGAAATCCGTTATTCAAGGCAAGAATCCAACATATGTCAGCCGAGATCATATTGGATTAGCAAAATATATACAAAAGGAACAAAAGGGTTTTAAGAAATTTTATCTACTGGATTATATACAATAATTCACCATACACTAACAATCTAAAGAGTTGAGGATCAACCCAAAAGACAAAGTGTAGAGGTTTCAACAGCTTCACACAATAATAATATGATAGGCATGCAAGTGAAGCTGTGAAACAAAATGAGCTACCCCCAAACCTGGATTTTTCAACAGATAAAATTTTGGATACAAAATCTCGCAGTTTTTGGGGTTCATCATGCACAAGGTCTAATTCGAAATGAATTTTGCTAGGGACGGGTACACATGCTAATTCCAACTGTGGTTCCTCAAAGATATTATACTTAGATGCAAAATAGTCCAAGAGGACTTGAGAGGCACACAGTTCCAGGCCTAGATTAGGGACTCTCAGAAAAGTCGGTTTGACAATATGGGTACAAACCAAATCTAGGTTGGGTGGAAGGCCATCAGATTGTGACTTATGTAGGACGATAGGCACATCATTACTAATCACATCTACATCTCCTAAGTCTTCTACACGTGTCACAACATGCTTACCATGCTCACACAAATCAGAATCATCAACATCACATGTATATGGAATACTAGAAGAAACATCATTCATGAAGGTCGAGGCAGAGAAGCCTAATGTATTTGAACCCAAAGGTTCCATAACATTTTCAGCATAGACATGTTCTTCTAACATAACATCATCATAATCATCATCATAGTAATATGCATACTTGTCCCTATTAGCAGTTGTAGTGTCATTAGTCAACTCATGTTCCTCTAGATTAGGTTCATATTCAATATCATACACATGAGAAGGACTAGACATGCTATTTCCAAAGTTCAATTCATTACCACCAATATCATGTGACAGTGTCTCAGTTTCCCTAATGGACTCCCAGTGACGGGTTTTCTCTGCAATCTCAGCTAAAAATTTCCATGCATCATCCACAGTTTTATCAAGAAATTCACCATTACACATACACTCAACCATGGCTCGAGATTTAAAGTCTAGTCCCTCATAGAGGATAGCGACAAGTCTCCACTTCTCAAATCCATGGTGTGGACATTCGCTCAACAAATCATTAAAACGTTCAAAATAGTCAAAAACAGTTTCCTCATCCAATGGACAAAACAATTGATACTTTGACGAATAGCGATGGTCCTATGATGTGGAAAGAATCTTTGGAAAAATTGATTAGTGAGTTGTTCCCAAGTGGTGATTGATTGTGGTCTCAAACCGTAAAACCATGTTTTGGCCCTTTCCTTTAGAGAAAATGTAAACAAACGCAATTTCAGAGAGTCTTCGGACATATGATCAGGTTGCATAGTCCGACAAATTTGTTCAAACTCTCTTACATGAGTATAGGGGTTCTCAGAATCGAACCCTCGAAATATAGGAAGTATTTGTATCATGCTTGCATTTATTTTAAAAGGGGTATTGGTTTGAGGTAATACAATACATGATGATGGAATTTTTATTGTGGGATACATGTATTCATGGAGAGCATTAGGTTGGCCCATTTTGAAAAGACACAAAGCCCACTATTTGGTTTTTAATGGGTTTGGATTTTTGGGAAAATTTTGGTTTTTAGGGAAACATTTGGAAAACTTTGGTTTTTATGGGAGAAAAACATTTGGTTTTTAATGGGATAAGGAGAAAGAAGAAAAATTTGGTTGTTAATGTGGGAGCAAAATAAAATTTGGTTTTAGAATTTGGGAGCAAGTAATTTTTTTTTTTTTTTTTTTTAAAAAAAAAAAAAGAAAATAAAATTTGGTTTTTTGAATGGGAGCAAGCCCACTGTTGGTTTTGTGTTTGCTTTGGCTCAGCTGGTTTGAAAACGTTTGGTGAAACTGAGTCCAAAATCTCGGCCTAGAATTTGGGTACTCGGCCCACTAACGAGTTAACCTAGCGTGATCGGTTACAAGCTCAGCTGGGTTTAAAAACCCAGAATACAAAATACCAGTCCAAATTAAACAAGCTCACAAAAATTAAACACAAGCCCACAAATTAAACAAACAAGCCCACAGAAATTAATTACAAACCCAACAGAAAATAAAAAGCCCAAAAATTGGCTTTAATATTACAAGCCCACAATTAAAAATTGGAAGCCCACAATTCGGGTTCTCTGAATGGGTTTACCTTTTTAGCACAGCCCAGCTGCTCTGATATTGTTGCAAAAACCCAGTTGGGCTTTGGTTCTTTTCCTTGGTGGCGTCCCAACAGAGGAAAAACTGGTTCAGAACAGCATGTCCAACAGCAAATGAAGTGAAGCAGATGCAGATGCAAATGCTATGCAGTGAAATCCAAAAATAGCTAATAAAACTACAAGAAAAACACAGCACCAATCCCCGGCAGCGGCGCCAAAAACTTGGTGAGCCCGGGAAAGCGTATAAAATTGAAGTGAAATGAAAACGGGCCTACAGTAATACCGCAAGTGCACGGTCGTCAGTTGTAGCTCGTGCAAGTACGGGTCGATCCACAGAGACTGGGGGTGTTTGGAGTTTCTAGCTATTTGGGCTCTAAATTGCTATTGGGCTTCTAATTGTGCTTTGGGCTTAGTGGGTTTTTGTAACAATGAAATGGTTTTGGGCTCAGTGGGCTTTTGGTCTTTTGATGTGAACTGGGCTTGGTAACAGTGAACTAGGCCTTAGGTTTTTGGAATGAACTGAGCCTTGGGCTTGATAGAGCTATCAGTTTGGTTTTTGAATGAGTCCACAGTGAACTGGACTGGGCTCTTAATGATCAATGCACTTAGGCCACAGTGAGCTTCAATGGACTAATGGGGAGCAAAACAGAGAAACTAGAAGAGCAAAAGATAGCAAAAGAAAGAGAATAAAAGAGAACACAGACAGAGATGAGGAACATGGAAGAATAGGGAACAATAACTAAAGGATTAACAATGGCAGTGAAACAAACTAACAATGATCATGGGAAAGAAGCAAAAATCAGTGGCAATGAGGCACAAAGGCAGTTAGCCTAAGGCAAGGGAGCAGCAATGAAACAAATGGTAACAGTGGAGGTAAAAGCTAAGGCTTTGAATCCACCCTTGTGACCTAGCCAGATAGTGTAGTTCTAGGTTGAATTGAACATCCTATGCATACATCTAGAATGGGAGGAAAATCAGCTTGCTCACTGATATGCCCCTAGTATTGACTGTCTTTTGACAGCACAGTCAATCACAGGCATACCAGAGCACTAATTTCTTCCCATTGCACAAGCAAAACAGGCACTAAGGATTCTAACCTAACATTCCACTACCTAACAGTCCACTAAAGCTTCATCTGAGCCTCAGCTAGTGAGACTTAGCTCATGACTAACATGCTAACACTAACATACATCATACAAGATAATTGAAACATGAATTCAAAAATTAAACATAAACAGAACATGAACATTACACAGTGAATACCAAGAATAGAACATATACAGAACAGCAAAGTTCAAGACACTGGCTAGTCCAGCATAAGCCAATTTCACACCCACGGTCCCCTTTTTATACCCAGACACCCAAATTAGGGTTTACAGAAAAATTCCCCCAAATCCCCAAATTGAACAGTGACAAAATTAGGGTTTCTCATCTAATTCGACTAATTTAATCATACCCATGTTGCCACTGTTCTTCCTCATGCTCTCCCTAGCAGTAATTAGGGTTTTCTCGAAAATCCCCAAATTAACTGAAATTAGGGTTTGGGTTTTTTTTCTTACCTTGATGTGACAAATCTCCTCAATTAGCATCGACCCATGTCTTCTCTGCTTCTCCTGGTGCCTTTGCTTCTCTAATTGTTCCCTAGTTCGAGTTATTTTACTCACCCCAAAACCTAGGGTTTCAGTGGTTGTGAGATGGGGAAAATAACTAGGCTAGGGAGATGGGTTTGAGGTGTTGTCGGGTGGTTGTGGTGGTGGTGTGGTTCGAGAAGAAGGTGTAGCTGGTGGAGGTGATGGAGTTGCAGAGCTCTGCAAATTTTTGGGAAGAAGGGGAAGAAGAGCTCGAGAGAAGAATGGGTTAGGGGCTGTTTGTTTTGGGGTATAAGGGTTCGGTTGCTAGGGTGTTGAGCGGGTGTAGCGAACTTTGATGAACAACAAGTAAAGAGCGTTGGATGATCCCATATAGATTGAATCGAACGGCTACGATGGAGAGGTATGTAGCGACCGTTGGATTATGAGATACAACAAAATTGACGGCTTCAGATGGAGTTAGGTACTATGGTGTTTGACGGGATCTTCGGAGTTTGATGCACAATGATGAGGCGACCGTTGGACGATGAGATGTATCCAATCTGACGGCTCTCATGGAAATGGGTATGGATAATGGAAATGGATTTGGGTAAGGGTTTTGGGCCTTGGGTATGCCAAGCCCATATCTTTTTTAAGAGCAATTCTTCCTCTTCAAGCCCACTTCTCGTTGATCCGGCTCTTGCAAACATCATTCTTCGCTTCCTCCTAGCGAGAGTCTTTGCCGTTCCTTTGCTCTTTTCGCTCCGTGAGTTAACCAGACTTTATTTAGTACCTAAAAATGCAAAATTAATTAAGAAAAGTATTTATTCTTGAAAACAACGAAAATACAGAATATGGGATAAAATGTAGAATTAATGCACAAAAGATGAGTTAAATGCCAAGAAAAATATATAGAAATATGCACTTTTTAGCACTCATCACTCCCCAATTGTTGCGCTTCCCTCACCGTATACATAGCAGGGCATTTCTTGGTGAGGATGCACTTTCAACAAAAACAAGTTGTGTTGAGGTGAATAATGTCTTTCTCACCATGGCACCAAGAAAGAGTTTCTTTCCAACAACTCTTAAATCTTGTAGTGTTGAGAAACACCCAAGGAACTGTTTGTATAAGTCTATCAAAGAACTTCAAGAGAACCCAAAAAGATTTGTGTTTCTGATTTCTTGTTTTCCAACTTATAAAAAACAGTTTTTGCATATAGTTTTTAGTACTGCGAAGGGAAACTCTTTTGATAAAAAGAGACGTCTTATATTCTTCATAAAAGAAGACAATACTACTATCTTGATAGGAAGTATCGGGAATTGAGCAATGAATCAATTCATGCTTTGAGGTGATACACTCAGATAACTGAGATTTAAACTCCTCTTGTAATTCGTTTAGTTTATCACAACTAATTTGATTACGCAGAGGAGGAGCATTGCTCTCACTGATTAGTAAATCAATATCAACCTCAACATGAATATTATTCATCATAACTTGATTTGGCCTGTAAAGAGATTCTTGCTCTTTCTGGAGGTATAACTCAACATCAAGAGATAAGCTCTCAAGCTTCTTTTCAAGCCCTGAAAACACTTCAAGGGATTTTAAACCTGGTGGAGGTTTAGATAGAATTTCTTTTACATATTTTATTAAATCAGTCATGGAAGAGAATTCTGAAATCCCTGGATCTGGTGGTGCATTTATTGAGATAGCACTACTGTCCATAGAGTCGGATCGCTACAAACACAGACTTATAAGGTATTGAACGTGATTGCCTGCTCTGATACCAATTGATAAAGCGGGGGTCCAACAACACCACCCAATATTTCGCTTATCAATCTGTATGGACTAACTCCGAAATACTTTGCTAGAGAATCAACTAGACAGACAGACTCAATCTAGATAAAAGTATCTCAAGGAGTTAATATCTCTCTCTTGATTTGATTTTTACTCAAGCTAAAAAACAATAACGAGTATTTATCAAATACAAGGAATAACTTGGACGATACCAAAGACCAATGTCCAAGTGTTAATCAATGAAATCAACAACCACAAGGTAGGATCTCTAATCGATTAAACTTTAACGCACAACCTGTATTATTTCAATTATAAAGATAAACAATATAATGCGAAAAATGAAATAACACAGACACCAGAAATTTTGTTAACGAGGAAACCGCAAATGCAGAAAAACCCCGGGACCTAGTCCAGATTGAATACACACTGTATTAAGCCGCTACAGACACTAGCCTACTCCAAGCTAACTTCGAACTGGACTATAGTTGAACCCCAATCAGTCTCCCACTAATTCAAGGTACAGTTGTACTCCTACGCCTATGATCCCAGCAGGATACTGCGCACTTGATTCCCTTAGTTGATCTCACCCACAACTAAGAGTTGCTGCAACCCAAAATCGCAGACTTGATAATAAACAAATATGTCTCACGCAGAAAAGTCTATCAAAGGATAAATCTGTCTCCCACAGAAAAACCCTAGGTTTTTGTTCCGTCTTAAGATATGAAATCAAGGTGAACATGAACCAATTGACAATCCGGTCTTATATTCCCGAAGAACAACCTAGATTAATCAATCACCTCTCAACAATCTTAGTTGAATACACAAGAGGACGTCGAGGAATCACAAACAGTGAGACGAAGATGTTTGTGACTTCTTTATCTTGCCTATCGGAGAACTCTCACGATCTCAAGCCAATCAAAGATTGTACTCGTACGATAGAAGATGCAAGATCAGATTACACAGCTACGATAAAAGTAGTATCGGTCTGGCTTCACAATCCCAATGAAGTCTTTAAGTCGTTAACCTGGTTTTAGAGAAGAAAACCAAAGGTTAGAGGAGAATCGACTCTAGCGAGCGCACTAGTATCACACAGACGTGTGGGGATTAGTTTTGCCCAATGCTAGATGTCTCCTATATATGGTCTTCAAATCAGGGTTTTGCCTTAGTTACAAAGCAATCAATATTCACAGTTAGATGAAAACCTGATTTAGATTCAAGCTAATATTTCTCAACCATTAGATCGAAAACTTAGCTTGTCACAAACACTTGAGATATACGTTTACTGGGTTTGTGAAAACCGTGCCCAAACGTGTACGTGTATGTTGGTTCAACATAGTAACCCAAAAGGTCAACCATATGAGCATTTCATATTAACCTTGTTCTTCTTCACCATAACTAGTTCAATTGACTCAAATGAACTAGTTAGATAGTTGTTCAATTGCTATGAGATCTTATGTAACTACACAAGACACAATTGAAACAAAGATGATTCGATTCGATTGAATCGTATCTTGAACTTTATAGCCACGGTTTGCATACTGCATTCCTTAGTAATTTAAGTTTCATGTTCAGAGCACATCTTTAGATCATAACCCACTCAAGTACGCAAACAAGTTCGCGGACTTAAGACAACCGTCAGAGTTTTTCCAAACTCAGCAGAAAATCTCGGCAATGAGACTTCCGCCAGTTCGCGGACTAAGTTCGCGGACTAAACACGCAAACGAGTTTTTGGAAAATCCCAACAGAAATTATCTGCAAGAGAACTTCCGTCGGTTCGCGGACTGAGTTCGCGGACTTGGCAAAGCCAATCCCTCCGGTTTCTCTCAATCAACAAAGTTCACAAACTTCGGATTAAGGAATAGGACTTATGCACATATGTGTTTCCACACAATGCTTATATCCATCATTGGTTATATAGACCTAAACTCTCATTCCAACCATTGAAACATTCTTAGAGGACGTTATATAGTTGTTACACTATTTCTCGTCAAAGTGGTTTTCATAGTGATTGAAACATTATGATTTTCGTCATTAGGTGAAGATAAACCTGATCAAAGCGAAACGCTTTACTAACACATGATTTCGATATATAGATAGGCGAGATATACTCGGCTCGAAATATCAAATGTGTATGATCCAGTCTATATAGCATACGACTTTTGTCTCATAAGAAGTAGGAGATAGAAGAGATAGACTTTTGAGTGATAGATAAGTTCAAGTCTCCACATACCTTTTTGTTGATGAAGTTCCACGGTTCCTTGAGTAGCTCTTCGTCGTTGTATGATGAATCGCCATGAAGTCCTTGATCTCAACTACACTTTTCTATCCTAGTCCGAGACTTAGCTATATAGACTAGAAATCAAGACTCATAGTTTTGATCACTAACATTGACAAACATGCTTGAGATAGCAATGCATGTGAGGTCGATCGAGCTATTCTCTAACACAATCATATAATAGAAACTAAATGCATTCATCAAGGAGTTAATAAAGATAAAAGAAAACTCCTACAATATTCCACAGCCGCACTTCCCACAAAGATTTGGTAATTAAGCACAAGTTCAAATAAGAACTCTCCCCCATAAAATGTCATTCCCGAAAGAACAACAAGAGCGACCTTACTTTTACAAGAAAAGAAGGATTTCTTTGGACATTAAAAAATTACATGAAACATGAATTTGTATCCAGAAAACTCAATTAAATTAACCACAAGAGAACCCATTATTAATTTAAATCGGAAATGCTCAACATAAGAGAACTTACGGAGCCGCACCGTACATTCACATAGAAGTGGATCAGGTAAAGATCAGTACTACGGAATATTCAAAGATTCATTCTATTTTTATCAATACTTGTACAATGATATCATAGACTTAATCTTTGTAACCAAAAGTTCATCATATCTTCCATCAATATTTGCATAATGACACAATAGGCTTAACTTTTGACAAATATGGGACAATCATGGTTCACGAAAGCAAACACACATATCCCATAATAATTTTTTCAATATATGAAATCAATAAAGATTAATACTGAAAAATCATCTTCCAAATAAACTTTAGAATTTAAATAAATAAAATGCAAAATGAAAATCGCTGGCAATAGCTATGTGTACTCACAATAATTTTTATTCCAAACCCTAGTTATCCTTCTTAAAACACAATAATGATTTCTCATAAGAAGTTTTCTAGACATTAAGAAATCACACAAGAGAGAGAAGTTAATCATCATCTTCATCATCAGAATCCATACAAGATGCTTGAACTTTTTCCATTTCTTCCTTGATTTCGGGAAACTTTATAGCAATCACAAGTATTTATTTTTGCACACATTTTACCTTTGCATTGATCTTACGCACACCCTTGTGAATTTGTTGAAAAAGACCGAAGATGGTAGGATCACAAGAACCGTCAAGGGAATCACATCTTTGTCTCTTGCAAGCATTCAACTTCATATGTTTGAAAGTACAAGGACGAACAAGTTTAGGAGTTCCAAGAGAGTTTCCAATGGGAGCAATGGAATGTGCATGAAAAATTTGACAAATTTCCCTGGATGACGTCATCGAGACCATTTGAAGAATGATAAATCCAAAAATATCAAGACAAGGAGTACCCAGTTCAAGGAAATAGACCAACTCCGCAAACTCACGACTCCACCGAGAATTCTCAATTGTGAAGGGACAAAGATTAGAAATACCAAGTTTTCCGAAAGACATCAAGGCAAGACTAAGATAAATAGTAGGAAATTTCCCTTCAATCCAATTAACACTCTTGCCACAAAGACCATGAGAAATGGTTTCATATGATGGTCTTTCTTTCCTTGGTCTTGGAAGACGAAAGCTACCCAATGAAATTTTGGTAACCCTTGAAATATCAACAAGAATTCTCTTTCTATTTATCATGGTCTTGAATTCCATGTCATTAAGATCAACATCATGGATGTTGGCATAGAAGATTCTTGTAAGGGTGTCAAATCCTTCACCAAAACCATTAAAGATGTTTCCAAGATCATATTTTTGAAAACAAATCAAATCTTCTTTATGACCACTAACCAAATCCAATTTCTTTTCTTGAATGAAACCATTAGAAGAAATTCTTTCAAAGGTCTTACTACTAGAATCATTAACAAATCTAATTCTAATAGAATCTTGGTCCTTAGGTATGATCATCCTAGAAGAATCATGAAATTATGACATCTTTTTAGAATCCTTATCATCATGATTAATTTTCCCCATGAACCCTAAAATTGACAGAATAAGGAAGAGAAAATCTTACTTGAAATGCTCCTTGAATATGATGATAAGCTTTTGTCCTTTATTGATTTCCACAAGAAAATTAATGGAGTATACTCGTGAACCCTAGAAAAGCCCTTGCTCACGAACTCGGACAAAAGGAAGAAGATGAGGAGTACTTGTACGCGTACTGGAACCCTTATAAACTCATTGATGGGCTTGGACCCGTTCAAGAACCACGACCCACTTAAAGAAAGTAGGATTTCCAAAAACGTTCACCAACAAAGGTTTGCACCCTGTGAATAAAATCAACATAGTCCAGTAAAAGGATAGTAGTGGAACTACATCACTTTATTTATCCTCAGGTGGACAGAAAATTTCTGTCGGACTAGTTTTTCTTCAAGGAAAAATAAATTTCAAAAATAAACCTAACCCATAATACAAGGACACAAAACAAGTCAGACAGTTACTTTCCCCACTACAAGATATATATACAAATGGGATGAAGCCAATTTGTTACAAAAAGGCAATATGGGCAGAGGAATTCTCATGCATCTTCTCCGGTCGATATTTTTGAAATGTGCCAGAAGTATAATCATAGTAATGATGATACTCGGGGTTATTTGAAATTTTCTACTCCTTTTTCCTATGATTAAAGGAAGGATTCCAATGGCAGGAGCTTGCAACACCATAAGTAGAAAAAATTTTATCGTTTTTGACTGAGTTGTTGCTAAAACTCAAACGTGTGTCACGAGTGACAGAATTGGAATTTTTACTAGCACAAGCCTTTTCCTTAATCAAGAAAAGTCATTCCAGAGATTTAAAAACGTTTTCAAAAGCCATAAATAGATCTTTGTCAATTGATCCATCTTGAAAGAATTCCTCGAAAAGATTAATAAGAAGTCTAGTGAGGCTCCATATCCTTGAGCTTTTATTCACACGTTTCCTGCAACGAACCCTTTTAAAGGAATCTTTAATTTTTCCTTTAGAGTGTTTTTCATCATCTAGGATTTCTAAAGTCTTAGATGATGTGAGACTATCTTGAGAGATCACAACTCTAGACAAGAATAAACTCTGAACAATCTTTGAAGATTTCTGGTATGTGCCACAAATGACCAGAACGAATTTCCCATAGGAGCAGTCTTTAGGAACAATCAAACACAAACTTATTAGATTTATCGTGTTTTCCTGCTCTGATACCAATTGAAAAAGCGGGGGTCTAACAACCTCACCCAATATTTCGTTTTGGCAATCTGTATGGACAAACTCCAATATAATTCAGAGAGCAGCAACTAATAAAGCGAGCTCAACCAAAAATATATCCAAGAGTTATATCTATGTTTCTTAATGTAATCAGCAAATCAAACAGATAGAAATATGTGAGCTTGATTATTATAAGAAACAACTTGGACGGTATCAAAAACCAACATCCAAGTGTCAATCAATTCAATCAACAACCAAAGGTTAGATTCACAATAGATTTAACTTATGCACAACCTGTGATATTTCAATTATATAAACAAATATAATGCTGAAAATAAATAACACAGACACCAGAATTTTTGTTAACGAGGAAACCGCAAATGCAGAAAAACCCCGGGACCTAGTCCAGAATTGAACACCATATTGTATTAAGACGCTACAGATACTAGCCTACTCCAAGTTAACTTAGGACTGGAATGTAGTTGATCCCTAACCAATCTCACACTGATCAAGGTACGGTCGCGTTCCTTACGCCTCCGAGTCCCAGCGGGACTCTGCGCACTTGATTCCCTTAGCGTTGATCTCATCCACAACTAAGAGTTACTGTTAGAGCACTGCTCGGTCAAACTCGCATGCGTTGTTATCTCAAGCATGTTTATCAATATTAGTGATAAAAACTATAAGTCTTGATTTCTAGTCTACTTATAGATGTCTCGGACTAGGACATAGATTGTGTAGTTGAGCATTAGACTTCACGGCGTTCATCAGTTGAAGACGAAGAACTACTAAGGAGAGCTTGTGGAACTTCATCAACAAAATATATGTGGAGACTGAAACTCATCTATCACTTGGAAAGTCTATTTATACTCTAGCTCCTATATTGAGACATAAGTCGTAGTGCTATACATATAGTTTTCTATATGCACATTTGATATTTCGAGCTGAGTTTAACTCGCTTACATATTTCTCGAAATATGTGTTGGTAAGCTTTCTCTTCGACCAAATTCATCTTATATTCTTGATGAAAGTCAAAATATGATCATGTGAAAATTTCTGAGTAACATCTTACATGGTTTGTGTGATACAATCATTTGGTGTAGACTTGGAATGTTTCGTTATTATTATTTCAATAACTTGAAAATTGCTTTGATGCTAATAGTGTGTGAAAAGGGATATTGTCATCCTCTAAGAAAGTTTCAATCATTGAAATAAGAGTTTAGAACACTAAACCATTATTGAATTTTGACATGTTGGTGTACTCTTGCACATATGTAATCCATGTTCGGGAACCATAATATGCGTACCTGTTGGTTTGAGAAATCTGGGAACCTAAGTATGTGTACTCGTATGCGTACTGGCGCAAGGTTCATGTCCGAGTTTTCCTGCTGGGATTGGAAGTACTCGTACCCGTTTGCGTACTGGCGAAACCCAATCTTGGTCCAGGTATTTCAAGTATGCGTACCCGTTTGCATACTTGAAGGTTAAAGTTCTGAAATCGATTGTTTACATGAACTTAAACATTTATATAATAAGGAATGCAATCCTTGCAAACCGTGGCTATAATGTTCATGAATTGATTCTAGATAATCAAACCGATTTTGCTTCAATTGTGTTCTTGTATACTTCTATGAGAATATAGCAATTGATCAACTATTTAACTAGTTTCATTTGAGTCATTTGAACTAGTTATGTTTAAGATGAACAAGGTTGATATGAGAGTGTTCATATGGCTAAACTCGGTTAATTATTGTTGAGCCAACATGGTGTACACGTTTAGGTACGGTTACTCAAACCTAAATGAAGGTATATTTCATTTGTGTGTAACAAGCTAGGTTCGATCTAACGGTTGAAAGATATTAGCTTGGATTTAATCAGGTTTCCATCTAACGGTGATTATTGAATGCTTTGTTACCAAGGTAACTTAGATTGCAAACCCTGATTTCAAAACTATATAAAGGAGAACTCTAGCAACTGGGAACCTAATCCCCACACCTCCTGTGTGTGTTACTAGTTGCATAAGCTGGAGTAGATTCTCCTTTAACCTTAGGTTTTTCACGAAACCCTGTAGGTTAACGACTTAAAGACTTCATTGGAATTGTGAAGCCAGGCCCAACTATTTTCTCTATAGTTGCGTGTTCTGATCTTGCCTTGTTCTATCGTGATTGAGTACTATCTTCTCTAAGATCTGCTCGAGAGTGATCTCCGATAGGCAAGATAAAAAGTAATCACAAACACCTTCGTCTCATCTTTTGTGATTCCACAATGTCTTGTTTCACTACCATACGATTAAGATTATTGTGAGGTGATTGATAATACTTGGTTGTTCTTCGGGAATATAAGACCGATTTATCAATTGGTTCATTTTCACCTTGATTTATCAAAAGAAGGAACATAACTCATAGGTATTTCTGTGGGAGACAGATTTATCTATTCTAATAGACTTTTTTGTGTGAGACATATTTGTTTATCAAGTCTTCGACTTTGGGTCGTAGCAACTCTTAGTTGTTGGTGAGATCAGCTAAGGGAATCAAGTGCGTAGTATCTTTCTGGGATCAGAGACGTAAGGAACACAACTGTACCTTGAATCAGTGTGATATTGATTAGGGTTCAACTACAGTTCAGTCATAAGTTCATTGGTAGTAGGCTTGTGTCTGTAGAGGTTTAATACAGTGTGGTGTTCAAAGCTGGACTAGGTCCCAGGGTTTTTCTGCATTTGCGGTTTCCTCGTTAACAAAACTTTTTGTGTCTGTGTTATTTCTTTTCCACATTATATTTTATTATATAATTAAAATATCACAGGTTGTGCGTTGAATCAATCAATTGGTAAATCCAACCTTTGGTTATTGATTGAAATTGATTGATCCTTGAACATTGGTCTTTGGTACCGTTCAAGTTACTTCTCTTATATTCAATGAGGCTCGCAAATTTCTATTTGTTGATTGTAGATTGAAATGAGAAATAGAGATATAAACTCGTTGATATACTTATGTAAAGATTGATTCTAACTGTCTAGTTGAATCTCTTGAAAGTATGTTGGAGTAAGTCCTCTCAGATTGCCAAACGAATTGTTGAGTGTGGTTGTTAGACCCCCGCTTTTTCAGTTGGTATCAGAGCAGGCAAACACGCTAAGACCTTATAAGTTTGTGTTTGTATGAATATGGACAGAAGTGTTATCTCTGATGAGCGCATCGCCAGAAATAAAAGTTATGTTTCTATGAAATCTATTAAATAGAAAGATTTTTCAATCTCGAATGTAGATGAACCCAGTGTTCCAATGAAACAGACTTGCATCGACAAGTGTTACCCTGACTACCTTACCGCAGAGTCTGAATCTGAAGTTGAAAGGAATGCATCCAAAGAGAGTGCAGTGATTCTAAAACTTCTTAGAATCCAGGCTGATGATGTCAATCGGTTAAAACACAAAGTCAATGTCCTTGTTGGTATGGTTTATAAGCGTGACTCTCTTCTAAAGGTCCTTCGAGAGGAAAATGCCTCAGTATGTTCTTCAGGACTCTACTTGAGGAAAAACTCAAAGAGGATGCTTTGGAAATTGAACTTCTCTTGAGTAAACTCTCTGTTCAAGAATGTTCCAAAGAGTCCACTATAACAATTGCTTCTGATTTATCTATAAAAAATTCAGATCATGAAGCAAAACCGAAATCCCTCCTGATAGAAATGATGTTCTCTTGTCCTCCTCTAATCAAGGAATATCCACATCACATGGAAGGAAGAAGTCTCTCAACGATGGTTTTAAGACTGTGCCCTCTAATCACTTCGGTGATCAGAAAGTATGTCTCTTTTGTGATTCAAAAGAACATGTTGAACAAAAGATGAATTCTAGGTTGAATGACAATTCTATTGTTCATCTTCAACACACTCAAAGGTGTAACTGACATTCGTATGTCTAAACCAATTGGTTTTAGTAGTCACCCTGTATACCCTACCAGGAAAGTCAGTTCAATGTGTTCCAAATGTTCAAAAGCGAAACAGTCATTCTAAATTGATTCGTTCAAGAAGAAATCATGGATCTTCTTCAATTAAAAAGGGAGATAATGTTGTTTGTGATGTGAAAAAGGTACCATAAGAAGGAAGCAAGAATAGAGATATGGAAAACAACCTAAAGATGATTATGGAAGGATATAAAGATATCATCAAGAGGCTGTCAATTCCCCCAAGGAAAACGTCTTCAGGTAAGAATGGAAACTATGCGTCATATTTTGATGATATCAAATTTTATGATAACCTTTCGCATCATAACGGTTTTCCTCCAAAGATCAGGAGAAAGAGGATTAATCGTAAACAACGTTCATTTGATGAGCTCAAGGCTCATACTTGTGCGAATTAATCACAAGGTTGAAACCTCGCTCTCAAGAAAAATCCTAGTGGAGTGAGATTTATTTAGGTATACTTGATGGCAAAATGTTTTCTAATTTTCTATGTTATTTTCTTATCATTCTTAGCTGGATGATCATTCACAAACATTTCTGCATAAGTGTTTGTGGTTTACTTTGACAAATCCTTGTTTTCTTAATTTTTTTTTTGAAATTTTGTTGTGTCAAATTTGCTACTCTTATGCTCTAAATTTTTCTCCTTTGAGAATGCTAAATTTATTGAGCTAAGATCTGTGAAATTTCTCACGTAGCCAAATATTATCATTGAACAGTCTTCTTAATTGAGTCTTTTTTTCTTGAGTCGTTTATAGATAATGGGCCAAGTTGTGTTCGTACGGATATTCTGGTTACATGTCACGGACCGACTTTGGAAACCCTAATTTCTGGGTTCCTGTGAAACCATTTAAATACTAAACCTTTCCTTTGAAAAGTACGCATACTCAAAGCTACTTTTTTCGTCAAGAATGGCGTCCCCTTTGAGAACTTGTAAATTTTCAAGAGGTTTTCTTGATAAGGGTTTTGGTCTCAAACTCAAAGAGGAGGAAAAAGGAACTCTCGTGGAAGTTGATGACACGTCTTCTCAATCTCCTGATAACTTTTCAGATATTGAGGATAATGAAGAGATTTCTAATGAAGTTGTTCAAAACTTTATCAGTCAGTTTAGCGATGCAAAGCTGCTGCGTTAAGAACTGAGTTGATAAAAGTCAACTCCGACCTTACTCTAATGAAGACACGACTTAAGGATCGTCTGAAGATGCTGTCAATTGCGTCTGTGACAAGCTTGAAGGTCTTGGAACCAGTGAAGTCTTCGTACCTGAACCCTGATTATCGCTTGTGATGGCTCTTTTGGCTTTTAGAGTTGTTTTTTATTTTATCTAGGAAACGTTTTGTGATAATTTTTTCTTGTGTTTTAAGAAGGATAACTAGGGTTTGGAATAGACATTATTGTGAGTACACATAGCTATTGCCAATGTTTTTTCATCTTGTAATATTTTTAGATTTATTTATTTAAATTCTATGTTATTCGGAAGATGATTTTTGCAGTATTAATCTTTATGGTTTCATATATTGTAAATTGTTATGGGATATGTTGTTTATATCCGTGAACCTTGACTGTCCCATATATTTTCAAAAGTTATCTCTATTATATGTCGGTATGCAAATATTGATAAAAGATAGAATGAACTTTTGACAAAAAAAAGTTAAGCTTATTGTGTCTTTATGCAAAATATTGATGGAACATAGGATGAACTTTTGTTTACAAAGATTAAGTCTATTGTATGTCATTGTGCAAATAGTGATGAAAAATAGAATGAATCTTTGTTTATTGCGCAGTATTGGTCTTTCCCTGATCCACATCTTTGTGTATATACTGTGTTGCTCCGTAAGTTTTCTTATGTCGAGCATGGCCAATTGAATTGATCATTTTTGTAGTTGATTCAATTGTGTTTTTTGGATACAAGTTCATGTTCTCATGTGATTTGATTATGTCCAAAGAAATCCTTCTTTTCTCGTAAAAGTAAGGTCGCTCTAGTTGTTCTTTCGGGAATGACATGGGGGAGAGTTCTATTTGAACTTGTGCTTAATTACCAAATCTTTGTGGGGAGTGCGGCTGTGGAATATTGTAGGAGATATCTTGTATCTTTATAAACTTCTTGATGAATGCATTTAGCCTCGGCTTTATGATTGCATCTAAAAAGTTGGTATGATGTTCTCTTTTGGTCATGAAGTATCTCTATGAAAATTTCATGAGGATCCCACTAGTTTTCGTACCTTTTCCAATTTATATTGACAAAAAGGGGGAGAATTAATGTGTAGTCTCATACTACAAATACATATGGTTTACTGATCATTATGTAAGGGGGAGTGGTTTTCATTGTGAGATGAAGTATTGACTAAGGGGGAGTGATACATGTCACCATAGTATTGTTGTCAAAGTTGTGATACAATTGAACTTTGATTTTGTGTAATAATACTATGACACTGTATAACAATGATTAAGAGCAATCGTTTTCTCATTGTTATCGTTATGATGCTGAGTTGAACACGTTTAGAATCATGGAGTACTTGCAAGTGTCGAAGATTTCGAGTCGTGTTGAATATGCCAAGGAGATCAAGCATTTGGATGAGAAGCTACAAAGTTTTATGTATTTTGTAATCCGTATATATTGACAGTTTTGTCACTAAAATTGAAAAAGTGGGAGATTGTTAGAGCATTGTGCGGTCAAACTCGCATGCATTGCTATCTCAAACATGTTTGTCAATATTAGTGATCAAAACTATAAGTCTTGATTTCTAGTCCACTTATAAATGTCTCAGACTAGGACATAGATTGTTTAGTTGAGCATTAGACTTCACGGCGTTCATCAGTTGAAGACGAAGAACTACTAAGGACAACTTGTGGAACTTCATCAACAAAAGGTATGTGGAGACTGAAACTCATCTATCACTTGGAAATTCTATTTCTACTCTATCTCCTATATTGAGACATAAGTCGTAGTGCTATATAGTTTTCTATTATGCACATTTGATATTTCGAGCTGAGTTTAACTCGCTTACATATTTCTCGAAATATGTGTTGGTAAGCTTTTGCTTCGACCAAGTTCATCTTATATTCTTGACGAAAGTCAAAAGATGATCATGTGAAAAAATCCGAGTAACATCTTATATGGTTTGTGGGATACAATCATTTGGTGTAGACTTGGAATGTTTCGTTATGATTATTTTAATAACTTGAAAATTGCTTTGATTCTAATAATGTGTGAAAACGGCAATTGTCATCCTCTAAGAAAGTTTCAAGGATTCAAATAAGAGTTCAGAACACTTAAATATGCGTACCATTATTGGATTTTGACATGTTGTGTACTCTTGCACATATGTAATCCATGTTCGGGAACCATAGTATGCGTACCCGTATGCTCACCTGTTGGTTTGAGAAATCCGGGAACCTAAATATGCGTACCCGTATGCGTACTGGCGCAAGGTTCATATCCGAGTTTTTCTGCTGGGATTGGAAGTACGTGTACCCGTTTGCGTACTGGCGAAACCCAATCTTGGTCCGGGTATTTCAAGTATGCCTACCCGTTTGCATACTTGAAGGTTAAAGTTCTAAAATCGGTTATGTACATGAACTTATACATTTATATAATAAGGAATGCAATCTTTGCAAACCGTGGCTATAATGTTCATGAATATATTCGAGTGAATCAAACTGATTTTTCTTCAATTTTGTTCTTGTATACTTCTATGAGAATATAGCAATTGAAAAACTTTTTAACTAGTTTCATTTGAGTCATTTGAACTAGGTTAAGATGAACAAGGTTGATATGAGAGTGTTCATATGGCTAACAACGGTTAACTATTGTTGAGCCAACATGGTGTACACGTTTATGTACGGTTACTCAAACCTAAATGAAGGTACATTTCATTTGTGTGTAACAAGCTAAGTTCGATCTAATGATTGAAAGATATTAGCTTGGATTTAATCAGGTTTTCATCTAACAGTGATTATTGAATGCTTTGTTACCAAGGTAACTTAGCTTGCAAACCCTGATTTGAAAACTATATAAAGGAGAACTCTAGCAACTGGGAAACCTAATACCCACACATCCTGTGTGTTTCTAGTTGCATAAGCTAGAGTTGATTATCCTTTAACCTTAGGTTTTTCATGAAACCCTGTAGGTTAATGACTTAAAGACTTCATTGGGATTGTGAAGCCAGATCCAACTATTTTCTCTGTAGTTGCGTGTTTTGATCTTTCCTTGTTCTATCGTGATTGAGTACTATCTTCTCTAAGATTTGCTCGAGAGTGATATCCGATAGGCAAGACAAAAAGTAATCACAAACACCTTCGTCTTATCGTTTGTGATTCCACAATATCTTGTTTCGCTACCATACAAATAAGATTATTATGAGGTGATTGATAATACTTGGCTAATCTTCGGGAATATAAGACCGGCTTATCAATTGGTTCCTGTTCACCTTGATTTATCAATTGGTTCATGTTCTTCCGGAATACGAAACTCATAGGTATTTATGTGGGAGACAGATTTATCTATTCCAATAGACTTTTCTGTGTGAGAAAGATTTGTTTATCAAGTCTTCAACTTTGGGTCGTAGTAACTCTTAGTTGTGGGTGAGATCACCTAAGGGAATCAAGTGCGCAGTATCCTGTTGGGATCAAAGACGTAAGGAACGCAAATGTACCTTGAATCAGTGTGAGATTGATTAGGGTTCAACTATCGTCCGATCCGATGTTTATTAGTAGTAGGCTAGTGTCTGTAGCGGCTTAATACAGTGTGGTGTTCAAAGGTGTACTAGGTCCCGGGGTTTTTCTGCATTTGCGGTTTCCTCGTTAACAAAACTTATGGTGTCTGTATTATTTCTTTTCCGCATTATTTTGTTATATAATTGAAATATCACAGGTTGTGCGTTGAATCGATTAATTGGTAAATCCAACCTTTGGTTGTTGATTGAAATTCATTGATCCTTGAACATTGATCTTTGGTACCGTTCAAGTTACTTCTCTTATATTCAATCGGGCTCGCAAATTTCTATTTGTTGACTGCAGATTGAATTGAGAGATATAGATATAAACTCTTTGATATGTTTATATAAAGATTGAGTCTGACTGTCTAGTTGATTCTCTTGAAAGTATATTGGAGTAAGTCCTCTCAGATCACCAAACGGATTGTTGGGTGTGGTTGTTAGACCCCCGCTTTTTCAGTTACTACGACCCAAAGTTGAAGACTTGATAAACCAATCTGTCTCACACAGAAAAGTCTATTGAATAGATAAATCTGTCTCCCACAAAAATACATATGAGTTTTGTTCCGTCTTTTGATAAATCAAGGTGAACAAGAACCAATTTATACATCGGTCTTATATTCCCGAAGAACAGCCTAGTAATATCCATCACCTCACAATAATCTTAATCATATGGTAGCTGATTAAAGATTTAATGGGGGTTGTAGTAATAAAGGTTCGAACTCTAAGACTTGTGAAGGTAAAGGATTTTTTTAGACTTATAAAAATATATATACAAAATATTAACAATTTTGGGCGAGAGGTAACCAAGACACTAGATTCCACTACTACGCAAGATTGAATGATAAATATTTCAAAACTCTATTCAATTCTTAAGTCCTCTTTTATCTTTAATTCACTATCAATCATACAAATTCTCAAACATTATTTGTAAACCTTAAGCATAGATTATCAAGAGATTAAACCAAGAATAACCTATCAAACTGAATAACAAATAATTAAGACAATCATTCAAACAATTTAAAACTCTGCAAAAGCAGCGATTAGGTGAATTATATAATTAAATGAAATAGTTACCCATTTATGTTGCGTGAATAGCTTCCTCCATTGCCTTGGTTACGAGGGAATTAACTCATCATGTTGGAAAACCTCTCAAAATATTTTATTAAGCTCAATTGATGTTTACAATAAAGAGAAAGATAAGTAAATGTTCTAAAACAGGATTCTGCGACCCACAGAAGGCGTCCAAATTTAACGACAAAGCTGAGGTGCTGTTGTCGCTGAGGTGCTGTTGTCGCTGAAATGCTAAGACCCACACCTACTACCCACGAGTGTGAGTCATTTTCACTGTTGATAAACGACTGCTGCTGCGAGTCCGTTCTTCGTGTTCTTGGTGTTCTTCATCAGCAGCAACAGAGTTTGATCAACTCTTGATTTCTGCGTCTGTGGCTCTCCTCTCTTCTCCCAACTCTCGACAGCCTCTCTAGTACTCCCAGGGAACATATTTATACACCTACAGCTCGTTGAATCTCCCTCAATTACTCCATATAATCTTCATTACTCGGTGTTTAAAGAAAATATTTTCCGAATATTTTCTTCCCTGAAATGATTCTCCACGCGTAAACAGCCTCTGATACTCCCTTATTTAGCTTCTACACGGTCCAAAAGTGTGCTAGAGTCCTCCATGCATCATCATAACACGTCCGAATCCCTCAAAAAATCCTCTCAAACCCGTGACTGCCATGTTCTCTGATGATGACTTGTTTAGCCGATTCTAGCCAAATTCGATCGATTCTGACACACATACTGTATTCCTTAAGCTATATCACATCTTCCTACCAATTTTTAGCCATTGAATCGCACCACAACACCTTCATTTTGTTGATTGAAAATCTGCCAGAGAGAGAATATATTTTCCCGCCAAAAATGAAATTTGAATTATGAGAAGAAAAGTGTCCTCCCCCTAATCCTGTACGGGTGTCCCTTTAGCAATTGGGGTGGAAATAGTAATTTTGGGGTGGAAATAGTAATTTTTCTGGGTTCCTCCGGTACATTTCTGGGACGCTTCCGGTGCATTTCTGGGGTGCCTTTAGTACTTTTCTCCGGGGTGTAAATCATCACTTTTTTGAGCTCATTTCGCCGCAAAGGCTTATTTCTCTAAAAACATCTACAAAAACACAAAATAACACAATAAGTACTTAATCGAGTCTAACAATACAGAATATTGAGAACAAAATAGACACATAAATGCGTCTATCAAATACCCCCAAACTTATTATTTGCTAGTCCTCGAGCAAAATTTATTCTTGAAAAGTGACCGAGTTAATCTCGGGTGGGTTTATCAGAGGTGTACCCACAAAAACCAATACTCCAGACCCTAGCTATCTACGCAGAACCTTGGAAAGCACTAAAGAACCTCCTTGGTTGGCATACAATTATTGACTCTAAGAGGAAGAACCCTGATGCGAAATTCCAATTGGTGTACACGAGTTTGCACTCAAGCATACTAAAATTCATATAAGTGACAGAGCTCTACTAAGATAGTTTCACGATGGACATCATACTCGGAGTCAGACTAATCACATGAAAAGATTAAGAAGATGGAAAAAGAAAAATGTAGATGGTTGAAAAGTGAACGGTGTTTCCCATATCTGTCTGAAGGCCTCTGCCAAGATGAACCTAACCTAAATGACTGAGATACCGGTCTGACTAATATTAACACACTGGCATATACAAGGGAACCAGTGGTCAATAACTTAAATTTAGATCAACAAACTGGCAAATACAAGGGAACCAGCAGTTGACTACACATAACAATAACCATTTTTTTTTTTTTAACTTAACGGCATGAATAGATCTTTTGGATCCAAGCGCATGCTTCTTGTCAGCAGATTACACGATAGTTCCCACGGGTCCTGCATTCCACGCTTGCTTAGGCGACGGAAACAGGGAGAACACACGCATATTGCTATCCAAGTGTTAATACTTATTCCGATTGGTCTAACTGGTCCGGTCTAATTTTTTTTTTTTTTTTTTTTTTGAAAAGGTAACTCAGTCACTCTATTTCACCCTAGCAAAGGTAACAACTTGAATCGTGTGCCCCACCAAATCACTTGAAATAAAAGAAAACTAAAAATAGAAAGTGAAAAGGACTCGACGAGATATGGCGAAACTATCATGTTATTTCTAACACCTGAGCTCTGTGCTTTTATGAATAGACTCTATAGATGTTTCCATCTAGTCAGATTGGTCCCTCAACTCCTAAAACAAAAATGTTTCCATCCACTTAGATTGGTTAGTGCTATCCTTAATAGGCGTAAATTTCTAGGCTCTGGAGTTTATTTATTACGCAACTAAAAAGTTTCTCCCCATACCCCCAAACTTAAATCTAACATTGTCCTCAATGTTCTAAAGATAAAATTAAAAACATGAACAAGGAGAAACGGTTACTATTTGAAGTAAAAGATTTATTGAAGGATATTACCGTGTTGCGTGAGATTGGGTTACCTCCCAAGAAGTGCTAAGTTTAAAGTCTTCAGCCAGACTAAGAAAGGTTTAATCTCCTCGAATCATATAGCAATAGCCGAAATAATTGTGGGTTATCGAAACCAAATAGAGCTATCACAAGTAAAAGGAATCTGCAACAAGCCAAGAAAATGAACATGTACTGCATACCCTTATCTAGTTTCCTGATTAAGATACCTATGTCCCATTGTGGTTCAGGTTCAGGTTCTATGAAAGGATCTTGATAGAAAATTTTCATTGGATGCACTTCCTCATAGCTAAGATCCAACAGTTCAGGTTTAAAAGTCTGGAAAAACTCAATTAAAAATAATAACAACCTGAATAAATGGGGATCCTTAAAGTCAATCAGATTTGACTTACACAGTTGACCACAAAGAGAGTGGTGGTCTTCCTTAAACAGATGTGTCGACCCTAATCTCCTAAAGTAATTAGGTTTAGTCTCAAAACTTAATAATTGACACATCTGAAATTTATATGTTCCCACAATTGGTAGAAAAGTATTTGGTGGGAAAACAAAGTCAATCTGGGTATCATATCCTGGGCAAACCACATCAACCAGAGGATGGGTTTCTAACGACTGAAATTCTTCCTGGACATCATGAGGTTCGGGAAAACGAGTATGAAGATAATCTTGTAAGATGGTTGAGGCATTGATGTCAAGTCCCAAGTAAGGGATCTTTCTAAGAGTTAAAGTACACGGAGAATGATGATTACCCCCAAACTTAGAGTCTTCAGTGTCTCTAGATAGACTGGTCACAACTTCCCTAATTTCTATGTCATCAGATTCTTGAAAATGGGCAATTGATTTTTCTAAGTTGTAATCTTGTGGGTGATTCTCAGGATAAACCGGTTCCTCTAAACCACCATCATATAAAGGATTATGAGAAAAAGTTTCTAGTAAAGGCTCATTAACTAAGGTGTTAATCATAGTTACTTCCTCCGATCCACTAATAAGTTCATCAAATAATGGATTGTCCAATACTATGTAGGCTAAAGGATCATGAACTACATCGTCTAAAAAGGTGGTATCCCTAATCAAATCCTCGTCCTTTTGAATAGGTGAATAATCATAAAAATTATTTGGATTTGAACTAGAAATAATATAATCACTATAAAGCTCAATTGGATTAATAGATTCCTGATCACTATGCCTACATATTTCAGATTCTTCATTACTACTTTCTCATCATCATCATCATTATAATAGCATGAAAATGATCGAACCTTATCAAAACAAGTAGTGTTACCAATTCTAACCTCGTCCTCTAAATTAGGCAAATATTCACTATTGATATCAAGGGTAGAATTAGAAACCCTATTTTGGAAATTTAGATTATTTCGAGCAGCATTAGCTAACTGTTCATTTTCTGCCTCTAAACGTGCTTGAATTTCACTGAGCATAACACTTATATGTTCACAAGTCTCATTGAATATCTTAGACCGTTGTGTACTCTCTTCTCTTGAACTATCTGCACGTTCATACTCCCTTCGAATTTGTTGGTAGGTTTCTTCTAGAGATTGAACAGGTTTATAAATGTCATAATCAGGACTAGTTTTTAAGTAATTTTCCAAAAACGCATGACTAGTACTATAATATTCCTGATTTTCTTGCTCGTAAGACCAATTCGTGTGTGGATAGTAATTGGGCTCACTATGGTATGAACCATAACCTTGAAAAGGTTGGCGTTCCCAACTACTATTCCCACCATGGTCATAAAACTGATGATGTCCATATTCAAATTCAGGTCGATACTCATTGTATTGGCTTCTATCATACCAGTTCGACATTCTTAATTGCAAGGGAATTCTACACAACCACAAACAAAGCCGACTCGACTCCACCAAAACAAACCTAAAGATTTCTAGCAAACAAAAAGCATGATGGCTCCACTTAGATTGTTTCTAGACCAGCTTCTATCTTTCGAAAGGGAATTCGTTGCAATTTGAGCAAACCCCTCTGGAATCAATCCGAGTCAAAGTAAGTTGAATTGAGGCGAGGGAAGCTCAGTGGAGCTTTGATACCCAAGGCCTCACCGCTATCACAAGGCGGCGCAGTCACGCATTCAACTCACAGAAACCATCATGAACTTTGGAGTTTGCTTAAAGAGCAACCAATATTTTTCGAACGAGTTTCCTATTAAGCTCGTTACCCTATCGGTCTCGTTCTATTCCAAATTTTAAAGCTTAGGTTCGCGTTCGGTTTCGTTTTCCTAAGGCGGGCAAGAAGAGAACGGTGATGAAATCCGAACCCTTATCTTGTTTAGGCCAGGCCTTGCCCTTTACTAGGAAAATAAAGACAGTCCGGTTCGTCCTCAAACAATTATCACCTTAAGGCAGACAGTAACCCGCTTGCAGGAGATTCGCGGGTGTTTCGATTGGACTTACCTCCCGTACCAGACGGGCGATGAACCGTTGTCGTCGACTCGGGCCACGACTCCTATGCCGTGTGCGAACCCGAGGGGCCGAGACGATATAGTAATCGTCGTCCTTCCCTGCAAACAGTTTGTATTTAATTTTTTTTTTTTAATTTATAACCCTTCCGTAGGGTTTTAAAAATAATGTCCAAAGTCCAGAATAAAGTCCAAAAAAAAGTCCAAATAAAAAAAAATTACAGTTTTCCTCACACACTCTAAAAAAAAAAATTAAAAATTAAATCCTAAAATTGTCCTTTTTTCTTCTCTTTTCGCTTTTCGCTTTAAGCTTTTTCCTCTCCAAGTCCTTAGTGCTCCACTTCGAACCTGTAAATCAAAGACAAAAAGACAAAGTAAAAAGGAACAAATAAAAAAAAAAAAAAAAAAAAAAAAAAAAATTCTACCTAAGCACAAATCCGCGTCGGCGGCGCCAAAATGATTAAAGATTTAATGGGGGTTGTAGTAATAAAGGTTCGAACTCTAAGACTTGTGAAGGTAAAGGATTTTTTTAGACTTATAAAAATATATACAAAATATTAACAATTTTGGGCGAGAG
This sequence comes from Papaver somniferum, assembly GCF_003573695.1. NCBI lineage: Eukaryota > Viridiplantae > Streptophyta > Magnoliopsida > Ranunculales > Papaveraceae > Papaver > Papaver somniferum. The sequence goes on from NC_039358.1 coordinate 136,803,146, forward strand.
GTAACCAAGACACTAGATTCCACTACTACGCAAGATTGAATGATAAATATTTCAAAACTCTATTCAATTCTTAAGTCCTCTTTTATCTTTAATTCACTATCAATCATACAAATTCTCAAACATTATTTGTAAACCTTAAGCATAGATTATCAAGAGATTAAACCAAGAATAACCTATCAAACTGAATAACAAATAATTAAGACAATCATTCAAACAATTTAAAACTCTGCAAAAGCAGCGATTAGGTGAATTATATAATTAAATGAAATAGTTACCCATTTATGTTGCGTGAATAGCTTCCTCCATTGCCTTGGTTACGAGGGAATTAACTCATCATGTTGGAAAACCTCTCAAAATATTTTATTAAGCTCAATTGATGTTTACAATAAAGAGAAAGATAAGTAAATGTTCTAAAACAGGATTCTGCGACCCACAGAAGGCGTCCAAATTAACGACAAAGCTGAGGTGCTGTTGTCGCTGAAATGCTAAGACCCACACCTACGACCCAGGTGTGAGTCATTTTCACTGTTGATAAACGACTGCTGCTGCGAGTCCGTTCTTCGTGTTCTTGGTGTTCTTCATCAGCAGCAGCAGAGTTTGATCAACTCTTGATTTCTGCGTCTGTGGCTCTCCTCTCTTCTCCCAACTCTCGACAGCCTCTCTAGTACTCCCAGGGAACATATTTATACACCTACAGCTCGTTGAATCTCCCTCAATTACTCCATATAATCTTCATTACTCGGTGTTTAAAGAAAATATTTTCCGAATATTTTCTTCCCTGAAATGATTCTCCACGCGTAAACAGCCTCTGATACTCCCTTATTTAGCTTCTACACGGTCCAAAAGTGTGCTAGAGTCCTCCATGCATCATCATAACACGTCCGAATCCCTCAAAAAATCCTCTCAAACCCGTGACTGCCATGTTCTCTGATGATGACTTGTTTAGCCGATTCTAGCCAAATTCGATCGATTCTGACACACATACTGTATTCCTTAAGCTATATCACATCTTCCTACCAATTTTTAGCCATTGAATCGCACCACAACACCTTCATTTTGTTGATTGAAAATCTGCCAGAGAGAGAATATATTTTCCCGCCAAAAATGAAATTTGAATTATGAGAAGAAAAGTGTCCTCCCCCTAATCCTGTACGGGTGTCCCTTTAGCAATTGGGGTGGAAATAGTAATTTTTCTGGGTTCCTCCGGTACATTTCTGGGACGCTTCCGGTGCATTTCTGGGGTGCCTTTAGTACTTTTCTCCGGGGTGTAAATCATCACTTTTTTGAGCTCATTTCGCCGCAAAGGCTTATTTCTCTAAAAACATCTACAAAAACACAAAATAACACAATAAGTACTTAATCGAGTCTAACAATACAGAATATTGAGAACAAAATAGACACATAAATGCGTCTATCAGTAGCGAAACAAGATATTGTGGAATCACAAACGATGAGACAAAGATGTTTGTGACTACTTTTTATCTTGCCTATCGGAGATTACATCTCGAACAAATATTAGAGTAGATACTACGCAATCACGATAGAAAACAGCAAGATCAGAACATGCAACTATAGAGAAAGTAGTTGGGTCTGGCTTCACAATCCAAATGAAGTCTTCAAGTCGTTAACCTACAGGGTTTTTGGAAAAAACTAAGGTTAAAGGAGAATCGACTCTAGTCGCAACTAGTATCACACAGGAGGTGTAGGGATTGGGTTTACCAGTTGCTAAAGTTATCCCTTATGTAGTCCTCAAATCATGGTTTACATTCAATATTCACCGTTAGATGAAAACCTGATTAGACTCAAGCTAATATCTTTCAACCGTTAGATCGAACTTAGCTTGTTACACACAAATGAAAAGTGACTTCATTTAGATATGAGTAACTGTACCTTAACGTGTGCACCTTGTTGGCTCAACAATAGTTAACCGAAGTTAGCCATATGAGTAACCTTATTCATCTTAACCATAACTAGTCAAATGACTCAAATGACACTAGTTCTAGAGTTGTTCAATTGTTTATATTCTCATAGAAGTATACAAGACACAATTAAAGCAAAATCGATTTTGATTCACTGGAATCAATTCATGAACATTATAGCCACGGTTTGCAAAAGATTGCATTCCTTAATATATAAATGTATTAGTTCATGAACAAACCGATTTTAGAACATAACCTACTCAAGTATGCAAACGGGTACGCATACCTAGGTGGTCGTACTAAGTTTGGGTTTGCCAGTATGCGAACGGGTACGCATACCTCCAAACTCAGTTGAATTTCCCGGAACTGAACTTACGCCAGTACGCATATTGTCTGCATACTAAGTTCCCGGACTTCCATTAACCAACCAGTACGCATACGGGTATGCATATTATGGTTCCCGGACTTGAAATATCATGCAACAGTTTAACATACAAGTACATATACTTTTTTATATCCAATCATGGTTAATTGTTCTAAACTCCCATTACAATCATTGAAACATTCTTAGAAGACGACAATAGTTGTCTCACAGAAACTATTAGCTTCAAGGCAGTTTTAAAGTGATTGAATGATCAATACGAAACATTCTGAGTCTACATCAAATGACTGTCTCACACAAATCATGTAAGATGTTACCATGCGATTTTCACATGATCATCTTTTGACTTCCGTCAAGAATATAAGATGAAATTGGTTAAAGCGAAAGCTTACCAACACATATTTCGAGAAATATGTAAGCGAGTTAAACTCAGCTCGAAATATCAAATGTGTATAATTGAAGTATATATAGCTATACGACTTTTGTCTCAAATAGGAGATAGAGTAGGTATACTTTTGAGTGATAGATGAGTTCAGAGTCTTCACATACCTTTTGTTGATGAAGTTCCACAAGCTCCCCTTAGTAGTTCTTCGTCTTCAATCGATGAACGTCGTGAAGTCTAATGCTCAACTACACTTATTATCCTAATCCGAGACTTAGCTATAAGTAGACTAGAAATCAAGACTTACAGTTTTGGCAACTAAACTTGACAAACAAGCTTGAGATACATTATGTTTTATCAGAAAAGTAGTTTTATGTTTTATAAAATGATTGTGTGTACGTTATGCACTATTAATTTGAGTACATAGATGCTATACTAATCCAAAAACAGGTGAAAATCAGTACATATACTTACACTGTAATTACTAATAAAACATAATATTCCATCTTAATCTAACCTTCATTTTCTTTTCCAGTTTTCTTAAGAGTTTAAATATGAGTATACTCAAGATGAAAAAGAAATTTTGAATAAAATTTCTCAAAGGTTTCCAACTGAAGATGTACCATTGAAAGAAGATTGGAAAGACAAGTACGAGAATTATGAAGAGACGCATGAGGATTTAAGGCTTACAATCGCATCAAAATGGGGCGAGTTATAGAGCGGGAAAGAGGGCGGCCTCCCAAATGATGTAAGTAAGCTAGAAGAACTTTTGAGTGATATATATCACAGAGCTTACCCACCTCTGTAGTAAAATTCAGAAGATGAAGAATCTAGCAGTAGCTCAGAATACGATATTCATTCGAGTGCTAATTCAGACGACACCATTCCATCAGCAACTACTTCCTTAGGAGCGGAAAGTGAAAAGGAAACTCCAGTTGATACATAAGAAACAACGGATGAATAGGAAGATGATATTCCAAATATGCCTTTTGTGGGGAGATCCGAAGAAAATCTCGCACAATACGCTCTTGAGGTTCCACAGTTTAAAATTTGGGTTCGATATGATTTGGAGCGAAAGGTGAAGGGGCTTCAAGAGGAAAAGAGCATGTCAGAATTATCACAGTTAACTTATAATCCTTATAGTATAAGTTTGTATTAAAAAAAAAAGTTGCTTCATCTTGTCAGTACATTAACTATACTGAAAACCATACAATCCTGAACAAAAAAAATCACTATGTTGAAACAGACTGGAAAATTTGAACTCCAACAAACAGCGTCGACACAAGTTCTGGGTAATGTAGAAGCTGAAATTGGTTCTCTTAGAGAGAGACAAATGAGAGAGTTGTACGTTATACTAGTTTGATGTATCTAATAGAATATTTGGTTTATTTTATCTTTTGTCATACTATAAATAATATGTTTTGGCACTTCGTTTATGTAGGATGCTTCACTTGAAGAAATGTCTCGGCGTATGCAGTTTATGCCCTTAGTTTGTGAGCTACCGAGTCTGAAAGAAATGCGTTTAGTACCGATGGAGAGACTCATTTACCTGGCTATTCTTGATCTGGAGTACTCGTCTACTGGTAGTTTAGAAAGCATGGAAAAATTGTGTATGTGAATGGGGAAAAACGATTTGCTGGTTTTTACGGAATTGAAGAGTCGACCGTGTGGAGACTCCTTGAACCGAACGAAATGTTGAACCTCACACAGATGCACTGTAAGAAGGGATTCTTTAAGTTCGAGAGATCAATCTAAACCAAGAACAATGGTCGTTCCAGAGTCAATTCAGTCACAAGAGAGGATGGGTTGATCTGTAAGAGGGAAGCTGAGAAATACGTGAGATCAATGGTGATCTGAGATTGTAGGTGTGTTGTGAATTCAGCGTGAAAATGCTCTGAATGATTGAATTTTGCTCAATTGAGAGTAATTTCTGTGAGTCCGTGTATACGAAAGATTGTTTGTATGAACTTTGATGAGAAATTGCTCGTCTTGGCGAATGTTGTTCGAGTGTTCGAAAACTTCTGTCTTTTCAATTAGGATTCAGAGACATTTTATAATGCCGGAGTTGAAAACACCATGATCCCATGAAGTGTGACAGTTGCTGGAATCAGAGAGTGGGGAAGTGGGAAATCATGTTAAACCAATTACTCATCGTGCGGAGGACTTGGTTAACTTTCCGCCCACTACTTTGCTGACTCTTCCAACTGATTGCACGACTTGCTCACATTCTCATCGTGGGTGAACACACGTGCCGTAGACCGCCAGACCAAAACCCTAGTTAATATCCCCCCATGTGGCACGATTGAAATCTCGTGGAGTCAGTTGCTGACTTTGTGGGACGATGAGTCCATGTATTGCTGAGTTGAATATGATTAGCAAATGTTCCGAAACTCATGAATTAAATGTATGTCTGCTGAGACGAGGTATCATTATAACCTAAGACTAGCAAAACTTTTTTGCTAAATTGTTGAATATTGATAGTTGAACCAATATTCTTTGGTTTGAGCAAATATTGTCGGTTCGAACGAATATTGCTAATTCGAACAAATATCGTTCTTTTAATGAATTGTTGGTAGCTGGACCAAGTAAAATATTAATTTAAGTTACTGACTGCTGGGTCGAGCAAAATAAATACGAATGTTAATCATGGAATCAACATAAAATTATCAGAGTGTTCGAATCTGCTCAGAATTACGTTTCTGCAGAGCTCTGGATTCAAAACCCTAATTTTACCGAGATAATGATTTATTGCAAATCACATAAGACCGGCTACATGGGATGATGGGTTCACCATATAACGCCCATATGCTCGAATGAGCAAAAATACCAAAGTCTCTTGAGGACCAGTTGGTGAAAGAATGATTAAATGTTGGTTTAATCATTTACTGAAATAATGCTCGTGTGAGCGACAAATCATAAAACCTGGTTTTATGGAAAATATGAGGGACCGGACAAGAGGTCATGGGACCGGATCTTGATGGTCGTGGGACCAGTAGATGGTCATTTGAGCAAACTTCCAATTGTTTGGAAAGAGTTTGAACCTAATATGAGCAACTGAGCCAATTAGGTTAAAATCATTAAAGCACGCGGGAACAGCTGTTTGCAAGCCTCAGGGTCACCCTTGGTCGGTCAAGGGGATGTGCCTGTGTCACCACGATGTCTGTGCTTCAGTCTTGATAATTTTGATATTTTCTGGTGCACGTTTGAGCAACATTTGGAGAAAATATGAAAAATCCATGGTTTTGCTGAAACTGGGAAAAATACATGAGATGATGAAAATAATAAATAAACAAGGAATCACAAGGTGTGGGACCGACCACAGTTAGAGCATGGTCGGACGGCTGACACGAGGTCCTACATGCTTTTCCCAGTTTTATGTGATTTTATGTATTTTTCTCTGATTTAAGGGAAATTCCATGAAACTGGAGAGTTTGGCGAAATTAGGGAACTTCCATGAGATGAGAGACATAAATTAAAATATAAAATAGGGAATGGGAGTGTGGGACCGGCAATGGCCGTGGCATGGCCGGCCGTCAAATGGGCGCGGGTCCCAAGGAACTCTTCCCAATTTTATGTAATTTTGATGATTTTAGATAATTTTCATAAAATTAAAGGGATTGGTTGAAAACCAAGATATTTTGTTGAAATCAGGGAGTTTACATGAAATCAGGAAACAAAACACCAAATAATAATAAAATAATGGGTGTGTGGGACCGCCTAGGGCATGGTCGGCAGGCTAGAGCCCGGTCCCACAAGTTTTCCTAATTTTTTAATATTTTCCATGATTTTAGAGAAAATACATGAAATTAGGTAATTTTAGGAAAAATTCATAAAATCAAGGAATTTTCATAATTTGAGAAGGAATAATAAAATAATGGGACGTGAGGTGTGGGACCGGCAACGGCCAAGGCACGACCGGCCGGCCGGCGGTCCCGTGACACCTCTCCCTAATTTTATTATTTTTGATAAAATCATGTGATTTAGATAAAAATACATGAAATTAGGTAATTTTCATGATTTTGGGGAAAATTCATAAAATCAAGGAATTTTCATAATTTGAGAAGAAATAATAAAATAATGGGACGTGAGGTGTGGGACCGGCCACGACCAAGACATGGCCGGCTGGTGCTCGGTCCCGCGACACCTTTCCCTAATTTTATTATTTTTGATAAAAACATGTGATTTAGATAATTTCCTTGAAATAAAGGAAATTTGCTCGAACAAGAGGATTTTCATGAGATCGTGAAAATAGTAAAAATATGATAAAATATAAAATTGGGAGCGACACTAGTCACGGCATGACTGGCCGGATGGTGAGCCTAGTCCCCTGGCGCTTTTACTTAATATTTTATTATTATTATTTTCCCTTCCTATTTTGCATAGGTTCCTCGTTCGTTCGTATTTTTGAAATGCTCGTTCGTGCATTCAAAATGCTGGTCTGTGCATTATCTGCTAATTACACTTGCACCATTTTTGTCAAGGCTTATTCGATGCTCAGATGCCTGTTTCATTGAATATTTATTACTAACCTGTGGAATTCTGCTGGGAAGAACCACAGATTGAAGTAACGAAATATAACGAGGAATCGTAGAGTATTGCTGGATATTCAGGCGATTAATTGACGACTCGTAGAATATTGCTGGATATTCAGACGATGGCTCATAAAATATTGCTGGATATTCAGACGATTTAAGATAATTAATTGTTGGCTCTATACTAGAAGGGCTTCCTGTCTAGGAGCATTAATTATCTGAGGGTTGAGCAATATGAACTTGCTTGAGTGTCATATTCCTCTTGCATAGTCGGGGAAAACCTAGTTACATCCCGGAGACGTTGTCGCTCTATACTAGCAGACATGTTGTCTAGGAGCCGCCCAATCTTTCGATTCTATACAGTATGAGATGTGTCGTGGCCTCAGCTGAGAGACTACACATCTTCATCTTCCCTGAGAGACTTTCTCCATCATAGGTGGCATGAGCTTTCATGCATAGAGACATGAGTCTCGATACTGATCCGATTGTTGGATCCTGAGTAATTACTGAAATTGCTCAGTATTCATGAGATGTGTCGTGGCCTCAGCTGAGAGACTACACATCTACATGTACTCTGAGAGACGGCCTTCTCAGTCAGAGATTTTATGGCATGAACTTTCATGGTTTGATGAGAGACATGAGCCTCAATACTCATCCGGTTGCCTAATCTGTAGTATAGTTTTACAATTCTACCCCTTGTCGAAAATCCACCATCTACATTAAGTCCCCTTCTTAGTGAGGAACAGTAATGTTCCTCAGTCAGCATTGAATGGTGATTTTCCAGGTACAGACAAAAATAAGTAATTGAACTTGGTCATAAGATAAGATATTACCGGATTTCGACTGAATGAGTAAGCCATGGTTTGAGCGGAAACCTATATGGCATAATAGAACATCATCCAGTGAACATAAATTGATGTAGAACCTCTGATTCGATGGTGGAACCTTGGTTGGTTTAGGATTCATGGGCCGGGACCAAAAAAGAAATCCTTAAGGAATTAGGTTTTGGAAATAAAATTAGGTATAGAAGGGAATTAATCCTTTTTTTATCTCTCCCACACGTCCACGACCTTCTTCATCTCCTTCACGTCCGAGCTCAGCAGGAGCGAAAAAAAAATTCTGCCGGGAATCGACGCCGTCCGATCATCGCCGCTCAATTTCCGTCCGGCGCTGTCAGGTGCGTTAACTTTTTTATTTCTTTTTATTTTTTTCAAAGTTTGCTGATTTCATGAGGTGTTCATGCTTCCATCATGTTAAAATTCTATACATGTGTATATGTTGATGTGAGTTTTGTAGAAAAATCCTTGTTTTATCAAATGTATGTTCGTTCGATCGTTAGTTTTGAAAACTAATAAAAATCCCTAATTTATGAGAGATTTCTTTATATATGTGGACTTAGGTCCAGTGATAAAACTTAGTGTGTGAGCTTTCATGTGAACCAAGATTTTACCTTAATAGATGTGAGCTTTCACAAAACCGAAATAAACTCTGTTTTAAAGGATAATGCTCGTTCGAGGAAAATAGACATATATATTTTTATGTATGTAAATTTATGTCTAGTGATAAAACTTTATTTATGAGCTTTCATGAGAATTAGTATTTTATCACAATAGGTGTGAGCTTTCACAAAACTAGCATAAACCTTCGTTTTTTAATAAAACGCTAATACGAAGGAAAATAGATTATTTTTTTTAATATATATGTAGTCGTGATATATTTTATGTGAAACATGATGACATATTTTATTCACATGGATTTGTTCTTATTAGATAAATTCTGAAAATTTATATGAATAAATTGCATTAATTATTGATTTGTAAAATCAAGACATGGGTTTTGAGTAACCTTCAAACTAGACAACTTATTTATGATGAAGTCTTATTGTAAATTTCATAGTTCAGTTGTGTGAATGTTCACGTTATGAAAATTATGTATATGATTTTATGAGAAAATCAATGTTGAAGGTTAATAAAGTTTTGTTCATTACTGCAGGTTTCAAGGAACGAACTAATTTCGTGTGTTAACTCTTATATTGCAATCACTATTGTTAGTGAAATTGAAAGAGGTAAGATTTCAAGATTTACCATTTTGTGGATGAATTTATCCGCATGTCGATAACTCCATGCTCCTGGTTTCAGAAAATGCCGGCTTCCAGCAGTCATAGTTATTCATCCAGTTCTGACGAAGATCCCAAATATCCCATAGCTAAGTCGAGAGCCAAGGTAATTCGCGATGAGGGAGCAAAGCCCAGCATATCCTTGAATGAGCAGAGAGTTACTTTTGCCGAACTCAGGAAAAGAAAAGCCGAAGACTATGAGAAAGATGCTCGTCAGCGCAAAAAGGATCGAATCCGCCGCAAAATACAGAGAGCTGAGGAAAAACGCCAATTCTTGGACGGGGTACCCTTTGATTCTGATGTTGATGTTCCTGAAGAAGAAACCACTTGGGGTTTGCCTGATCAGTGTGCCAGAGAACTCGAAATTCCCATGGAGCAGATTGACACTGAAGCTGAAGCGGAAGAAGATTCAGATTCAGATGATGATTTTTATGCTCATCCAGACGTCACCAATAGTCATGACAGTGATTCCGAAGAAGAGGATTCTGAGAAGGATAGTGATGAAGACTCTGAGAAGGACAGTGATGATGAATCTGACAACTCAGATGGATCTAACGAATAGCTTTACTTTCGATCTCTTTTTATTTTTAGTATTTGAATACTCTCAATCTTCGTAGTAGATGTCTTCATTCGAACAATTTTATTGAAGTATTTAGTTCTTCCTTTCGAACGAGAGATTTTATTAACGTGAGTTCTTCTTGATTGAATTAAGCAAACCGAGCCAATCTTCATGCCGAACTCATTGTAATCTCCCTTAACTCTTGTAGTTCTTCGTCTTATGAAAATATCCAAACATAAGTTGTATAGTACATGGGGACGTGTGACTTGCCGATCACAATTAACCTTGGTCAGTCCCCAGTGCACTATTTTACTCCGCATCTTCAGTTTGACCTTGTTCAAGACTTAGGGTTTCAGTAAAACTCGTAACTGAATCGGAGATAAGTGTCTTCCGTATCTTGTATATATCTTTGTAGATTTAGGGTTTATCACTTGCGCTAATATTTCCTCCATTCCTAAGTTAGTTTCATCACATAAGAAATTTCGATCACCATACCTCTCATATCATGTCTGCTGATAATACTTCTTCTCAAAACGGACTTCAGTCGAAACATGGAGTAGAAGCGCCCATCTTGGTAAGTTGCACATCTTTTCCGTCTCGTTCAGTTGAGGTTACTGATCGTAGAAGATGATTTGTTGCAGGATAACCAGAAGAATCTTTCTTCTCACAATTCAAGGCCCAAGCGGACTGCTAGAACTCCTGCCCGGTATAGGTCGTCTCCTGCTGAGACTGGATCATCTATAAGCAATCTTATAATCCTTGAAATTTTACCATGTCTAATTCAGGAAAAGTTAAACACTTCCCCGTTCATCACAGGCGGATGTTCGTGTTGTTTTTGATGCTAGAAGGAGAAGGAGTGGAAAGTCCGTGACTGTGGTCGAGGTTGAAGATAGTAGCAATCAAGCATGCGAAGATTCTGCAGAATCCCTAGAGACAAAAGACAGTGTTCATGGCCGTGAATACCCGACAGCTGGGCTCTTGTTTGAAGCTCCACTGATTAACACTTCCCCAAATAATGAGGTGGTTGGTGGATTCGTGATTCCCAAGTGCCATGTACCTCTGTATACTAAGATCTGAAAAAAGTATGGGCATATTGCCACTACAGAAGTGTGGAAAGGTTTTCTACCCACCCTCATGACTACAGTTGTAGGGCTGCTACCGATCATTGAAGAAATGAACCAAATGCACCTGCGAGACATCAAGAATTAGGAACTACAAAAGTGGGATGAGATGATTTCCAATTGCGAGATATTGCGATTCAATGTGAGCTAGCTTCGCCGTCGTCTTGAGATAATTAAGATCCATAAGGCGGCGGAGGCTGCTGATGCGATTTCCATGACCACTGCTTTATTGGAGGAGGAAAAGATAATGGCTTTGGAGTCAGAGAGGCTCGAGAAGGCGGTTGAGGATTTGAAGGCAAATACTAGGATCTTCCAGAAGAAACTCGACAGGGTTTCCTACAGGGATTATCCATTGTTGGATGGTTTGCTCTGAGTGAATATTCAGGAGAGTTGAAATGTAGGTTTCTAACAAGGTAGAATACTCTGATAGCATGAGGAGTTTTTGTTCAATTGATGAATATTTGATGAACAAATGAGCATCTTGCATGCTCTTTGAAGGAAATAGATTACATTTGAGATGTATTTGAAATAAAGGTTAATTATCTGTTGTTGATCAAGCGTAATAGGCTTTGAGCCATTTGCCATTGATAACATTTCCTTCCTTTCCTCCACTGATTGCTAAAATTTTGTAGTATCCAGTAGACACCGCTTTGATGATAACATACGGCCCTTTCCATTTCGGAGAGAATTTGGAAGCAGACATATCTTGTTGAATGTGTTTTGCCGTCTTTAATACCAAATCTCCTACTAGAAAAGTTCGGGGATTTACCATTTTGTTGTAAGCCCTGGATATCCTATGTTTATAAGCCTCCACGTACTTTTCTACTTTATCTCTCCTTGATTCAAGCATGTCTAGTTCAGCAACTCTTGACTTGGACACTTCAACTTCATCTCATCGTATTCCACTAGCCGCTGCAATCCTTGCTGAAGGAATTTTTATCTCGGCTGGGAGTATAGCATCAGCCCCATAGATGAGCGAATACGGTGACGTTCCAATTGAGATTCTCGGTGCAGTTCTGTAAGCCCACAAAGCCATGGGAAGTTGCTCATTCCACGATCGTGGATTGTCATGAATTGTTCGATTGATAATCCGGATCAAAGTTTTGTTGGTACTCTCTGCTTGGTCGTTTCCTTGGGGGTAGTATGGTGTGGAGAAGATCTGTTTAATCCCGTACTCCTTCAGCAATTTCTCGACATCTTGGTTGGCGAAAGGAGTCCCATTATCTGTGATGATATGTTTAGGGACGCCGAATCTACATATAACATGCTCCTTGATGAAGGCAGCAATAGTTACCCCTGTGGTACCTCTGAGCGGGATTGCTTCGACCCACTTAGTGAAATATTCAGTAGCTGTGATGATGTATTCATGCTGCTTTGAGGATGCTGGGTTGATCTTCCCGATGATATCAAGTCTCCATCTATAGAAAGGCCATGGACTATTCACAGAGTGTAATGGAAGACAAGGGGTATGAATGAGATTACCGTGAATCTGGCATTCATGGAACTTCTGAACGTATGCGGCTGCATCATCTTCCATAGTCGGCCAGTAATATTTCTCGTGGATTTGGAGAAACAATTTATTTTTCCCCTGATGTTCTCCTTCATGAGTTTCTTTCAGGACTGTCAGGATTTCATCTTCGGCTAGGCATCTCAACAAGTCTCCTCCAAAGCTTTTGCGGTATAAGATTCCATCAAGAAAAACAAATCTCTTATCTCTCTGTATGAGTTTGATTGCATCTTTCTTTTCTGGTGGCGATTTGTTGTCTCGAAGATATTCGATGTAAGGCTGCCTCCAGTCCCCGGTGTGAAGGAGTGTTATCACTTCCAAATGATGAGGAGGTGTCTGACAATTAGGACAAGCTCCCTGCAAAGTCCTCGACTGTGTTTCCATGGAAGGCCAATAGTACCCGAGTCTCTGGAGTATTCTATAAAGTGTTATTACCAGCGTCTGTCCGCACACTTCTTGATGTACACTTTCGAGTTTCTCTTTCGCTTCTTCATCACCCAGGCATCGTGATAGAGAGGCATCGGGGCTGCGATGGTATAAGGCCCCATGAAGCAAGAAGAAGTTCTTCAGCTCTTTAAGGCTGATTATCCCTTCTGTAATGGAGCTGCCTAGTTCATTAATGATAAGTGTTCTCCAGTCATTTGCTTAAGCTTCTTCAGTTTGATTAAGCCAAGTGGATGATACAGTTCGTCTTTGCACTATGATAGCTTTCTCTGACCCTTCGAATCGCAACTTGGAAGCAAGGGTTGCTAAGCAATCAGCATGCATGTTGTTGATCCGGCCAGTATGGGTGATGGTCGCGTCGGCGAAATGAGTCAGGAGTTGCTGTGCTTCATCTCTGAATAGAGAAAGTGTTATCTCTTTGAGAGAGTACACCCCATTCATTTGATTAACTAGCAATTTTGAATCTCCTCTGATCTCCAGATGCATTGATCCTGCTTGTTTAGCTAAGGATAATCCTAGCAAGAAGGCCTCATACTCTGCTGAATTATTTGTACAGTGGAAATCCATCTTGAATGAATGTGATAATACCTCTCCTGATGGCGAGACCAAGACTATGCCTGCTCCTCCGGTATCATTACTAGGAGTGGCGGATCCATCAAAATACAACAGCCATGTTTCCTCTTTAACGACTGAGATTCCTGACAGTTCTCCTGGTACATAATCTTGTAACGTCGCGGAATCTTCTCCTGGGAAGGCCTCCAGTAAATCTGCTACTGCTTGACCTTTGATTGCTTTGAGGGAAACACATACTATGTCGAATTCTGACATCTGAAGAAGCCACTTCCCAGGTCTTCCTATCAGAGCAGGTTTTGAGAGAAAAAACTTTATGGGATCAGCTTTGGATACAAGCACGACTCTGTTGGAGAGTAAATAATGCCTGAATCTTTGCATTACATGAGCTAACATCAGGCATGCTCTTTCAGCTTTCGGGTATCTGAGTTGAGCATCCTTCATGGTTTGGCTGTAATAGTATATCGGATGCCCGACGCCTTCTTCATCTTCCTGAGCTAATAAGGCTCTAATAGCAACGTCACTGGAGGCTGTGTATAGTATCAGCGGTCGTCCCTGCACTGGATACCTCATGACTGCGGGTGATAAAAGTATATGTTGTATCTTCTGGAATGCTTCCTGCTGGACATTCGTCCACGTGAAACTCTCTCCCTTCTTCAGTAGAGGAGTGAACGAATCAATAAGTTGAGCCAATCCTGGTATGAAGCGTCTGGTGTAATTCACTTTACCCATGAAGCTCTGTAGTTCCTTCACAGTGCGTGGAAGAGGCATGGTGGAGATGGATTTTTCTTTGTCTGGGTCGACTTTGATCCCTTCGGCAGTGACCAAGAATCCCAAAAACTTTCCAGAAGAAACTCCAAAAGCGCATTTAAGAGGATTCATCTTCAACTTGTATTCTCTGCATCTTTCGAAAACTTGTCTCAGAACTTCTAGATGGGATGTTCCAGCTTTCGATTTCACCACGACATCGTCAACATAATCTTTTACTTGCTTGTGCATCATATCGTGAAATATTGCTGTCATGGCTCGTTGGTAGGTGGCGCCGGCATTCTTCAACCCAAAGGGCATCACAGTGTAATGAAAATTCCCAATGGGAGTACGGAACGCGGTTTTGGCAGCATCATGTTCGAACATTTTGATTTGGTTGTACCCGCTGTAACCATCCATGAACGAGAACATATCGTGGCCGCTGGTCGTATCAATGAGCATATCAATGTTGGGTAAAATAAAGTCATCCTTCGGGAAGCATTTATTCAGGTTTATGAAATCTACACAACATCTGATTTGACCATTTTTCTTCTTAACTGAGACGACATTAGCCAGCCATGTTGGGTGTTGAATAGGCATGATAAATCCTGCTACCGGTAATTTTTGAATTTCGTCCTTGATTTGTTCCTCGATTTCATGCCTGAACTACCTGGGTGGTTGTTTGACAACCTTGGAGACAGGAATGATATGTAGACGGTGAGTGACCAATTTGTCATCCATACCAGGCATTTCTTCATACGTCCAAGAAAATATATCCCGATACTCCTTCAGTAAATCTACCAGGCATGTACGCTCTTCCGGTGATAGCGCAGAACTGATTAAGATTGGTCTTGGATCTTCCTCTGTGCCAATGTTAACCGTCTCAAGATCATCAGTGGTAGAATTCGTGCCATATTGCAACTGTTGTGGAGCTTCCTGAACTTCATCCTCAGGTGGTTGTTCATTCTGACACGATTCACCAGTGCGGGGAGACTCTTGATCAATCTCCTCTATTAATTGCTAATCTTTGCGTCGTCGGTAAATGACCCTTCCTTCTGCGTGAGTGGTCATAAAATTGGATTCTGGGATCGTAGTTTCATCTTTTCGGCGTTTGACCCGTGTAGCAGGTGACTTGACTGGTTCTGCTTCTGAAGATGGTGATGACGCCGCAGATGCCTCAATAGCCTTCCAACTTGGAAGTGGAATAGTGTAGATTTTCTTAGGAGGTTCAGGGGCGCTTCTCTGGGACTCGATGAATTCCGCATCGTAGGATAGAACATACGGAGATGATGAAGCATCTATACGGATGATCTTGTTATTGAGTAAAGCCTTCATGCATTGATGGTAGGTTGATGGAACCACCTTGTTGTCATGGAGCCAAGGTCTCCCAAGTATCATGTGGTAGTCAGGTTATTGTTCGATCACGTGGAATTTCACCTTTGATTGAATTGGTCCTACCCTCAAATCTATGTACGCGTATCCATATGTGTGGCCTCGGCTTCCTTCAAACCCTATCATTAGGATGGGATATCGAATGATTTTACCTCGCGGGAATCTGGCCATTCTAAGAGTTTTCATAGTGACAATGTTGGCGGAAGCACCGGTGCCGATGAGAGCTCTTCTAAATTCGGTATCTTTGATGAAGCCAGTCACGTACAACGCGCGATTGTGCCCTTCGTCTGCCATGCGATCTTCTTCCCCAAAAGTGATGTTGTCGATTGAATGTCCAGTCATCAAAGAAACTTCTTCAACTACTGGGGTTGGTGAAGTTATTTGTACATCGGACGATATCTGGCTGAGTGCAGCAAATGTTTCCGTGCATTGCTCCTTAGAGAAGTGTAGGAGTTCACATAAATTTTCGATCAAATGTGCAACTTCCTGTTCCACTAGTTCCTCATATGTGGTGAAACTGTTGGTCTGAGGAGGATTACTAGTCTAAGGATTTGGAGGTTCCACCATCTCTGCTCCTAAAATCCTCGTCACGTGTACCAGGCAAGTGAACAGGCTATCGATTTCCATTTTCAGCCGGTCCACGTTTCTTGACAAGTCTTTTTGTCTTCGTGCCAATTCAGCCAAGCTTGGGATTTCTCCATCCATCGGTTCAACGGAGATAAATGGAGTTGTAAAATATGATAATTCATTGTAACCAAAATTGTTCGAAGGAGTGTGAGAGACAATACCCTTCGAGAGATTCTGGTTGGGATCTGGAGCTGTTGAGTTAATCCTAAGACCGACCATCCTTGTGAAATCGTGAGATTGCAACCGAGAGATTAATTTTCCACTGTGGTCGCCAATCTGTGAGTGAGGGAAAACGATTTGCTGGTTTTTACGGAATTGAAGAGTCGACCGTGTGGAGACTCCTTGAACCGAACGAAATATTGAACCTCACACAGATGCACTGCAAGAAGGGGGTGCTTTAAGTTCGAGAGATCAATCTGTAAGACCCCGGCCTAAACCAAGAACAATGGTCGTTCCAGAGTCAATTCGGTCACAAGAGAGGATGGGTTGATCTGTAGGAGGGAAGCTAAGAAATACGTGAGATCAATGGTGATCTGATATTGTAGGTGTGTTGTGAATTCAGCGTGAAAATGCTCTGAATGATTGAATTTTGCTCAATTGAGAGTAATTTCTGTGAGTTCATGTAGACGAAATATTGTTGATGTAGTTTTGAAAGTGATGTTGTAAAGTGGTAGTAAAAGTTCGTTCGAAGACTTATAGAGATTGATTTTAGACTTAATACTAGAAAATATATACAAAAAACTGTGACGATATCGAGAGGTACTGAGACTCAATATTCCACCGATTCTCATATTCATGTGGTTCAACTATCAATTCCAGAAAATTATAGCTCATAACATAATAAATATTGACTCTTTATTCTTTGCCAAGGTAGATTTTATAAAAGATTGACTGTAAATCACAAGCATGACGTATCAAAAATACTAAGACCAAGCATACGCCATCAAACAAAATCACAATCAATTAAGAAAAATCATGAATCAATTTAAAATAGTGCAAAAGTCATAAAGGAATTAAATAGATTTACCACACGCGTAGAGAATGGCTTCCTCCGTCATCCCAGTGTTGGGTTTTAGCTCTTCATGGTGAAAACACGCTCAAAATAATATCTCATGGCTCAAAAGGTGTTTTTATTGAAGGTATGTGAGAAAAGAATGAAAATAGCTTAATCGTAACAGTTATAATTGTTACAGATCGAGTGTTACAACGAATTGTTGCAAACTGAAATAATTGTTACTAATGGACTGTTACAGGATTTGAAATTTAAGACCCTAAGAAACGACTGTCCTTTACAGCCTTATGTTCTTCGTGTTCTTCAGCAGCAGCAGTAGAACTCGACTTCCTGCAACTTCGATTTCTCGACTCTGTGGTGTTCTAAACTTCCCCAAACTGTTCGACTGCTCCAATAACTTCGTAACCTTCCCTGGAACTCGAACACACCTTTTATACTGCTCCGAAACCTAAGAATAGCGATTAATTCTCTCTTTTTCTTTTCGTGCAAGCCACGACAATAATCTTCTCTGCCTATTTCCTTAAGCGTTTCTAAGACTTCCAAATTATCCGAAACTCTTCCTTAGATAAAATATCACCTTGGGAAACAATATCACTCCTTTAGTCTCCCTGGAATTCCTAAAATAATCCCACAAAGTTTCCATGCAAAACTCAAACTTTGTTTCCTTTTCCGGATTATCCAGCCCAATTTGATCGATTCCATCGCACATACCAAGCCCGTTATGCTCAATCACGTTCAGCCCAACAAATTCCAGCGATTGAATCTCTCTAAAACACCCTAGAAATCCAACCCAAAGTCTGGTATGCAACCTGGTTCTTTTTCCCGCCTTTTTGATTTTTTGAAACGTAGAAGATGATTGCCCCTTATCCTGTTGATGGGTGTGAATAGAAAGTGGCCACCCCTTAGTAATTTAGGTGCCCCTTACCCAAACTGAGAGTCCTAATAGTAATTTTCTCCCACGGGCGCAAACACCACTTTTCGAGGCAATTTCGCCGCAAACGCTTATTTCTCCAAAAACACCTACAAAGACACAAAAAGCCATAATAAATACAAAATCGAGCACTAACAATATATACAATTGAGATTATATCAGACACAAAAATGTGTCTATAAAATACCCCCAAACTTATTATTTGCTAGTCCTCGAGCAAATCAAATAGAAAATAAATCCTAACTCACTGTCGCAGGCATTTTCGATTGCATTTAGTGTATGCAATAAGACTTTAAACCCCTAGGTGGCCCTAGTGGCCGAGTTATAGTCTCGGGAGGGCTTACCAGAGGTATACCCACAAAACCTTTATACTCCAGATCCTAGCTATCTAAGCAGAACCTTGGAAAGCACTAAAGAATCTCCTTGGTTGGCATACTTATTGACTATAAGAGGAAGTACCCTGATGCGAAATTCCAATTGTTGTACACGTGTTTTCACTCAAGCATACTAAAATTCATATATAAGTGACAGAGCTCTACTCAGATAGTCGCACTATGGACATCAATATCCGGAGTCAAAACTAATCACATGGATAGATCAAGAAGATGGATATAGAGAAAAACATAGATGGTTTTGATGTTTACTAAGTGAACAGCGTTTCCCATATCTGTCTGAAGGCCTCCGCCAAAATGAACCTATCCTAATGGATTGAGATACTAGTCTGACTAATATCAACACATTGGCATATACAAGGGAACCAGTGATTGATAATCCTAACTCTAGGTCAACACAGCTGGCATATACAAGGGAACCAGTGATTGATAATCCTAACTCTAGGTCAACACAACTGGCATATACAAGGGAACCAGTGGTCGACTTTATTCACTGAATTTATTTTTTTTTATTTTTTTTCAGCTTTTTCGTTTTATTCATTTTTTTTTTTGATTCGTTTGGTCTAATTGGTCTGGTCTTTTTTTTTCTTTTTCTTTGCAACTCAATCACTCTAATTCACCCTAGCATTGGTAACAACTTGAATCATGAGCCCCACCAAATCACTTAGAAACATATTTAAAAAGAAAAATAAAAACAGAAGTGAAAAGGACTCAACGAGATATGCGAAACTACCATGTTATTTCTAACACCTGAGCTCTGTGCTTTTATGAATAGACTCTTTAGATGTTGCCATCTAATCAGATTGGTTCCTCAACTCCTACAATCAAAATGCTTCCATCCACTTAGATTGGTTAGTGCCATCCTTCATAGGCATAAATTTCTAGGCTCTGGAGTTTATTTATTGCAACTAAAAAGTTTCTCCCATACCCCCAAACTTAAATCTAACATTGTCCTCAATGTTCTAAAGATAAAATTAAAAGCATGAACAAGGAGAAACTGTTACCATTTGAAGCAAAAGAGATAAGGAAAGATATTACCGTGTTGCATGAGATTGGGTTACCTCCCAGGAAGTGCTAAGTTTAACGTCTTCAGCCAGACATAAGAAAGGATTAATCACCTCGTATCATAAAGTAATAGCCGAAATATCCGTGGGTCATCAAAACCAAATAGAGCTATCACAAGTAAAAGGAATCTTCAACATGCCAAGAAAATTGACAAATAAAGCGCACCCTTGTCTAGTTTCCTGTTTAAGACAACTACATCTAGTTGTGGTTCAGGCTCTATGAAAGGGTCTAGATAAAATATTTTCATGCGCTGGAATTCCTCAAAGCTAAGGTCCGATTCAGGTATTAGAGTCTGGAAAAACTCAAGTAAAAACTTAGAAGCACATAATAATAACCTGAATAATTGTGGATCCTTAAAGTCAATCAGTTTTGACTCACACAGCTGACCATAATGAGAGTGGTGGTCTTCCTTAAACAAATGTGTCGACCCTAATATCCTAAATTAATTAGGTTTAGTCTCAAAACTTAATAATTGACACATATGAAACTTATACGTTCCCACAATTGGTCGAAAAATATTTGGTGGGAAAACAAAGTCAATCTGGATATCATAGCCTGGGTAAACCACATCAACCAGAGGATGGGTTTCTAACAACTGAACTTCCTTATGGACATCACTAGGTTCAAGAAAACGTGTATGAAGATAATCTTGTAAAATGGTCGAGGCACATATATCAAGTCCCAAGTGAGGGAACTTTCTAATAGTTAAAGCACATGGAGAATGATAATCACCCCCAAACTTAGAGTTTTCAGTGTCTCTAGAAAGACTAGTCACAACTTCCCTAATTTCAAGGTCATCTGATTCATGAAAATGGTCAATTGATTCTTCTAAGTCAGGTTCATCCTCACTCATCTCTACGAGTTCACTTTCTTTGTCTAAGACTAAAGTTTCTAAATCGCTAGACTCTAAAACAATATTCTCAGAAGAAACTCGTTCCTCTAAACCATTATTAGCTTCGTAATCAAAAGAAAATACTACATCGTCTAAAACGGGGGTATCTCTAGTCAAATCCTCGTCCTTTTGAATAGGTGAATAATTATTAAAATTATTTGGATTTGAACTAGAAACATTATCATTATTAAGCTCAATTGGAGTAACAAATTCCTGATCACTATGCCTACTTATTTCAAATTCTTCATCAACACTATCCTCATCATAATCATCATTATAATAACCTAAAAATGGTTGAACCTCATCTAAACAAGTAGTGTTACCAATTTTATCCTCGTCGTCTTGATTATGTGAATGACTTTCTTTATTTTCAAAGGTACTATTGGAAACACTATATTGGAAATTAAGAGCGGTTATGTTCTGGGCCTCTAACAAAATATTTTGAGTCGACTCACATGACTTCCTGATTGAATCTAGGAAAGAAAGTTCACTCGTTACATTGCTTTCGTCCATAACTAATTTATTCATTTCTGCTAACTTACATGTCGACTCAGCTAACTTACGGGTTGACTCTAGTAAAGAGGAATTTTGCTCGTATGACCGGTTGGCGTGTGGATAGTAATTGGGTTCACCATGGTATGGACCATAACCTTCAAAAGGCTGATGTTACCAACCATTATTCACACTATGGTCAAAGTAGTAACGTCCATTTTGAAACTCAGTCTGATATTCGTTGTATTGGCTATTGTAATACCAGTTCGACATTCTATTGCAGGGGTGTGAGTTGTCACACAAAATAAAACCCACTGACAGGGGATTCGTGGGTGGATAGAATCATACCTCCCGTACTATACGGGCAATGAACCGTTGAAGTCGACTCAGGCCACCGACTCCGATGTCAGTGTACGAACCCGAGGGGCCGAGACAGTATCGTAACTGTCGTCCTTCCCTGCAAATAGTTGATATTTAATTTTGAACCTTCCTTAGGGTTTAAAAATAATGTCCAAGAATGTCCAAAAAGTCCAAAAAGAAAAATGTCCAAAAAAGAAAAGAAAAATTACAAAAATAACACCCTATTTACAGTTTCTAAAAATAAAACAAAATAACTATATACAAAATCTTCTTCTTCACTCCTTTCAGATTCCTCTTTTCTTTCCTTCTTTGGCGATGCTTTCCTTTTATAACACTTTTTCTTCCCTTGTAGCTTCGCTCCAAATCTGAAAAGAATCGAAAAATACCAAAACGCGTAAAAAAGAACAAAAAATAATAAAAATAAAAAGAAACCTAAAACAAATCTAAATACAAGTTCGCGTCGGCGGCGCCAAAAATTGATGTAGTTTTGAAAGTGATGTTGTAAAGTGGTAGTAAAAGTTCGTTCGAAGACTTGTAAAGATTGATTTTAGACTTAATACTAGAAAATATATACAAAATACTATCACGATATCGAGAGGTACTGAGACTCAAGATTCCACCGATTCTCATATTCATGTGGTTCAACTACCAATTCCAGACAATTATAGCTCATAATATAATAAATATTGACTCTTTATTCTTTGCCAAGGTAGATTTTATAAAAGATTGACTGTAAATCACAAGCATGACGTATCAAAAATACTAAGACCAAGCATACGCCATCAAACAAAATCACAATCAATTAAGAAAAATCATGAATCAATTTAAAATAGTGCAAAATTCATAAAGGAATTAAATAGATTTACCACACGCGTAGAGAATGGCTTCCTTCGTCATCCCAGTGTTGGGTTTTAGCTCGCTCAAAATAATATCTCATGGCTCAAAAGGTGTTTTTATTGAAGGTATGTGAGAAAAGAATGAAAATAGCTTAATCGTAACAGTTATAATTGTTACAGATCGAGTGTTACAACGAATTGTTGCAAACTGAAATAATTGTTACTAATGGACTGTTACAGGATTTGAAATTTAAGACCCTAAGAAACGACTGTCCTTTACAGCCTTATGTTCTTCGTGTTCTTCAGCAGCAGCAGAACTCGACTTCCTGCAACTTCGATTTCTCGACTCTGTGGTGTTCTAAACTTCCCCAAACTGTTTGACTGCTCCAATAACTTCGTAACCTTCCCTGGAACTCGAACACACCTTTTATACTGCTCCGAAACCTAAAAATAACGATTAATTCTCTCTTTTTCTTTTCGTGCAAGCCACGGCAATAATCTTCTCTGCCGATTTCCTTAAGCGTTTCTAAGACTTCCAAATTATCCGAAACTCTTCCTTAGATAGAATATCACCTTAGGAAACAATATCACGCCTTTAGTCTCCCTGGAATTCCTAAAATAATCCCACAAAGTTTTTGTGCAAAACTCAAACTCTGTTTCCTTTTTCCGGATTATCCAGCCCAATTTGATCGATTCCAGCGCACATAACAAGCCTGTTATGCTCAATCACGTTCATCCCAACAAATTCCAGCGATTGAATCTCTCTAAAACACCCTAGAAATCCAACCCAAAGTCTGGTATGCAACCTGGTTCTTTTTCCCGCCTTTTTAATTTTTTGAAACGTAGAAGATGATTGCCCCTTATCCTGCTGATGGGTGCGAATAGCTAGTGGACACCCCTTAGTAATTTAGGTGCCCCTTACCCAAACTGAGAGTCCGAACAGTAATTTTCTCCCACGGGCGCAAACACCACTTTTCGAGGCAATTTCGCCGCAAAAGCTTATTTCTCCAAAAACACCTACAAAGACACAAAAAGCCATAATAAATACAAAATCGAGCACTAACAATATATACAATTGAGATTATATCAGACACAAAAATGTGTCTATCAATTGTCCGTATGAACTTTGATGGGAAATTGCTCGTCTTGGCGAATGTTGTTCGAGTGTTCGAAAACTTCTGCCTTTTCAATCAGGATTCAGAGAAATTTTATAATGCCGAAGTTGTGAACACCATGATCCCATGAAGTGTGACAGTTGCTGGAATCAGAGAGTGGGGAAGTGGGAAATCATGTTAAACCAATTACTCATCGTGCGGAGGACTTGGTTAACTTTCCACCCACTACTTTGCTGACTCTTTCAACTGATTGCACGACTTTCTAACATTCTCATCGTGGGTGAACACACGTGCCGTAGGCCGCCATACCAAAACCCTAGTTAATATCCCCCCATGTGACACAATTGAAATCTCGTGGAGTCAGTTGTTGACTTTGTGGGACGATGAGTCCATGTATTGTTGAGTTGAACATGATTAGCAAATGTTCCGAAACTCATGAATTAGTTGAGACGAGGTATCATTATAACCAAAAACGAGCAAAATTGTGTTGCTAAATTGTTGAATATTGATAGTTGAACCAATATTCTTTGGTTTGAGCAAATATTTCCGGTTCGAGCGAATATTGCTAATTCGAGCAAATATTGCTGGTTTGAACAAATATCGTTCTTCTAATGAATTGTTGGTAGATGAACCAAGTAAAATATTAATTTAAGTTACGGATTGCTGGGTCGAGCAAAATAAATATGAATGTTAATCATGGAATCAACATAAAATTATCAGAGTGTTCGAATCTGCTCAGAATTACGTTTCTGCAGAGCTCTGGATTCAAAATCCTAATTTTACCGAGATAATGATTTATTTCAAATCACATAAGACCGGCTACATGGGATGACGGGTTCACCATATAACGCCCAGATGCTCGAATGAGCAAAAATACCAAAGTTTCTTGAGGACCAGTTGGTGAAAGAATGATTAAGTGTTGGTTTAATCATTTACTGAAATAATGCTCGTGTGAGTGACAAATCATAAAACCTGGTTTTATGGAAAATATGAAGGACCGGACAAGAGGTCATGGGACCGGCTCTTGATAGTCGTGGGACCAGTAGATGGTCATTTGAGCAAACTTCCAATTGTTTGGAAAGAGTTTGAACCTAATATGAGCAGCTGAGCAAATTAGGTTAAAATCATTAAAGCACGCGAGACCAGCTGTTTGCAAGCTTCAGGGTCACCCTTGGTCGGTCAAGGGGATGTGCCCGTGTCACCATGATGTCCGTGCTTCAGTCCTGAGAATTTTGATATTTTCTGGTGCACGTTTGAGCAACATTTGGAGAAAATATGAAAAATCCATGGTTTTGCTGAAACTGGGAAAAATACATGAGATGATGAAAATAATAAATAAACAAGGAATCACAAGGTGTGGGACCGTCCACGGCTAGGGCATGTCCGGCCGGCTGACACGCAGTCCCACATGCTTTTCCCAGTTTTATGTGATTTTATGTATTTTTCTCTGATTTAAGGGAAATTCCATGAAACTGGAGAGTTTTAGGTAACTTCCATGAGATGAGAGACATAAATTAAAATATAAAATAGGGAATGGGATTGTGGGACCGACAATGGTCGTGCATGGTCGGCCGGCAAATGGGCGCGGGTCCCAAGGCACTCTTCCCAATTTTATGTAATTTTGATGATTTTAGATAACTTTCATAAAATCAAAGGGATTTGTTGAAAACCAAGATATTTTGTTGAAATCAGGGAGTTTACATGAAATCAGGAAACAAAACACCAAATAATAATAAAATAATCAGTGTGTGGGACCGGCTAGGGCATGGCCGGCTAGCTAGAGCCCGATCCCACAAGTTTTCCTAATTTTTTAATATTTTCCATGATTTTAGAGAAAATACATGAAATTAGATAATTTTAGGGAAAATTCATAAAATCAAGGAATTTTCATAATTTGAGAAGGAATAATAAAATAATGGGATGTGAGGTGTGGGACCGGCCACGACCAAGGCATGACCGGCCGGCCGGCGATCCCGTGACACCTTTCCCTAATTTTATTATTTTTGATAAAATCATGTGATTTAGATAAAAATACATGAAATTAGGTAATTTTCATGATTTTAGGGAAAATTCATAAAATCAAGGAATTTTCATAATTTGAGAAGAAATAATAAAATAATGGGACGTGAGGTATGGGACCAGCCACGGCCAAGACATGGCCGGCTGGTGCTCGGTCCCGCGACACCTTTCCCTAATTTTATTATTTTTGATAAAACCATGTGATTTAGATAATTTCTTTGAAATAAAGGAAATTTGCTCGAACAAGAGTATTTTCATGAGATCGTGAAAATAGTAAAAATATGATAAAATATAAAATTGGGCGCGGGACTAGTCACGACATGACTGGCCGGCTGGTGAGCCTTGTCCCCTGGCGCTTTTGCTTAATATTTTATTATTATTATTTTCTCTTCTTATTTTGAATAGGTTCCTCGTTCGTTCGTATTTTTGAAATGCTCGTTCGTGCATTCAAAATGCTGGTCTGTGCATTATCTGCTAATTACACTTGCACCATTTTTGTCAGGTCTTATTCGATGCTCAGATGCCTGTTTCGTTGAATATTTATTACTAACCTGTGGAATTCTGCTGGGAAGAACCACAGATTGAAGTAACGAAATATAACGAGGAATCGTAGAGTATTGCTGGATATTCAGGTGATTAATTGACGACTCGTAGAATATTGCTGGATATTCAGACGATGGCTTGTAGAATATTGCTGGATATTCAGACGATGGCTCGTAGAATATTGCTGGATATTCAGACGATGGCTCGTAGAATATTGCTGGATATTCAGACGATCTAAGATAATTAATTGCTGGCTCTATACTAGAAGGGCTTCCTGTCTAGGAGCATTAATTATCTGAGGGTTGAGCAATATGAACTTGTTGGAGTGTCATATTCCTCTTGCATAGTCGGGGAAAACCTGGTTACATCCCGAAGACGTTGTCGCTCTATACTAGCAGACATGTTGTCTAGGAGCCGCCCAATCTTTCGATTCTATACAGTATGAGATGTGTCGTGGCCTCATCTGAGAGACTACACATCTTCATCTTCCCTGAGAGACTTTCTCCATCAGAGGTGGCACGAGCTTTCATGCATAGAGACATGAGCCTCGATACTCATATGATTGCCGGATCCGGAGTAATTACTGAAATTGCTCAGTATTCATGAGATGTGTCGTGGCCTCAGCTGAGAGACTACACATCTACATGTACTCTGAGAGACGGCCTTCTCAGTCAGAGTTTTTATGGCATGAGATTTCATGCT
Source organism: Papaver somniferum (assembly GCF_003573695.1). NCBI lineage: Eukaryota > Viridiplantae > Streptophyta > Magnoliopsida > Ranunculales > Papaveraceae > Papaver > Papaver somniferum. The sequence continues at coordinate 136,829,803 of NC_039358.1, forward strand.
TTGATGAGAGACATGAGCCTCAATACTCATTCGGTTGCCGAATCTGGAGTATAGTTTTATAATTCTACCCTTATTCGAAAATCCACCATCTACAGTGCCCAACTCAAATTTTTGACAAATATTTTGCTAAAGTTTTGGATACTCCCTCACAAGTTTCACGACCAACTTTTGACTTTGGTTTAAGACTAAAAGATCAAAATGGAGAAGAGGTGCAGCAGCCTGTAATTGATGTAGGTGCACCTGATCCATCTCAAATCCATCTTGCACCTGCGCCTAATGAAGCTCTAGTTGGTATAGCAACATCATCAGATCAAACTCAAATTAATCCCTCAGTTGAGCAAGCTCAAATCAATACTGCACATGTACCTAATGATCTTTGGAAATGATGTAGATACACTCGAACAAGCTCATATGAATCCTGCAACTGAGAAAACTGAACTTCAACAACCTCAACAAAAGGTATGAATATGTTAACACTGAGTACATGTATGATACAATGCCCAAAAAATTGTTAGCATGTTTCTGGGGAAAAAAAAGATCTGATTTGTTTCAAACAAATGCAGGAAATAAGGAAACCTTGGGATGTCATTCCATTCAATGAATCAGAAAGGAAAAAGAAAATTAAGAATGACAGACAGTAACACACTATTGAAGGAGAAAGCTACAAAGAATCAGTGAGTGTTGTGAAGAATTTAGCACGTACCTATATCTATATCTTTAATCCATTTATGTTTTTTTAATAATAACACTTTAACATGTTACCAAAATTTTGCAGGTGTCGTTTCCACATATGTCTCCAGTTTTAGATGCTGAAAAGGGAGAAGAAGCTTGATTAAAAGCGTCGAAAAAGCTAATGCATAAGCTGAGACTCTCGAAATTCTTGTTCAGCTACAGAAATTAATTATAATTAGTAAAAAGTGGAAAGTAACATGAAGTTTGTTCTGTAACATGGAAAAATCCAACAGTACATATGTTATGTACTCAATGAAACTAAGAGCACATATGTTATGTATTGAAATAAATCCAGCAATACATATGTGCTATTCTGTTCATTTTTATGTTTTTGTTCATTTATTTTATTTTTTATGCTTATGCTATATTAAAATTTGGTTCTGAAATTGAAGGATAAAGAACCTGGGATAAGTTAGACATCATGCGGAAGACGGCGTACCACTTGCCAAGAGACTCGCAGACAAGCTGGCCACAAAAGAGAAGTAAGTCAAAGAAATAGAGAAGAAAAAGCATAATATCTTATCCAAGGAGAAGAAATAAGCTCCAAAAATCACATTTACACCACATAAGCCAGTAACTCGCAGCAACCCACAAAAAAAGAGTTGATCCTGATTTCGGGAGTGGCGGAGGATTGTCTGGAATTAAAAGGCGAAAACAAAAATCCAAAGCTGAAACCCTAGTTGAACAAGATTTCCCAACAGAAAAAATTTAGCAAAAGGATAACGATAATGTGAAAAGAGAAAAGCTAAAGATGGTCGAAATCTTAAAGAACAACCTAAAAAATTAAAGTTGAGACGCAAGTTGCTGAAGCTAAAGAAATCACCGTTCTATAAGACATTAAGTCTGCAAGAAATAGACTTTCTTTCTCCTTTTTTTGAGAAAGCAACCTCAATGTGAGTCTCTCTCTTGAATATGTCCCTTGCATTTAAACATACGCGATGTACTTAGTTGATTGAAAACTTACAAATGATTTTGATTCCTTGAATTTGAAGCTCCGGTGCTTGGAGAGTTCCTACTGCAGTTGATCATCTCATATTATATGTAGAAACACTTGAATATTTGGTACATAACAAAGCTTTAGAGGTAGATCTTATATATTGATGGCAATACCAACTGAAAAAGGCATTTCAGAATGAGCAAATGGTGGATGGAAAGAGAAAGTACATACCATTATTGCACATTGATGCATTTGGATGGGTAAGTGTTGTATGTTTTCCTACTTATCTTGACAAACAACATGCATCTTTTTTTTTTTTGAAAAGTACAGTGCATATTTATCATACTAAAAAAAAAACTAATTTCATGCTCACTTTGTCTTAGATATTGAGAGTTTGAATTGCATATCTCCCATACTAAATGAAATAAAATATTTTTTAATGCCACAACATTTATTATGCTTTCATATATGTGTTTTATACAATATGATTTTCAGAGTATATTTACGATACTGATAAAAAAAGTAACCACTTTTACATTTTATTTCTTTCTCAGTTTTATACAAGTAACCCATTGTATCAACTAGAAGCAAACGGTGCTATCAGTGTACCAATCAGTCAAATGGATGAAGGAACCAGGAAGATTCTTATTCCAATATCACATCAAGATGTGCATTGGACACTTCTTGTGTATGACTACGAGAAAGGAGAATTCTACCACTACAACACTTGGGAAATTGCATCCAAAGACCATTGTTATGATGATGCTAAACGTATGGCATACTTCTGCTTGTTATCAATTAATGAAACTCGATGCGCCGCGGCCTTCCAGAAGTATGGAAAGTAAAGTTGATCCCTTACCCAACACCACAACAAGGTGACTATCCAGATTGTGTACTATATGTCATGCACTTCTTGAAAAAACTTTCAAATGAGTGCGAATGAGTTTGGGGGATGATGAAGAACTCAAAGTTAAAATACAGAAGAATATGATCTCTTTAGCATGCCATATACTTTCAGCAACAACTCCTCCTGAGAAGAGTTGGAATCTTAATGGTCCAAGAGATTTTTAAGCTAGTATCTGACAATACATATATGAAACACTGAAAACCTGGGTTTTATTTTGAATTAGGACTACATACTAGAAGTTATCCTAAAACATATTTTAAGTTTACTAGTTGATATATTCCAAGTTTACTATTTTTTCTTAGTTATTTTGATAACAACTGTTTTCGAATCTATGGTGTGTCTTTAATCTATGTGCAGTTGTTTCCCTTTATACAAATCTTGACATGTTGTTGGATGGTAACAGACCAAAATATGTAGAGTACATATGTGTGTTTGGTGTGTTCTATGTAACAGTTGTTGTCACCTGAAAAAATACAGAGTACATAATGATTGTACTCAAAAATTATCCAGGTACTCAGTGCTGATGAAAGCAAACAATCTTTGACAGTCATAATGACTGCCAAAGATTGTTTATGTGTCCATATATGATTAAGTAATTGTTAAGTACATAAGTGTGATATATGTAACATTTATGTAGTCCATTCACCTCAGTATATAATGACTGTACTCTAAAAATTATCCTGGTACTTGTTAGACTACAGAGTAAATAACAATGTAGAGTACATAACTCATGCACTCTAAAATAAAATAATAAGGAAACCTGAAAATAAATAATATTGAAACTCAATAATGATTGAAAATAATCTCTGAATATTAAATGAGTTTTTAAATGAGCACAAAGTGCTCTGTCCCAGAAAGATATAGAACAATACATAACTGCAGTACTCTAAAAAAGCTAATGAAAGTTTTTCAAATGATGCGCAAACAAAATCTGCATGAGAACTGAAACTTAAAATTCAGGGGTAAGAAGGAATGACAGTGCAAGTGGCCTTGTTGTGATGAGCTTTCTTATGGCAGTTTGAAAATCTGACGGATTTCCTACTCTCTTCTCCCATGCACTCTTGATACGATTTCCCTTTGGCCTACCTGGTGGAACTCGTGGATGAGGTGGAAAAATAGTATCCCCTGGATCATACTGCTCTGGCTTGCTGTGGTTAGGAACTGGTCTGATCGCAATTGAGTACAGCTGCTGAAAATGCGTAACTTTGAAGTAGTCTTGGATATAGTCTACGTATCTATCACCCTTGGGAAAAATAGTTGTTGTAGCATGAGAGCATGGAACGCCATAAATACGCCATCTTTGGCAGGTGCAAGTCTTTCTCAGCGAATCAACAGTACGAGACCTGCAGATACGCAAAAAGGCAAAAAGAGAGTTCATATAATCACATGAAAATCGTGGAAGCAGGTTGCTAAGCATTACATATATGCACAAATAGCTTTTCAGCACAAATATCTTAAAGTAGTACATATATGCAGTACTGCAAACAAATATACACACAAAAAAAATTGATTCGTTGGTACATGTATGTTATACTGCAAGAGAACTTGATTTAGGGGATAAAACTAACCTATGTGAATGAATCTCATAAACATAATCATATGACTGAGTAACATTCCAAACTCGACTAATTTGAATATATTCTTTAAGTAACACATGGTAGGTAGGAGTGAGGAACTCAGAGTCCATCAAACTCAGTTCGCGACGTTCTAACAACAACTCCATAATTTGTAACCGATGAATGGAACACAAAAAACACTTGTAATAAATGGGAAAATATATTTTGAAAAAAAATGAACATAAAACAAAGAAAACGCCAAAAAGAAGAGTGAAAAAGCGGGGGTCTAACAACACCACCCAATATTTCGCTTAGCAATCTGTATGGACTAAGTCTGAAATACTTTGCTAGAGAATCAACTAGACAGTCAGACTCAATCTAGATAAAAGTATCTCAAGGAGTTAATATCTTTCTCTTGATTTGATTTTTACTCAAGCTAAAAACAATAGCGAGTCTTTATCAAATACAAGGAATACTTGGACGGTACCAAAGACCAATGTCCAAGGATCAATCAATATCAATCAACAACCAAAGGTTGGATTTCCAATTGATGATCACGAACGCACAACCTGTATTATTTCAATTATATAAAATATAATGCGGAAAAGAAATAACACAGACGCCAGAAATTTTGTTAACGAGGAAACCGCAAATGCAGAAAAACCTCGGGACCTAGTCCAGATTGAATACACACTGTATTAAGCCGCTACAGACACTAGCCTACTGCAAACTAACTTCGGACTAGACTATAGTTGAACCCCAATCAGTATCCCATCGATCCAAGGTACAGTTGTACTCCTACGCCTCTGATCCCAGCAGGATACCGCGCACTTGATTCCCTTAGATGATCTCACCCACAACCAAGAGTTGTTGTAACCCAAAATCACAGACTTGATAATAAACAGATCTGTCTCACACAGAAAAGTCTATCAAAGGATAAATCTGTCTCCCACAGATAAACCCTAGGTTTTGTTCCATCTTTTGATATAAAATCAAGGTGAACATGAACCAATTGATAATCCGGTCTTATATTCCCGAAGAACATCCTAGATTAATCAATCACCTCTCTACAATCCTTCCTGACTACACAGGCGGTTTGTCGAGGAATCACAAATAGTGAGACGAAGATGTTTGTGACTTCTTTATCTTGCCTATCGGAGAACTCTCACGATATCAAGCCAATCAATCGATTGTACTCGTACGATAGAAGATGCAAGATCAGATCACACAACTACGATAAATTAGTATCGGTCTGGCTTCACAATCCCAATGAAGTCTTTAAGTCATTAACCTGATTTTAGAGAAGAAAATCAAGGTTAATGGAGATCGACTCTAGCGGGCGCACTAGTAGCACACAGACGTGTGGGGATTATTTTTGCACAATGCTAGATGTCTCCTTTATATAGCCTTCAAATCAGGGTTTTGCCTTAGTTACAAAGAAATCCTTATTCACCGTTAGATGAAAACCTGATTTAGATTCAAGCTAATATTTCTCAACCATTAGATCGAAAACTTAGCTTGTCGCACACACTTGGGTAGACGTTTACTTGGTTTGTGAAAACCATGCCCAAGCGTGTACGTGTATGTTGGTTCAACATAGTAACCCAAAAGATTAATCATATGAGCATCTCATTTTAACCTTGTTCTTCTTCACCATAACTAGTTCAATTGACTCAAATGAACTAGTTAAAGAGGTGTTCAATTGCTATGAGATCTTATGTAACTACACAAGACACAATTGAAACAAAGATGATTCGATTCGATTGAATCGGCTCATGAACATTATAGCCACGGTTTGCATAAAGCATTCCTTAGTAATTTAATGTTTCATGTTCAGAGCACATCTTTAGATCATAACCTCTTAAGTTCACAAACAAGTTCGCGGACTTAAGTTAATCGGTTGAGTTTTCCAAACTCAGCAGAAATTCTCGGAAAGAGAACTTACGCCAGTTCGGGGACTAAGCACACAAACGAGTTTCGGAAAATCCCAGCAGAAATTCTCGGTCGAGAACTTCCGACAGTTCGCGGACTTGGCAAAGCCAATTCCACAATACTCCCGATTTCTCTTGATCAACAAAGTTCGAAAACTTCGGTTCAAGGAATACATGGTTATGTAATCTAAACTCTCATTTCAATCACTGAGACTTCTCAGAGGACGCTATGTAGCCATTATTCACAGACCGATTCACGTCAGAGCAATTCTCAAAGTGATTGAAACTTTTCATGACTTTCATCACTAGGTGAAGATAAAATTGATCAAATCGAAATGTTTTACCAACACACGATTTCTAGATAAAAGATAAGCAATGAATGCTCAGCTCGAAATGTCAAATGTGTATGATCTAGTCTATATAGCATACGACTTTTGTCTCATATGAAGTAGGAGATAGAAGAGATATACTTTTGAGTGATAGATAAGTTCAAGTCTCCACATACCTTTTTGTAGATGAAGTTCCACGGTTCCTTGTATAGATCTTCGTCGTTGTATGATGAATCTCCATGAAGTCCTTGAGCTCAACTACACTTTTCCATCCTAGTCTGAGACTTAGCTATGTAGGCTAGAAATCAAGACTTATAGTTTTGATCACTAACATTGACAAACATGCTTGAGATAGCAACGCATGCGAGGTTGACCGAGCTATGCTCTAACAAAAAGAACACAAACCTGATCATGTCAACAGGGGGCAGGCAGGCAACCTTTTTCCTTCCGAATCCAATTATTGAAGGACTCAACAACACTTGATATAGTCTGACCAAATCTACAGCCAGTGAAGAATGCGCTGAACCGACGTTACTTAGGAATATTGTGGTAATAGTTAGCGACCTCAGCCCTTCCCATTAACTCCATTTTCATAAGAGCTTCTTCATATTTCGTTGGTGAGATAGCATAAGTTTCTTATTTGAAACAAACCATAACTTCTTCATACTTATCATCTGATTTCCTGATTGGTAATTTCTGCTTTAAGTGGTAGTAACAATAGCCATGATGAGAATCAGGAAATACTTCAGGAATAGACCTCAACAATCCTTCACCACGATCAGACATAAATGTGATGGCACGGTCATCAACAACGTTCTTAAGATTGTGCATAAACCAATCCTAATTAACAACATCTTCACCAGGGACTAATGCATATGCTAAAGGATTAAAACCTGCAGAAAACAAATAGTATATTTATGATACACTGTCATAACTATGTCGCTATACTGCTTGAAACTGGAAAAAAAAAGGACTAAGAATTTTCAGTACATAACAACCATACTGATTAAAAATAACAGACTTATGCTTACATATATGAATTTGTGTATGTTAGACACAATAAATTTTCAGTATATAACAACCATACTGATTAAAAACAGCAGGCTTATGCTTACATATACGAATCTATGTGTTTTAGACACAATAAAATTTTCAGTACATAAATGGTATACTGGAAACAAACAGTTAATTTGCAGAACATAAATGGTCTACTCAAAAAGTTCCGACAATTAAAAGCAATGAATAACTAATAAACAATAACAATGAAAAGGTAAAAAGAGTAATTGCCTTGATCACCGTTCATACAAGTTGCATCCATGAGTGTACTTTTGAATCTCCCGGTCAGAAAAGTTGCATCATCAAAAATCATTGGTCGACAAAGCTCATAACCTTCAATACAAGCGCCTATTGCAATGAACAACCTTTCAAATGTGTGAGTGGCGTCGTTAAACTGAAAATCCACATAAGATCCAGGATTTGTTTCCTTCAACGCGTTAACCAACCAAACCAGATCGGTGTAAGACTTTACATCATTGCCAAAAATATATTGATGTGAAATATCCAACCCATGATATGCATGATGATATTTGATATTAACACCTGCCCCAACTTTTATGTAATTTGTAATCTCCCGAGGCTTGATAAGTGGGTTATGCATAACTCGTTCATGAATAAGGTTGTGTACCAGCTTCTTTGATACAGATGAATTTCTTAACTTGACCCCACCTCCATAAATGTACCTGCCAACATACTTGTTTATCCTGAAAACATCATAATAAGAATCAATAACGACTGTATGGATCATCCATGTACAGGGTACCTTACTGCATTTCATTGTGAGCCTTTCTCGATCATTCTTCACTTTTGTAACACGATACAAGTCCTTAAACAGTATTTTTGACAAGATAATCGAACAACTTGAACACCACCACAGAAAATCTTGTCCAGATCTTCAAAAACATGCTCCCACTCATCGGACAGAAGAGGTTTAGCAACTTCTTTGCCATCAGTTTCATAACTATCTCTAGCAGCCCTAATCAGTTCTGAATTATTGTCGACTTCATTGAAAGTAGAGGAACTAGATGCACCGGGAGAAAGATACTCCACATGCAACTCAAAGAATGCCGCTTTCTTTGAAAAATACAATGTAGAGAGACCGTGAAGTTGAAAATTAACAACCAAAGGCACTTTCACACCATTCTCAACAAAATTGATAACAATATCAGAAGGACTCAACATTCTCCAATTATCACAAATAAGAAACTTCAGATCAGAAATACTAGAACCATAAGTAACCAGGTGGGAAAAATGATGATGCTTTTAGTAGATGTATGCATAGCAGTAAGTATTTGGATTGGAACAATCAACAATAGACATGTTTTGAAACTGCAAATGTGACAAAGATGTAATAATATTAAAACACATCAACAATGAACAACTGATAAAAAAAATTCCATAATAAAAAACAATAGAATCTAAACACATACTACAATATTTCATATACGTACTGACAGATCAACCTAAAAAAAAGTGACAAAATTATGAAAGAAACAGAACCAAAAGCACTTTCTGTCAGTATGCCATATATGTACTGCAGGTTTATGAACTACAAATCAACTGCATGACAAGAATAAGTAACGAATCTATGAAAAACAAGAGAATCAAAACACATACTACAGTATTTCATATATTACTGACGAATCAACCTAAAAAAAAACAGTTTCTATCAGTATGTTATATATGTACTGCAGATTCACGAACTACAAATCAACTAGATGACAAGAATAATTAAGGATCTATGAAAAACAAGAGAATCGAAACACATACTACAGTATTTCATATACGTACCGCCGGATCAACCTAAAAAAAGTGACAAAACTATGAAAGAAACAGAACCAAAAGCCGTCTCCATCAGTATGACATATATGTACTGCAGATTCATGAACTACAAATCAACTGCATGACAAGAATAATTAAGGATCTATGAAAAACAAGAGAACCGAAACACATATTACGGTATTTCATATACGTACTAACAAATCAACCTAAAGAATGTGACAAAACTATGAATGAAACAGAATCAAAAGCAGTTTCTATGAGTATGTCATATATGTACTGCTTGATAATACGATCTGAAACAACAAACATGCATGATTTTGAAGCGAAAAACAAAAATATAACCAAATCGAAAGCTAAAATAAGCTAAAAACATAATAATCTAACCAAAAAATTGTATAACTACGAACAGGATTCATAAAAAACGAACAAAAGCGACTGAGTTACAAAAACTCAATACATTATGAAAAACGATACAATCTCCATGATTCAAAATTCAAATCATAAAATTAGACAGTAGCATAAAGAGGAACAACAAAATATTACGGAACATACCTGGAAAAAATCACAAAAGAATCTTCAGAAACCCTAGTTCGAAAGTCAGAAGAAGAAAACAACAGATTTCGGATCTGAGAATTGGTGGAAAATAATTACAGAAACTTTGAAATAGCCTGCTTAAATATATATTGGTATGAAAGGGTAGTTTAAGGATTTTTAAAAATGACATAATATATCCCACACTTGTACAGGACCAAAGGTTAAAAAATTGGGTCAATTTTTCTTTTTTGGGATTTCTTTTTTTCAACCAAAAACACTTTGTAACTAACTTGTAACAAAAATTGTGTTTGGTAAATTTTTTTCAAAGTGTTTTGGAGAGAAGCACTTTCATTTTAGGTCTGCTTTTAAAAGCTACTCAGCACTAGCTTTTAAAGGCTGGAAAAGCAAAAATTGTGGACCCACATAGTTTGATTTAATTGATTCTCAATTTTAATCTTGTTATTTTTTTTATGAGGACAAGTTTTACCCTAGAATATTGTACATTTATCGTTATAATTCTAACTTTTATTTTATTTCTCTATTTTTCTTATTTTTCATTTTAAAATAATAAATAATAATTACAATAAAAACAACAGCCACCAGAGGGCACTAAAAAAATAAAAACATAAAAAGGTTTTTTACATGTCGGAGGATGGTAGCCGAGCAACAAGCTAGGCACCAACTCCCTTTTTAATAATAATGCCTAATCTATAAAAGAGAGAACCACTTATTATATGGTTGGCATCGTGACTAGCTGGGCAGTTTCTAAGTCTCTTGAGAAATAATATTGTATCTTCTCTGAAAAAGCGGGGGTCTAACAACCACACCCAATATTTCGCTTAGCAATCTGTATGGACAAACTCGAATATACTTTTAAGAGAATCAACAAGATTCAATCAATTAAAAGTATATCAACGAGTTTATATCTCTCTCTTGATTTGATTTACTCAAGCAGGAACTGCGAGTTCTAATCAAATACAAGGAATAACTCGGATGGTACCAAAGACCAATATCCGAGGATCAATCAATGACAATCAACAACCAAAGGTTGGATTACTCTAATTGATGATCTAACGGACAACATGTATTATTTCAATTATAAAGATAAAACAATATAATGCGGAAACTGAAATAACACAGACACCAGAAATTTTGTTAACGAGGAAACCGCAAATGCAGAAAAACCCCGGGACCTAGTCCAGATTGAACACACACCGTATTAAGCCGCTACAGACACTAGCCTACTCCAAATTAGCTTCGGTTTGGACTGTAGTTGAACCCTAATCAATCTCACACTTATCCAAGGTACAGTTATGCTCCTACGCCTCTGATCCCAGCAGGATACTGCGCACTTGATTCCCTTAGCTGATCTCACCCACAACTAAGAGTTGCTACGACCCAAAGTCGAAGACTTTAATAAACAAATCTGTATCACACAGAAAAGTCTACGATAATAGATAAATCTGTCTCCCACGAATATACCTACGAGTTTTGTTCCGTCTTTTTATAAATCAAGGTGAACAGGAACCAATCAATAATACCAGACTTATATTCCCGAAGAACTTCTTAGTATTATTAATCACCTCACAATAATCTTAATCGACGCAGCGAAAACAGATATTGTGGAATCACAAACGATGAGACGAAGATTTTTGTGACTTCTTTTTATCTTGCCTATCGGAGATATAAAATCTCGAGCCAATTATTTCAATTGTACTCATAACGATATAAGATGCAATATCAGATCACACAACTACAAGAAAAGTAGTATCGGTCTGGCTTCACAATCCCAATGAAGTCTTTAAGTCGTTAACCTGGTTTAGAAGAAGAAATCAAAGGTTAAAGGAGAATCGACTCTAGCTTAGCACAACTAGTATCACACAAAATGTGTGGGGATTAGGTTTCCCAGTTGCTAGAGTTCTCCCTTATATGGTTTTCAAATCAGGGTTTGCAATCAATGTTAGCTTGGTAATAAAGCATTCAATATTCACCGTTAGATGAAAACCTGATTAGATTCAAGCTAATATTTCTCAACTGTTAGATCGAAAACTTAGCTTGTCACACACAAATGAAATTTCCAATTTTGGGTTTATAAACCGTACCCAAACATTAACATTTGTTGGTTCAACAAGTCAACCAAAAGGTTAGTCATATGACTACTCTCTCATATCAAACTTATTCTTCTTCACCATAACTAGTTCAAATGAACTAGTTAGAGAGTTGTTCAATTGCAAGGAAATATTATGTAACTACACAAGACATAACTGAAGCAAAATCGGCTTGATTCACTCGAATCGGTTCATGAACTTTATATCCATAGTTTGCAAAAGCATTCCTTAGTTTATTTAAACATTAGTTCAAGAACAACCGACTTTAGATATAACCTTCTCAAGTTAGCGAACTGGGTTCGCGGACTTAAGCTCATGGAAGGAGTACACGAACTCCAACAGAAAATCTCGGGCCGAGAAGTTCCGCCAGTTCGCGGACTTGTCTCACGCCACTTCCATTTCTCTTGATCAACAAAGTTCGCAAACTTTGGTTCAAGGAATAAGGACTTATGCATATATGTGTTTCCAAAACAATGCTTATATCTTACCAATGGTTATCTAATCTAAACTCTCATTTCAATCATTGAAACATTCTCAGAGGACGGATATAGCCGTTATTCACAGACCATTTTTCGTCAGAGCAATTTTCAAAGTGATTGAAACATAACATGACTTTCGTCACTAGGTAAAGATGAATTCGGCTAAAGCGAAAGCTTACCAACACATATTTCGAGAAATAGATAGGCGAGATAAACTCGGCTCGAAATAGTTAATGTGCATAATGAAAGTCTACATATCAAAACGACTTTTGTCTCAAGAGTAGGAGATAGAATAGATAGACTTTTGAGTGACAGATAAGTTCAAGTCTCCACATACCTTTTAGTCGATGAAGATCCACCAGTTCCTTGAGTAGTCCTTCGTCTTGTATGATGATTTCCATGGAGTTCTTGAGATCAATACACTTTCTATCCTAGTCTGAGACCTTTAGCTATGTAGGCTAGAAATCAAGACTTATAGTTTTGATCACTAACATTGACAAACATGCTTGAGATAGCAACGCATGCGAGTTCGACCGAGCAATGCTCTAACATTCTCCAAGTTCACCTAAGGTAGAAAATGCTAAAACATTGAACCATACCCATGTGTCACACATTGGTCCAAATATTTGTTGTGTTTGCGAGTAACTACATCATTGATATCTTGTCATGGAGTAAAGTTGCAGGTTCTAGCACTTGTGATTGGCGAGACGCTCGTAACATTAAAGCATACATCTTTTCTAAAATTGAATGCATAACCATTATGAAAACAACCACAAAGGATGTATAACACATCATGCAACCATAATTTTGTTTATGGATCGATTACTTTCCGTTTCAGAAAAAATGATACTTTCACATTCCGTTTCAGGAAAAGTGATACTGTCACTCCGTTTCGGGAAAAGTAATACTTTCCCTCCGTTTTTGAAAAATTGATACTTTCGCTGAAACGGAGCGAAAGTATTGCTTTTCTGAAACGAGGTGAAAGTATCACTTTTTCTGAAACGGAGCGAAAGTATCATTTTTTCTGAAACGGAGCGAAAGTAGTCGCAGACAAACCCCATCTTCAGATTCTTCTTCGGTCGGCCCTACATCACCGGCACTTTAAAATAATTTTTGAAATTTGTCTATTTTAGTCATTAACTACATCATCAGTCCTTTAAAATACTAGTTTACCAAACAGAATTTAAAGTTTGTTAATTTTACGGTGCTTTTAAATTATAGTTTACCAAATATCATACCGATTTATTTCCGCAACACAGCACAACAGAAAAGCACTTTTCTAAAACTCACAGCAATACCAAACTAGCCTTTAATTATAGACCTCCGGCTATTGAACTCTTAATGGGTGGACCTGCCCATTATCTAAGCACATAATAATAGTACCTATTGCAATTGTGAAAACTACAGGGAGACCCATTCTACCATATTTTTCTACTGAGAAACCCACAGACAGAAAACTTCAGGTGCGCCCCCATTTTTGGGGAAAAAATTATTCCCAAACCCAAAATTTATAAAATTTGGTTTCTTCGTATTTTTATTTCTTCTTCAGGCGAATTTCTTCTTCAATTATTTTTCTTTTCTTTTGGGCAAATCGAGATGACACTGAAGGGGTTTCGGTGATGATATGTCGATCAGAGATGGATGATTGTTGCTATCACTGAATGGAGTGATCTGAGAGATTAACAGAAAGTCGGATAATGGGTTCTGTAAATGGTTATCGATCTGTGAAGGGGTATGATGAATTGAAGAATCAGGTCACATATTTATGACTGCATAACATGTTTACACAACTCATATCATCTGAAGCTTCAGAAAATAAAGAGAACAATATATAAGGGACGGAAACAAAGTTGAAGAAGAAGCAGTGAAGATGAAGTCAGACGAATCAATCAAAAAAGGACAAATCCATCTTTTAACTCATTCATTTTCGTTCTATTTCTTATTTTTCAGATCTGATTAACAAACTTTTCTTTGAATTTTTTTTATGACGGCTTTGTTCGTTCTTCAATAAGAATCCGACGAAGAACCCAATCTCGTCTATGCTAGACAATGGAAATTCAGGGTCAGGGTCCCTATTTCAGATTAAGAAGCAAGGAAATGGATCCATTGCGATGTGGATGGAATTTGGGTGAATTTGTATGTGAAATGATATGAATGAATTAGATGGATTGCAGTGGATGAATTAGATGGTTTGCAATGGATGTTCTTGGCAAGATAGAAGGTTGTTAACATTCAAGACATGGAAGAAATTGAGTCAAGACGAAGACGCAATAGAGGGTACAGCTTTCTTCCTCTCTTCTCTGTCCGTACAGATATGAGAGGCGTTGCTGTGGTTGATTGTGGCAGTAAATGGTGCAGATTGATGAAGATTTTAAGTCCTTGATGGAATTGGAATTATGGGTTTGTGATTGAACTTGAATGTGCAGTAATTGGAGAGCTGGAGATGGGGTTTCTTGATGCACAGCAACAATATCAGTTTCTGCTCAAGAGGTGTTCGAGAAAATGCTTGAATGTTTCTCATGTTAAAGATGGAATTTAGGGGTTGGTTGTTGGTTACTGAGAGCTGCAGGAATCAGTTGGTGTTCTTGTAGTTGTTATAGTGCTGCTAATGGAGTTGTTGTTGACAGTGGTTTGACGGATGATAATAAAGTGGTGATGCTGTTATGACTGCATAACATGTCATGCAGTCGAGAAAATGTCTACATAAACTATTATGCAGTCAAGGAAATGGATGCATAACACATTATCCAGCATTTTTTTATTGGGTATGAAATCGAAAATTGTTGCATAACTTGTTATGCAGTCAAGAAAATGGATGCATAACTTGATATGCATCCAAAATATGAATGCATAATGCATTATGCAACCATATTTACGGATGCATATCATGCATCAATCTTTTCTCGATGCATAATGCATTATGCATCAATCTTTTCTGTATGCACTAAAATCAACCAAAATAATGGTTACATAACTTGTTATAGATGCATAACTTTGTTATCCAGATGCATAATTTGTTATGCAGTGGAGAAAATGGTTGCATAATTCGTTATGCGTCTGCAGAATGTGTTATGCATCTTTTTTGGTGGCTGCATAATGGTTATGTATCAAGTTTTCGAAAATTTTGCCTAAAATGATGATCACCTCCGATTTTTTTCGTGAAAAACAAAAATTTGATATTCTTGTTTCTACTCGTTGCGTAGCTCTCTTAAAAAGATTTCCAACGATATAAAATTTGTAAAATTCCGAGACGCGGATTTTTAGATATGTTATGTGCAAGTTGCGTTGCCGATTATACCCCGGATGCATAACCCGTCATGCAGACATATTTAATAATTTCATATAATTATGGGTGTCACGGAAATAATATTGAGTGTCACGGTACCTAAAATTAATTGTGGACCTGACAATAAGAATAATATTTCTTTTTGGATCTCCCCCTAATTTTCCCATTGCAATTTCTACTTAATAGCTACTGAGATTCTGGTTTTTTGACCAAGCTACTAATATTTATTTACGAAGGTTCACATCTTGAAATTTTTATTTCCGCGGGTTTACATCCTGAATTTTGAGTGGTTATGGCTTTTTTACCTCTTCAGACCTCACTTATAGATGACCGACTAAGAAAGCGCCTCTAACTTATCTTCTTCTTCTAGCCGGCTAATATTTTGACAATTTTGGACTATCAATCAGTGATCCGTGAGGTAGAGGGAGATGGGAAGCAGTAGAGAGAGCAGGGATGATGAAGAATATGATCTTCCACTATTTGAAACAAAGGAATCAAAGGGTCGAGTTGCTTATCGATTGTTTTCAGTTTCTACCTTCATTTGTATCTGTTTGATTCTGGTGTATAGAGTCACAGGACTTGCCGATGGAGCTGAGTTTGGAGAAACAAGAAGATGGTGTTGGATTGGTTTGCTAGGGTGTGAGATATGGTTCACTATTTATTGGCTTTTCACTCAAGCTGTTCGTTGGAACCTCGTATATCGTAACACCTTCAGACATAGACTCTCACTCAGGTACTAGTACCATCTAAGCTGTACGAACAACAGTCTCTGAAACCTTAGATTTTAATTGCTCTTTCACTGTCGGTAATTGCAGATATGAGGAGAAGTTACCTGGTGTAGATATATTTGTATGTACTGCAGACCCTACAATAGAGCCACCAATAATGGTGATTAACACTGTTTTGTCAGTCATGGCTTTCAATTACCCATCTGAGAATCTCAGTGTGTACTTGTCAGATGACGGTGGGTCAGAGTTGATGTTTTATGCTCTGATAGAGGCTTCTCATTTCGCCAAGTTCTGGATTCCATTTTGTAAAAAATTTAAGGTGGAGCCAAGGTCACCCATGGCATGTCTTTCAAATCCCCCAACTGCTGCTTTGAATTCTCAAGAATGGTCTCGCATTAAGGTACTGACAACGTTTTGTTTCGTAAGTACTTCGTGCGCTATGTGTTTGTGTCAAACACAACCATGTCATAGATAATTTCTCAGGCATTGGAGTTGTTGTCTCTGCTCTGTTCACAATACAGCTCTTTCAATTTACTGTTTCCAGATATTATACGAGGAAATGGAGCAGCGAATTGAAACTGCAACGAAATTGGGAAGGATTCCTGAAGAAATGCAGGCCAAGCACAAAGGATTTTCAGAATGGGCTTCCGTTGCTTCTCAGCGTGACCATCCAACAATCCTTCAGGTAAATTATTTTTCATTTGTTTCGCTAGCTCAACAAGGGTACTGTCAAATTTGGGAACTATTATATTGACATTAAAAATTTCACTTTGGTGTAGATATTAATTGATAGCCGAGATCCACATGCCGTGGATGTTGAAGGATGCAAATTGCCTATGCTTGTATACTTGGCCCGGGAAAAAAACCAACAACACCACCATAACTTCAAAGCTGGAGCTTTGAATGCATTGGTATATGCATTAAAAGACCTGCAGTTTTTAGCCGCATTACCATTATTTGTGAAATACTTTGTTCTTATTGTTGTTACTACACTGTGCAGATAAGGGTATCCTTAGAGATAAGCAATGGTCAGATTATCCTCACTGTGGACTGCGACATGTACTCAAACGATTCTGAATCCATAAGAGATGCTTTATGTTTCTTCATGGATGAAGAGAAGGGTCTTGAGATTGCTTATGTTCAGTACCCACAGATGTTACGTAACATCAGCACGCATGACATTTACTCTAATAGCCTTTGTGTTATATACAATGTACAATATCGAGTTTACAGTTTTCTGCATATCAGTTGTTTTTCAAAGTATTGGTTCTCAGAACATTTCATTATTGATGATAAAGGTGGAGCTGCGAGGTATGGATGGTAGTGGAGGGCCTTTGTACATAGGGACTGGTTGCTTTCACAGAAGAGAGACACTTCTGGGGAGGAAGTACAGTAAAGGAAATCCATTGAGAATAGACACTAGTGTGAGAAAGCTATGCGAAGGGAGTGTTGAGGAACTCGAAGACAAATCAAAGGCTCTTGCAAGCTGTACTTATGAGGAAAACACTGAATGGGGAAACGAGGTTCTGTCTCACATACATGCACACATTTGTTATGATGTTGCTTACAGTACTTATGGTTATAGATATTAATTTGCAGATGGGGCTGAAGTATAATTGCGCAGTGGAGGATGTTCTGACAGGGTTATCCATAAAATGTAGAGGATGGAAATCGGTTTACCTCAATCCAGAGAGGCCTGGTTTCTTAGGTGTTGCTCCAAGCACATTAGGGGAGGCACTTATTCAGCATAAGAGATGGGCAGAGGGACATCTTCAGATTTTGCTGTCAAAGTACAACACATTTCTGTATGGGCATCGGAAGATCTCTTTAGCACTTCAAATGGGGTACTACTCTCAGGACTGTTGGTGTCTTAACTGCTTTCCCACTATGTACTACCTTCTCATTCCACCTCTTTGCCTCCTAAAGGGCATTCCCCTCTTTCCTAAGGTACCCTTCCTGTACCTCTTTCTCTCTTTCCCTCTCATGTAAGACGAAAAGTGAGATGCTTATGACAAATTTCTGCTTTATGATCAGATTACAAGCCCATGGTTCCAACCATTCATGTACTTGATCTTGACAAAGTACATATATAGCTTAGTTGAGTTCTTACATTCAGGTGGCACACTGAAAGCGTGGTGGAATGACCAGAGGATGTGGATGTTTAGAAGGATAACCTCATATCTGTTAGCCACATTTGATACCATCCGAAAGCTATCAGGATTTGCTAAGTCTGGATTTGTCATCAGTTCTAAGTTTGCAGACGAGGAGGTGTTAAAGATGTATGAGCAAGATAAAATGGAATTTGGAACTACTTCTCCTATTTTTACAACAATTATAGCAACTATTGCTTTGATCAACTTATTCAGTTTAGTTGGAGGTCTAAAGAGAGTGATAGTTAATGTGGAAGGTAAAGTTCTGGAGCAGCCACTAGTATTGCAAATTGTTCAATGTAGTCTGGTGGTACTTGTAAATCTGCCAGTGTACCAAGGACTCTTTTTTCGCAAGGACAAGGGCCGAATTCCAACCTCGGTCACTATAAAATCAGTAGTTTTAGCTCTATCAGTTTGTATCATAACTTCTTATTTGTATTTGTAACTAATGGCGAGTACAATGTATAAAATTAGAAGCAGCGTAAGTTGATTTTAGCTTTTACCATTTCTAACGTCAGTCGACTATAGAAGATGTAATTTGTGTTTGCAGATGGCACGAATCAAAATGACCAAACTTGCATTCCTAAATATAGATCCCTTTTAATTTCACAGTCAAGTAGAAAGTGAATTTGGAAGGTCCAAACTATAACAGAATTCCCCGCACTCATTTTTCTGTTGGTGCGCATCCTGCGCATAGAGATTCAACCTATATACATAATTGGTAAACAATTTTGTCTCCTAAAATTCTTCAGTAAAATAAGAAAACTAGAACTGACATTTTCGTATGATTCTCATCGAGTGGAAGAAAAGCAGACATCTTAAACTGTATTGTATCAGATTTGCTTTCTTTTCAAGGTAAGATTTACTTCTGTTTTTCCAATTCTAACGTATTGTATTTTCATATGTGCGTGATATTTGATCAACATGTGCATGTAAAATACTGGATTCATAGATCTACATTCTTTGCATCTACAGTTTTATATGTTAATAAATTGTTTAGATGTAATCTGCCAGCAACATGTTGAATATGGGTTTGATTTATTATCTGTACAGAATTCATGGAATTGCTTAGGCATCCAATGAGGTGCAGCAGATTTATGATGTTAATGACAGTGGTCGGTGTATTATCAATAAGCCTACAACAATCACAGTATGTAGTTGGGATTCGATTTGTGGTTGAAAAGGAAGAATGTTTATCTCATTCTATGCCATATGAAGGCGACACGGTTCAAGTTTCTTATATTGTGATCAAAGCTGATGTCCCATGGAATTCCGGTTTAGAAGACGGTGTCGATCTTATTGTAAGTTTTGTTTACATATTCTTTTTTCTGTTGATTTCTGTGTTAAAATGGTCTCTATAGGAGTAATAATAATATTGCAGGCAAAGGATCCAAGAGGAGACTTGGTTCACTATTCTCACGACAAGACGAGCGAGAAATTTGAGTTTGTGGTTCGCAGGGAAGGTCTGCACCAATTTTGTTTTAAGAACAAGGGTCCTCATTACGAAACCGTCGATTTTGATATTCATATTCGCCATTTTGCATATCATGGACAGCATGCTAAGGATGGTATGATTAGAGAATATCTAAGGTTTTGAATACTCTCGTCTTTCTTGATAAAAATGGAAAAAATGACCTTGTTTCTTGAACATGGTTTTGCAGAGCACCTTAACCCATTGATGGCACAACTCTCAAAGTTGCAACAAGCTCTCTTTGACGTCCAGTTCGAACAGCACTGGCTAGAAGCTCAGACTGATCGCCAAGCTATATGTTTGTATCTCTCTCTGTCTCCCATAGTTAAAAAGTGATGATATGATTCAATATTTTGTTATGGGCAGTGAATCAAGGAATGAGTAAGAGGGCAATCCACAAAGCAATGTTAGAATCACTCGTACTCATAGGAGCAAGCATTCTCCAAATCTATCTTCTTTGGCGCCTCTTCGAGCGGAAACTAGGAATCTGCAGAGTTTAATCAACTAGGAGCATTTGCCCCTCGGTTCTGCAACTATTTAATGTCATTCCACCTCCTCATGGTTAACTTTCCTACAGGAAAGATCAAAACCTGTACAGAGTCGTTTCATAAAATGTTACCACATTACCCTGGGAATTTTTCTTTTCACAGAGCATTGTGTAAACAGAGACTCTTACTTCTAAGAACAAGTTTCAAGACAGTCTGATATCCCCACACAAGTACATATATGGGAAACCATTTTTCCTCGAATAATAAATAACTTTTTTTTGTTATAAAACAAATTTGCATCAGACCCAAATCAATAGCAGCAAAAGAGAACTAAAAAAAATCGAACAAAAAAAGAAGGAAGCAGAACAAGGGTCAGCTTTAATGATGTCGACACGAGTCAGTAGTACAAAATATATTTAAATACAACAAGAGTGTTCATCTGTCATCCTTAACTCCCTCCACCAAACCCCATACTTCTCATCAACCTCGGTCAGTAGCGGAGCTTAGCAAACAGATCACTGCAAAATCCCACCACAGCTTTGGTCTCGTGGAAAATAATGGCGGGGGAGAAAAGGTATATATATAGTAGATGAACTTTCTTTAAATGAAGGCTCGGCCATCTCAGGTGAGAGTCCCCTTCTCAAGAATCCGCATACGCAGGTTGCACGCAGCAGAACCATTTTTTCTGCAGATCCAAAGTGTTAAGAGCATTAGCATACAGCAATAGTGTACTTGTCAAAGGCGACGCCAAACCTAGGAGATTTCAGTTAAATTTCTAGGTTCAGCCCATATTTTCCAGGAGAATACTAGGCAGTCAACTAAGATCAACTAATGTTTGGCTGGTGCTTAAATATAAACGAAAGAAGAAAGGAAGAGATATAATGGGCAATTCAGTATCATTCAAGCAAGTAAGGTCTAAAAAGTAGATACTATGTGTCAATGTTGACAAAACAAATCATGTCATGCATACTAGGCCACTCATTGCACGCCACCCTACCTAGCACTCAGAATAGCAATGGCAGTTGCTTATTAGCCAAAATGATATCTTACATATCAGTTGCCTCCATTTATCCAATATAGGTGCACATATGCAATGAGTACCGATTATTATTGACAGAATGTAGTATAACAGTTAGGATGAATTAAAAGCGTACCATTTGAAATTAAAAAAAAAAAAAAAAAAAAAAAAAAAACTAGAATATTAGTGCTAAATGCCTAATGTTAAACTGATCAACCCACAATCCTTGTCTCAATAGCTTCCGGGTAACTTCCCACTTCCTAGACCAACTAAACCATCATACTTTAAGTTACAAGTTTTCTTTTTCAGATGTCATAGCATCTCCGGTTACTGTCATTAGTCTTATTATTTGTAAATGTTATTTGCATGTTTGGAACTTACTTGGTCAATCTCATTACTCAAGGATAATCAAAGTCTGAAGCACACAATGGGTGAGGCATTACTTTTTCTCACAGTTAAATGCATAGACAAAGATCAAGTTAAACTCAGACATGGGATGACAGCTAGTAGTTTTTGCACAGAAGAACTCAAAAAGGTATGAACACCGTTCCTTGAATAGATGTGATTGTAAGTGTAAATAAGCAGAGGAGGAACTTACAGACTGAGGTTTGCCTGTAACTGGTCTAGGTTTGTTATACAGAGAAGTTTCATCCTTTCCTGGTGAGTCAGGCTTGTTGCCTGCCTTTCTTTCGTCCCTGGCCTTGTTAAAAATCACACTGAATCCCTCAGCTGAAGCAGGATCATTGACATCCCATTCACCAAACTTTGGCAATGGCCGACCTTTGTCCTGTCACAAATGAAATTTACATAAAATTCAGAGAACTACCAACGAGGAGAACCTCGGGAAATTTAAAGATAAAACAAAATATTAGTGTCGAATGTATAAACTAAAATAGAGCGCAAGCTGCTTCAGTTATGAAACTCAACATATCTCATAGCCTCATATTCAAATTACATAGTAAGAAAAGGCCGCACAAGATCACCTAAACAGTGTTGAAAGTTCATATTCACATTAAAAAAAACAGAACATAAATTAAGATGCTAACAGAATATCTTATCGAAGCTTGATAAGGTAAGACTTAGGAGGTTCTATGCTAGCAATGGGTTGATAAGTGATACATATTGGTGACCTTGCGCTAACTACCATTTCAGGTCTAAAATGTCAGTTTACTGAACAGTGACAAATGAAAATCATAAAAACATATAAAAAGGTGAAGCATATGTAACTCTGTGAAGCATAGAAACTTTAGCATGTGATAATAAAACCACAAAAGCTCTTTTATTACCATGCAACACCTTCAAAAATGCAAACAGTATCCGGCAAAGCTCAGCCTAAGAGAACGCTTACTCAGAAAAATACAATCATCATGTGAGTCTAACATACAATATTGGTTGAACTGTAATATTGGTTGAACTGTAAGTCTGTAACCATAGCATCCTTCTGAATAGGTACTTGAACTCAGAAATAAAACCAAGGGAAGAAAGTTACTGAGCGATCCTAACACTACAAAAGGCATTAATCCAAGCATGATGATTGTATGTGCGGCCACATAAGCACCATCACAAATATGCATATTGGTGCTGCTTCCTATACTTCTTGAGCTAACATATAATATTGCACGTTTGTAAGAAACATAAACTTCAATATTTCTTTTTTGGCTTATGGTCCATAAATTTAACAAGATTAAAGCTGGATAAGGGCCATGTTGGCTCAACTTATCCAATCCAAACTGATCATACATATAGAACGTGCAGGATTAGGAGTGTGAGCAAAGATTATGATCAAAGCTTCTGAGGCTGATGATGTCCAGCTTTAGGCATATACCATGGAGCATATATGGTACAATTCATATTGGACAAACCAGTAGAACTGAACTTTTTTATGTTGATCTGAGACAAAACAGTATTCCTACTTTGGATGGCTACAACCTTACTTGTTACCAAGTGAACATAAATAAGCAATAGAAAAAGCATGACAAATCTATTAGAATCTAAAGAATGACAAAGAGGAAAAACCAACAAACCAATTCTAATAGAATATGCTCCAGGAAAAGGTTAAGAACATACAAATCCCACAATTATAAGCAGTTCATTAACTACAACACCCTCCTTTCAATTACATAACTCTTCAAAATTATGCAGAAGAAAAAAACAAACTTGAATTCACAAAATAATTAATTGTTGCAGAAGATAAATTAGTCCCAATCAAAAGAACACTAAAAATCAAATACATGAAATAAAAATATACTAATACTAGGTTAACACATAGAACTAAAAAGCTGTAACCTTCACTAACAAAAAAAAAGAAAGAGTAGCTAAATAAGAAGCTCAACAGATCGAATCAATAAGCTATCACAACAAAGAATTAAACCATAAACCAAAACTTCAAAAATACGAATTAATCTAAACAAAAACAGATCAAAATTGAACCTAATTTAACATATTAAACAAGGAATACATGAAATAGAACAGTAAAATTACTCCAAAATGATCAAATAATAGAAACAAAATTCAAAATAAAAATGAAGAAAAAGAGGTCTAAAGGCTTCTCTTACCGACATGAATAGTCCGAGAGTTAGATAGAAAATTCCTGAACTGAAGAGAGATGCCTTTTTTCTTCTTTCAAAGGAAACGCAATGAAATGAAATGATGATAATGTAAACACAAAGACTTTACAACTTATACTTTGTTTTTTCTCTCTCTAGAAAAAGTTGGCGTTTTTTTCAGAAAGAGAAAGAGGGAAATGCAAAAGTACGACCTTTCAATGGCCGAATTTTGTGACCTAAAAATAAATAAATTCATTCAGTCCCACAGACCACGTAACTGCTGTCTCAGTCTGTCTTGACCTAAGTCCTTACATCATCGTAGGTCTCATATCCGCTGGATTATGGGACATTGTTGCATAATTATATCAATCTACGGTCATAAGTAATTTAAAGTTGATAAGATCATCCTAGGAAAATTGGTGTGACGATGTTTGAAATTTTGAACCAAGGTTTAGAGCGTCCACAATGGTACGATCATAACCAAAGATCAAAGACCAAAACAAACGATTAAATTTGAGAGTAGTCTGGAGTGTGACGTTAAGGCAGTGGAGTATATTTAGTCGAGCGGATGTATAATCTACGTTTGCATGTGGAGCGTTCATATAATCTTCGTCTCGAAGAGGCGTAGATATAGTTTACGCTGATTGTGGGGCGTTGGTAAAGAATAGGCTCGTTGTGGGGCGTACATATAGTTAACGCTCGGAGAAGGGACGTAGGTATAGTCTATGCCTGGTGTGGCGGACATATAATCAACGCCTCATTCAGGCGTACGTATAATCAACGCCTCATCCAGGCGGACGTATAATCAACGCCTCTCTCGGGCGAACGTATAATCAACGCCTCTTGTCAGGCGTACGTATAGTGTTCGACTTGTATTAACACACGTATCGAGCACGTGTGGCATTAAAGCCCAGACAAAGAGAAACCACCACGTATATCCCACGTGTTCACTTGGCCTTTACCCTAATCTTCTCCGTCTTCTTCTTTTCTTTTCTTCTTTTCTTTTCTACCTCCTCTTTGTTTCTACCGCCCACAAACACAACACATCACAGTAACTAGCAGGAAAAGAGAAAAAAAAAAAACGAGATACTTGATGAATCCCGGTTACAAAAGAGGTATGTTTCTTTTTTCTTAATCTCTTTTGTTTTATCCATATTTTGTATAATTTATTTAGGGTTTTATTTGTTAAAATTAGTTTATATAAAATTGGGTTTTAACGAACAAATATGAATATGAAATTGATTAAATATAATTGGGTATGTGTGTTTTATGATTTTAGAGATTAATATGTATGTGAAAAAAACCATATTTGCTGCTTATGTAAATTTGGTTAAAAGAAATTTTAAAATAGTTATAGAAGATCTAATTTGTGGGTGGAATAGATTTAAAATTTTGGCTACTGTAAAAATTGGTAGTTATGTAGATTATGTGTGTTATATATGTAGAAGAGATGATTTGTACATATGTGAATATGGTTAAAAATAATTGAATTTGTATTGTTTTTTATTGAATTTTGAGGTGATTAATTTTAGTTGTTTTTTGGTTTATTTTTGATGTTCATGTGAATTAGGCTAAAAGATTTTATGAAATTTTGTCAAATATGTACAACACTTAATTTGTGGGTTATATAGATTAATGTGTTTTTACAATTCACGTGGTTATGCCAAAAATTGTAGTTATGTACATTTTGTGTGTTACATATGTAGAAGAGCTAATTTATATGTATGGAATTGATTTTTTAGTGATTTTTATGGAATCTTGAAGTGATTAAATTGGGTTGTGGAATGTTGTAATGATTTTCGAAATGCATCGGTGACGATTTAATTTGTGTTCGTAGAATTATAGAATTTGGAATTGATATAGTTTGTGTTAAGGATTTATAGTATTTGGAATATAAATGGTGTTGGACTAATAAAAATATGAAATAATGAGGGTTGGTCTTTTAATATGTAATTGCATCTATCTTGTGTGTGCATAGATGTTGAACAAATTCACAGCGCGGTTCAATGGTCGCATGAAGACGAACAAGAAACAAAAATTTGTAGCCGAAGAGGATTATAACTTAATCACTACTGGTAAAATTAAGGAGGTTGATATTCCCCGGTTAGGGAGGTTTCCTATACTGCAAGATGATAAACCGCACGCTACTATGGACATCACATTTACAGGGGAGCACAAATTGAAGTATCAACATCGTGGATCTCTGGCATCGGTAATTCATCACTATCAAACTATTTCACAACACTGTCCTAGAGCTAAATATATTGAAAAAGCGGGATGGAAAATTTACTGAACATACAATGTAGCGAAACCAACCATTCAATGGTTGATTATATTGCTGAGCGGTTTTGGGATACAACAAACACTTTTCACTTCCCATTTGGTGAGATGGGATTCACCCCCCTAGATTGGCTCATGTTGACTGGACTGAGTATCGGTGATGGGCCTGATGTTCCTTATGATTCGGGAAGTACCAATTTGAACATGTTCGTGAGCATATCTTTCCGGATATCCAAGATGTCACGTTCAGTCCAAAAGCACCGTCGTGGGTTTCAAATTCAATTACAATTAAATATTTAAGGTCATATTTCTTCGAAGACAAGTTGGTTGCGGCTGAAAATGATAGCACCCTTGCTCATAGAGTAGCAATTGCCTTTTTCATGTATGTTTTGGGACATTTTTTCTTTTCTAATGCAAAGACCTATATTGATGTGGATGGTTAGCTTCTTTTGAAAATCTTGATGTAGTATCCACGTATGACTGGGGTGTGCCGCGTTTTCGAAATTGTATGCGGCACTCCGTTTATCTGGGAGGAGACAGAAGGCACTATGTGGTCCATTCCAAGTATTAGAGGTATTCATTTAATCTAGTTATTTCTCCTTTCATTGTTTATTTTGTTGCTAAGTTATTAAATTGGCTAATTATTTTGATGGAGTAGTTTTGGGGGTATGAATACCTGGGCATATGTCGACCAGAAATCCCAGAGGCGAGTACAGAACAAAAATGGCCTGTATCTTCTAAATGGAATGTACCGAAGAATACAAATGATATTTTTCGTTGTAGGGATTTACTGAGTAAGCTTACTGCTGAACAAGTGACATGGCGCCCATGGGAATCATACAGAGAAGTTCTTGCATCTGATATGGGATGCACGGCTACGCGGCTATCAGACTCGAGATATATATTTTCTTACATGGGCATTGTGAGTTAATAATTAAATTTTATTCAATAATTGTTGTTAAATGCCAAGTACCTTTTTTTTCATGGTTTTGTTTCTATATAACATACTTACTAAATTCTTATTCCCTTTCTAACTGTACAGCACAACATGTATCTTGGTGAAAGGTGTTGGAGGCAAAACCATTGTACTTTCGTTGTTCCTATAAGACTACACACAGTTATAGGGGATATCGGCAATATTCAAGCTGAACGCCTAAAAAAAGAAGGTTTGGTCGATGCAACAGAGATAGTGCAAGTTGTTAAAGATTATGATATATATTTACAATACTGGAAGATGGTAACCAACTACAAAGATTATGTGACTCATCCTATTTGGAAGCCCATATATATGGGTATGTCGGTGACTTGTATACGAACCAATTGAACAACCTGCTGAACATGTACATATCCCTCCTCCACATCTATTATCCCACGTAAGTGTACTTTCGACTTTTTATTGTACGTTCGATTTTTTATTGTATATTTGTACTTATGTATTTTATTTTTTCTTCACAGCATGAAGCTTACACATTATTTCAAGAAAATGCTGATTTTAATCAACAATTTCGCGATTTTACATTAAAACAAACGAAGGAGAGGATGGACGTTATTATGTCGAAAGAAGCAGAAATACAAAGGCTAAATAATGCGAACGTTGATTTGCAGCAACAACTATCTCTTTTCCGTATGCCGCACAGTCCAACCTCCCCTTGGATACGGTTCCTTCCCAAACAATGCCACCACAAGTTTGGAGTGCTATGAATCTAGGATCACCTTCAACAATGTCCTCAGTCAATACCACTCCGAGAACGCACATGCCTTTTATGGCACCAAGATCGTCGACTTCGGATACTGATAATAAGAATGGTTAATTTGTTATGACTATTTAGATGACCTGTCTTTGGTGTTATCTTTTCTTATCTTTTTGTGTAGTCATACTAGACCTACTGATAGTTAGATGCTTATCTATTCTTTCAGCGACTAGTCATTTCAAGTCTACTCTGTTTGATGTCATTTTAGTAGTCCTCTGAAGTTTGAGCGAGTAGTCAGTGTGTATAGGATTTTCACCGTCCATTCTTATTGTATAGTCATATCAGGTCACTGACAAACACTTTATCTTTTTTGGAAAACACTTTATCTTTTTGGAAATCAGTACCTCTCTTCTGCTGTCACTTTAATGCTCTTGAAAATGGGTTATAAATTAAAGACCTGATCACTCAATATATGAATAACAATACCTCTCTTCTGCTTCATATAGTAATGGAAAACTATGAGAAAACCGCTCATTATTGCTCTTCTGTTTCTTCTTCATCTTCTTCTTCTAACAGTAGTTTTTATTCCTCGGATGATGATGCAATAGCAATTATGCAAAATAACATGGCCGTTAGTTTGGGAGTCCTTATTACAAATTCAAAATGGCCTCAAACTCGTATCAAAATACCAAGAGATCGTGAGTCAGGGATGAACTTCTATGGAACGACTATTTTTCTCCGTACCCAAACCAACCACCCAATGTTTTTGCAGAAGATTTAGAATGCGTCGACAATTGTTTAACCGAATAGTGGAAGGTGTTACCAATGCAGACAGATATTTTTTCAAAAGCCCGATGCTTGTGGAGTTCTAGGATTAAACCCTCATCAAAAAGTAACAGCAGCAGTACGAATGTTAGCTTACGGATGTGCGGCAGATGCAATAGACGAGTACTTACGCATAGGAGAAACCACTGTGCTGGAAGCTACTCGTAGGTTCTGTAAGACGATTGTAAATGTGTATGGGAAAGAATATTTGCGTGAACCAATGGCTGGTGATATTGAACTGTTGCTCAAGCAAAACAAAGACCGGGGATTTCCTGGGATGCTGGGTAGTCTAGATTGCATGCATTGGAAATGGGATAAATGTCCATCGGCAGAATCCGGGGCTTACACCCGTATAAAGGGAGCGAAAGTATCGTGTTGGAGGCAGTGGTGTCGTATGACCTATGGTTTTGGCATGCTTTTTTTGGTATGCCCGGCTAACAACGATATTAATGTTATGAACCGTTCATATGTTTTTCGAAGTCTTGTAACAGGAAAAGCACCGCCGGTGAGCTATGAGGTGAACGGACATTCATATGATATGCCGTATTATCTAGGTGATGGCATATACCCAGAGATTCCTACTATTATTATGGCCATTAAACATCCTGTTGGTAGGAAAAAGGAAATATTTTCATCGATGCAAGAGGGTGCAAGAAAAGATGTTGAACGGGGATTTGGTGTACTTCAACAACAATTTGGAATCATCAAACAACCTGCAAGAATGTGGAATCCAGATGTGCTTGCCTATATCATGAAAACATGTATTATCTTACATAATATGATAGTCGAGGATGAGCGTCTACCCGGTGACTGGCCACATGTTTATGAACAACGTAGCAACGCAGCACCGGTTAATATATTAAGAGGCAATAGTGACGAGTTTTCCCAAATTAGAGCTGAGCAACGCCGACGTGCAATGCGTAACAAAGATGCACATATTCGCTTGCGTGATGACTTGATCGAACATATATGGGTAGAATATGGGAATTAAAAATTGTCGTTTGTCATTTCCTTTGTATGTTAACTTTGGATAATAATAAAATAATTAACTTTGGACAAATGATTTTGTTGTATGTTCTATTATCTCTTTGTATGTAACCATCCTCAAGTTTTAATTAAGGTCGTATGTTTCAAAAAAAATAGAAATTTAATTAAAATCAACGGAAGTAAACTTAAAATCCAAAAATTACATAATAATACGGCTAATTTTTCAGATAAAAGAAATATTAAAACATAATAATACTAATAATACTACTAATCACTAAATAGGAGAAATAAGTAAGGTTTGAACTATTCCGCCTTTGTGTTAAGATTGGTTTCTTTTATTCCGAACTATGTCCGCCCTGCGAAGTTGGAAGTACTCTTGTTGTACAGGTTCCATTTTTTGAAGATCCATCATAATGATGCGAAATTCTTCGTCTTCAGCTTGCTTGGCTATTTTTGCCGCATGTTCAGCTTGTTTTGCTGCAAACTCTGCTGCTCTTTGTTCCATCTTGAAT
Organism: Papaver somniferum; assembly: GCF_003573695.1. Lineage (NCBI taxonomy): Eukaryota > Viridiplantae > Streptophyta > Magnoliopsida > Ranunculales > Papaveraceae > Papaver > Papaver somniferum. The sequence goes on from NC_039358.1 coordinate 136,860,136, forward strand.
CTTGATTGTGCTTGGTAATGAGTATTGAAATTTTGTTGTTCTTTAATAATTATTCCCATCAATTCCTCTTGGTGACTGGATCTATCTCTCACTGTTTTCTTCAATCTTTTTGTTGCTTTTTTCCCCATCTTACGGAGATATGTGTTCTCTATGTCTCCCCCATCTGTGTCGTTACAAGTCTCTCCTTGGGTGGTTGTTTGCGGTCCTTCCTCATCTTTCTCGTTATTCTCATAAGTGTCCAAATCGTGAGTCGTATCGAATACAAAAGTCGATCGCCGATTATATTTTATATTTTCTAACACAATTGGATAGCACTCTTCGTATTTAAATTTTTTCCCATCGTTGCATTCCTTGAACCGCTTGTTCACTTCTTCAAGCTGTTAATGTTTTTAAAAACACTTAAGTACATGGGCGCTTATTAAATATTAGAAAATAATTGTTCAAAAAATCAAGAATGCTTACCTTCTTTTCAGGACCCCATCCAGTATGATACTCACCTTCCACTTCTGCCTCTTTTGCCGAAAATAACGCCACATCTTTACTTATTCCCTGATATCGTTTTTGCCAGGAACTCCAAGACCACTCTGGATTATTAGATAAATGAAGTTCAATATCATCCTTGATACGAGTCCACAGCGTCGCCTCTGATTGATCAGCTCCAACACTAGAATCTTGAGATATAGATAAATGAATTTTACACATTGTTACATCTTCAATTGTCGTAAAATTTGGACCTCGTGCTGTTCTTGGTGCCATTGTAAGCGAAATGCAGAAAAATTTCCAAATGATTTGAAAGCAGAAATAATATTTCTTCTTATTGGTGTGATAGATAGTTTGAAGTATTAGTTGTGGGAAAATGTTACAGCCTTTCATGTGTATATATAGGTGTTTCCTCAGTAAATTTCCAACGTTCGAAAATGTCTTCCAAACTTTCCAACGTTCCAAATTGCCAAACGTTCGATTTTCTTCAACGTTCGATTTTCTTCAACGTTCGAATTACCAACGGTATAAAAAAATTTCAAAAACAAATTTGTCTAATAACGTTTTAAAATTTTCTGAAGCTTTAAATGGGGCGGAGCTATTAAGTCCGCTCAACAACAGGCGTTAACTATACATACGCCGGGCTGGGGCGTTGATATAATCTTCGTCTCATTGGGGCGTAAAGTTTATGAACGCCTGGCGTGGGGCGTAAACTTTACCAACGTCCCATCGGGCGAACATTTCAGCAACGCCTCATTCAGGCGTAAATTATATACACGCCTCTTTGTGGGGCGGTGTCTTTACGTACGTTTCACAACAGGCGTAGTTTATATACACGCCCGATGACAAACGATGATTATACATCCGCTCCACTATATATAGTTTTGGTCTTGGTCCCAGACCAAATATGGTCCGGAATTTGGTTATGGTCCAGCTTTTAATCTTTACTCCGTCCCGCTGCGTCTCGTCCCTGGACCATAATTATAGGTTTGGTCGTCCACTGTAGTTGCTCTTAGAGCAACTGCGGTGCGATCAAAACCAAAGACTAAAGACCAAATAAAACGACCAAATTTGAGTTTAATCCGTGGTGTTACACTAGGATGGAAGAGTAAATTTGGTCAGGATCACATATAATGTTCGCCCCATCACAAGGATCACATATAATGTCCGTCCCATTTGGTCAGGATCACATATAATGTCCGCCCCATCACAAGGATCACATATAGTGTCCGCCCCATCACAAGGATCACTTTATACGTTCGCCCCATCACAGGATCACTTTATACGTTCGCTCGACTATATTTGGGTTTGGTCTTGGTCTCAGACCAAAATATAGTTTGGGATTTGATTTTGGTCCAGCTTTTACTCGATAATCTGTCCCGCTGTTTCTCGTTTTTTGACCAAATATATAGATTTGATCGTCCATTGTGGATGCCCTTAGATGTTACGTTTCAACCTGTGACGTGTTTATGAATGAAATATCGGAACTTAACTAATGGATTTTGATCATAGCGTATTGGTTGGTTTTGGGAGTCACTTTTCTCATCTACCACAGTTTTTTTTTACCCCGCCACGCACTTGACTGGATTACTGCATCGGCCGGTAACTGAAAAACCCTTTACATATAAATGCCGCAGACCGTAAGATCGTCATTTGATTCGCGAAACTACTCTAGTCAAACATATAATGAATGAGGTTTTAGAGGCAGTTTAGCAACTCTGGCTGCTAGTTCACGGTTGTTCATTGAGCTTTTGACCAGAAGGAAAAGATCATAGGCAATATTTGGTGTCTTTTTGGTGAGTGTCAATACCTGCCATGGTTGGTAGGGGCAGCATCCCTTTTTTTTATTACGAGCTTCATTTGCATGAATATGACCGTTGCTGGTTCAGACTGCTGCTGGTCGACTAATCATCCGAGATTATGATATCATGAGCTATATCTGTGTTTTTAGCCACATGTAATCTGATGACGAAGTAAGTATATCTGTCTTGAGTCGTATATCTCCAGATGCCGACTATCACTGAATCCACCACGTTTTGACAAACAACAGCTTTCATCGCTAATACTTTATTAACTCCCAGAGAATACCAAAAAAAAGAAGAAAAAAGAAAACAGCCAACCCCCAGAGGGAAGCGTGCAGCAGCAGCAACAAACCAAAAACAACATATAAAAATCAAAAACAACTTGTTCGCTCATTACCAACTTTGGTCTGGATCTGCAGTGTGTTCGAACTCACCAGCCCTCATTAATTGGAAGATGCTATATTCTGTCTGCCAATCCCGACCGGCCACTATAAGATAAGCAGGAAAAGACAGTTTCTCGCCACTGATGACGGCTCACATCGAGGAAAGCTTGACAAACAGAACGCACGCTGACAAACCATTTTTCATTTAGGCAGCCCCAAAAACACATCTGTTCAGATGATTGTAAAAATATTGAAGAAAGCTATTGTATTCAAATGTTGGATTAAATAGAAGACAAGTGTACACCATATTTCCACTCATCTCCGTTTTTTTTTAATAGGCCAGTTTCTATAAATAAAAGTTTCAAAAAAATAGGCCAGTTTCCTAATTGGGAAAGTCAAATGTTATTTTAATTTTTTGGGACCACTTTTCTCTTTTAACTTCTTTTGATGACAAGTGTCATGTGGACCACTTCACTTTACTTCTTTTGCTAACAAGTATCGTGGGGACCATTTCACTTCATTTCTTTTATTGACAAGTGTCATGAGGACCACTTTCAATGATTAGTTCTCTTAATTTCCTTAAATTTCGCTAAAAACAAAACTGGTCTATTAAAAAAGAACGGAGGGAGTAGTATTTAGCTATTAACATCACATTAATTAATTACTTACCAGGAGCAACTATTAAAAAGCTGCTCCTACTGCAGTTACTTATCCAGGGTGGATGGATCCCATCTAGAGACAAACTGGAGAGGAATATAAAACCAAATAAACCCGCCTTTTTATTCATTATATAGAGAAAGTAATTCAGCATTCACAATAAAATAAAAAAGGTAGATAACCCCCCCGAATAAGGAAAAAAAAAGCGAGAGAAACTGCCGATAGATGGATTATGCCACAGCGATATAAACAAGGTTGCGGCAGATATATATGGTTTGCTAGGTTATACTAGTATTCAGGAAAACAAAGAATTTGAGTTAGATAAGAACGACTTCTCAATGCAACTTGCAAATTGTTGCTGCCGCTGCTATGCCATCACAACTCCCTCCGAACGCAGAATAATAAAATCTGCCGCTCAATAGAAAGTGAGGAAATTATCTATTGTAAATAGTACCCACAGTCTATATAAGCTTCCAAACTTAAATAAACTTCTGATCCAGTTGACACTTAATCGCCACAGTGTTCACGAGCCTTTTGGTGAAAGTTATATCTCTTCTCTGTCAACCTCAATGGGTCACCTCTGTATCTGCAGAAAGCCACGCTTTTAGAGATCGGGACTCCAATGAAGTATACATGATAAGAACAACTCCTAACAAACAAGGTGCTAATAAACAAAAAGACTATCCTAATGCTGAAGCTCATTGATTACACAGTCTAGAGAGTGGTGGGAGGTATTTGAAGGTAGCTTACATGTACATAGCAACACATGAAGAACTTGCTGGCTTCTCTGGCTTAACCTCATTTTTTATCAACTTTGTTAACCGAAGCCAAAACCCTCACTAGCTTCATGAATTGCAAGCAACAAGCGTTCTTGAAGCTGTTCCTTGGAGGAATACTCGGGGAGGTCCAGTTGGTTAAAGCTGAAGAAACAGAAGATCATTAGGGCTACAATATACTTCAAGGCCAGCAACAAAAAAGATGAATTAAGGAGAAAAAACAATTTGTGTGATCAACTAGAAAGCAAGTCAACACTAACCAGGTATGAGCTGATGGTAACCTCTCTGGTGCCCCATACGCCTTGTGAATCTGAAATCGCTGAGGACCAGATATTCCTTGCAAAGCTTTAAAACCATCCAAAGGGACCTGAAAGAACCAAGTAGAGCTTTAAACAAGCCGTGGAGAGTAGTATCCTTTATCAGCAATCTCAATTACTGGCACGTACCTTGGATGTCCCAGTGACAAACTGAAGCAACCTTGCCATGTCTTCTTTGCTGAACGCTTTGACAACTTCCCAGAACCACTGAACCACATTAGAAGCAGCACTGTAACCAGTATACTCAGCATTGGCCTGTAGGTCATCCACTGAACAAGTAGACTTTTCAATAAGAACACAAATCAAACTAAAAAAAGGAGTTACAAGTGTAACCGGTTTAACATGCACAATACATGATTTATAGTTTTACTTTAAGCAAACTTACAGTCAATTTCTGGAAGCCCACTAATAAGCAGTTCAAGCTCTTTATCGTTAAAAATTGAAATAAGCTCTCGGGGTACCAATTCATTGAAACCTTCCAGGAAAGAATTGATCTGAGGGCGAATGGCATTTGTCAAGATGTGGCCAGCCACAAGATCTACATACTCATGCTTTGTCTCTTCTGTGACCCTGCAGTTTCTTCCTCCAGGTTTAAGCTCATAATCGGTAACCTTTTCAAAAGTGTAAGAAAATAAAAAGATCAGCCAATGCTAGAATGTGATATGTAAGTCGAAAAAATAGACAGATGCTAGGTGCATGGGAAAATGCGAAAAGCTCGCTCTGTTTATGCTAGGCATATCTTATACCTCAGTTTTCTCGTAAAGAATGTGCTTCTCCTCATCAGCATCCATGCTAAAGGTCAAATCAGGTATTTCACTCACGTCATTCTGTGAACAAGACAAACAGTGATTTATATTTTACAATCTTGTGGGACTTTAGAGTAAAAACAAAGATGAGCAATATCACCAATGAACTAACTAACCTCCAGCATCCACTTTAAGTTCTTATAATAATCAGGATCAACAGCCTCTATGTCATGGTAAGTCACCTTTACACCAAGAATGTGCTTGTAGAAGGAGCGCGTGAAATAAACGTCCAAAAGTTGACCATCAAATAGAGCCTTAGCAACCTGATAAGAGATATCACGTGCGGATATTGGAAAAGGTTTGAAACCACAATTAATGAAAATGAGAATTCATGATGATACAATGTAGTTCAGGCAGAATATTACCACACGGCCCACGAATTTGAAGTAAGAAAGATGCTCAGTTTGGTACACCGAATTAGGATTTGGTTGAAATGTTGCATTGTTTCCCACAGTGGTGAAAAGCAAAGCTCCCTTGTCAAATATGACCCTGGACAACAATTGATACCATTCTCTAGTTAACCCACCAGCATCAATTCCCTCCTCACCTTGAAATTGCACAGTTAGGCGCCCCTTCAAGTCCTGAGTGGGGCGCATCCGTAACTGATTATAGGAATCTTCCAAAACATATGCACGGCGAACGCTAATGCGTAATGGGGCAGATGGGTGTTGCTCATGGTGTTGCCTGATTCTAGAGCGGAAATACGCTCTCTTATTGTCAAAATCAATTAGTCTTGGTGCCTTCAGCATCATACAAAGTGATTTCTCCAGCAAGCCTGGATTTTGTCTGATGAAAGCATTCAAAAGCCTCCGATGTTTCTCAGAAAACCGAGCAAATGTAACAGCACCATCAGGTCGCCTTTGGACAACCCCATCAAATTTCTCTAACGCAAATGAAGTCCATGCACCATCTTTAACTTCGCTGGCAGTAACATTGACTTGATCTTGCTGTCCAGTTGCATTTGTTTGTAGCTTCTCACACAAAACAAAAAATGCCTCGATAAAAGGTAAGAGTCTCTGGGTTCCAGGAGGAAGTGGTGGAGACAAAGAAGGGTTACCTCCCACAGGGTCCCTGGGATTTGGATTTGATATGGGAGAAGACACCAGGCTCTGACCTAGTTTTACCTCAGTCGTGCTTATGCAGTCGCTCAGTTCTTGCCATAGTGGCTCAAGCGCTACATTTAAGTTCAATACATCAGTTAGCTTTTCCTGCTCCGCATCGTTCTCTTGACCTTTACTCCCTTCCGGAATCGGTGAAGTGAGGTTACTAAGTGCTTGTAGAACACGTAAGATAGCAGCCCCAGCCATAGAACCAGCACTCAGCCCTAACATGTTTGTGCTCCTCAGGGTAACAAGTTCACTCACCGCTGAGCTACTCAAACTATGAGCTAAACCTGCTAATTCTGCTGTAAACAGCTTCCGATGTGGCTTTGCAGTGGAAGCCAATTTCTTTACCAGCTCAGCAGCAAGCAAATGTACTTTGTCTGAAAGCCTAATCATTTAGAAGCCCAGATTAGAAAGAGAATGGAGATAAACTAACAAAGAGCAGACTTAAACAATTGATATCTTTGAATTAATATTAGTTGATGGAAGTTACCCCTCGCGAGCCAGAAGGCCACAAATGTTGCGCAAATCAGACTCTGGAATCTGCAAGAAAATATCATAAAGATTGGTGGTTCTCTTTGGCTCCAGTGTGGATATATTAGCACTGGTATCTTTTATCAACTCTTGGTTGGAATCTGGTTCTACTATAGGAGATTCATGTTGAATGTCCTCTGCTCCTTCATTAACAGGCTCAGCCTGGGAAGTGGCCGCAGGTTGTTCAGATTGGGTCTCACACTCTAACCTCAAGGCTGCCTTAAAAACAACTACCTGGAGCAGCCCCATAACCTGTATATAATATTTAAGTCAAGTCACTACAACTGTTTTAGATAACCGAGAAAATGTCTCTACTCAAGGAGTCAGAATCATACCTGTTCAAGGTGAGCATTACTGCGTAAAAACAGTGGTCGACTCAAGAGCTTCAGTAAAAGGATTAGAGGTATATCCCCGACTTGAGATGCTTCGAGCTGGTTGGGCACGTCTGTTCCTTCAATTAATTTCCCTTTTCCTTTATCATTCTTATCGTCCACGGAAATTGGTGAATCAGTGACCAATCGATGATCAAAATAGAAAAGGATATGTGCCACTTCTGGATGATTTGTTGCTAGATATGTCAATATCTCAAGGATTCTGCGAGATACCAGGGGTGGAAGACCTACACAAAAAGACAGTTAAAATACAAAACCCAATACTATATATATATAAAAATACACACTACAAATAAATGAAAGATCGGAACAGGGAAGAGTAGTACCATCCAAATGCTGTGACCGACCATATACAACATTCCATCGGCAGCCATAAAGCCGCTGAGCAGAAACTGATGCTGGACCACTGACTAAACCTTCAGCTTCAGGTTTTATCATACTTAGCAAGAGGCGGAGAAGATTCGCTCTCGTAATACTATGTGAACAAAGATTCAACAACAGTCTCTGAAGAAGGCCTTTTCCAAGGGGCTTTCCATGCAAAGGAAAAATGAGAGGTGAGAATAAATTTTAAAAGAAAATATCACATGTAAGCTGAATATTCTAGTTATAAAAGTGAAATGACCAATAACAACTTGAAATCTATCCAAACTGAAAATACTCAAACAGAACGCTACCTGTGCTAGCCTCAGGAGCCGGACCAAAGCTTTCAAGGAATCTGCATCCAGAAGAGGTGCACCTTCAATTTCTTTCACCTTCAGACGGTCTGCATAAGCTGAAGCCGTCCTTCGACCAATTGAAACACCAACACCCCTATCCATCAATGTCTGCCTATCGAATCCTAAACTATTCCTCCTAGCACTACTAAGCCTATGGGTGCTTCCAAAAAGGCTGCGGGCTTGATAGTGGCTCATTGCTCTATCTCTCAGCATCTGGGCTTCAGCAAGTAATGGAGAAGGTAGCGCAGATAGTACCGCTTCGGAAGAAGTCAAAAGAACCTGGAAAGGATATGATAAGATTTCATTGGCACGGCGAAATAAGAGAAACAATGTTTCAAAATACATACCTCTTCACGCAGATCAGCAGGGAATGTAGCTATAATAGAAGCATTATCCATGTCAGCTGCTTGACCTTCAGCTTGATGAGATTGTATAACTCTTTGTGCCCGTTGTTGTGCTAACACTTCTGCTTGGATATCTGGGGGAAGAGCAGCTAAAAATTCAGGATCAATGTCTTCTGCAGAAGGAGGTGTGTATGTGGTGGCTTGAACGGGTTGGGCAAGCTGGGAAGCCAGTACTTCTGCCCGCAAATCTTCTGGCAGTGCCTCCAAAAAGGTTGGATCAATAGTATTCGCACTTGAAGTTTCATTATTAGAACTGGTTTGATCACCCTGATTACCATCCTCGGCCACTGGAACGCTCGGTCCAGCAAGCGATTCATGTACCCTGACATCAGAAGCAAGAATAACACGTTCAGCCTGATTCTCTTCAGCGTGAGTACCATCCATCTCAACATCGGCAGTTAAATGAACTGAAGAAGCATGACCATCAACAGCCTCAGGAATTTCTGAGCCAGAGTCTAGACGTGCATAATTACTGGACTGGCTATCCGTCCTTGAGGATCCATAATCTAATCCACCCTGCAGAGATGAATCCCGGTTACTTGAATCCAAATTGAGAATGCCATCTGATGAGGTAACGAAATCAGGCACGGCCTGCAACTGTTCAGCAGAAGCACCACTATCCTCGCCAATTTCCATGCTTTCACTCCCATCTGGGATCCTGTTTAATGCATCCGGATGTGTTAACATACATTCCACCACTCGTAAACTTCCATCCTCGTCTCTGCCAGCAACCTGTTCACTTTCTGTTGGATTCTCTTGATTATCTGTTAATTCAATATTAACATCCTGATGTTGCACTTCACTTTGCTGACTATCAATGATATCACCAGCTATCAGTAATTGACTATCAATATGGGATGGTGGAATATCTGCTTGTGGCTTCTCCTCCGGTCTTGAGATCTCCGCCGGCCTTTGAGATAGAGGGCTGTTGGCATCAGTCACACTGCGCAACTGTGATATGAAATGATCCTCTACTGCATAAGCAATAGCAGCAGCTTGATTACTTCCCTGAGGCTGACCATCATCAGTCCACCGTCCATCACCCGGTCCTCTTCGTCCTCCTGCCAAGTGCTGCAAGGGATCCATCCCAAGAGAAAAATCTATCAGAGGTGGTGGTGGAGCACCAACAGACCGTTCACCGAAGAGAGTTGCCGATGCATGATCAGATGTAAGAACAGGAGCATCAAACATATAAAAGTGCGCTGCATCAAAACTTCCAACCTGTAAACTTTCCAAATCTCTAGATGAGTTTCCAGATGAAGACCACACTGAACTAACTGGATCCCCAGATTGGGATGGTCTCGTGAGGAGCGGATGTTGAAAACCACCAGTATCAAGACCACCAGACCGCTCAAGTAGAGTCCTATTAGCAGTTTGACGGCGTCTCTCAACACCTAGAGGCCTTCGAAGACCAAATATGTCATCCACATTTACCCCCTGGAAAGGCTCGGCAGCAACATCGATGAGGCCTCCTGCAGCTCCAGGCCGGCCAAGAACCTGCAAATGATCTAAACCATCCAAGCCTTCCCTCCACCTCACTTCTATAACACGATTTTCATGGAATTCATCATCTTCTTCATCAATGATCTCGTCATTGTACTCATCCCCGAGACCACTATCGTCATGGTCCTCCACATCAGTATCTGCTAGAGACATCAGCGCAGTACCATCTTCTGCTATATCCTCTTCCTCCTCATCCTCGTCTTCATCATCCTCGTCATCATCTCCCATATCCTCATCATCTTCATCACCCATTTCATCATCTGCCCTGTGTTCAACTCGGAAAGTCATCTCAATTCCGTCACTGTTACTGTGTAATGCACCAGTTTCTTCCATCTCCTCCCGTACGAACTCTTCCCTATGCTCCACAGGCGGGTTAGCAGTGGTTTCTTCTCCTTCTACTCTTGTATCTTGCTCCATGGACTGATCTGGACTCCCACCTTGATCCCCGTCAGTATTAGAAGTACCCTGAAGCTGATGTTGCTCAAGTTGTGGAGCATCGTTACCCTCCTGTTGATTGATCTGATTCTGGTTGTTCTCCACAGCTTCACCAGCTGAAAATGCATTTGTTTGATCTCCACTTCTCCCATTTGTTACAGCAACTTTTTTCTTGGACCCATCCGACCTGAGCTGTTCACTAGCATTAGCAACCCTTGTTAAGCTCTCTAAAGCCTTGATTATGAGATTCACAACTTTTGGAGCATCAGGATGATCCAAATCAATAATCCGTACAATACTAGTCAGTGACTGAATCATCCCTCCATCAATCATTGTCTTTGCTATGTCTGGTGAGCAACCAGGACCAGGTAAATTGCTTGAGGATGAATTCTTTGACAATATCGAATTAACCAAGTCGGCAAAAGCTAAAACACTTCTATTTGGCAATAAGATGTTCTTTGATGAATTGTTCTCCAGGTTTGAAAATGAAAATAACGCTCGAGCAATTTCATTGATGACACGTCTACGCCCTTCACTAGAACGACCAGAGAGCACCACTAAAAACCATGAGGCTTTTTCAGACAGCTTGTCACTCCATTCATCAGCTGCGCCAGCAGTTTTATCAGAAGATAGCGGGAGTAGCCGATGCAAAATATGATACAGTACTCCACCTTGCCCAAAACCATCCACTGAAGTGTATCCTCGTTGTTGGCATATTTCCAGATCCCGTTTTAAAATCACCCCGACTGCGTGTACATACATCAGAAGAATATCACTCAACAGCTTAAGGACAAACGTCACTTTTGCTAACCCAGTCGATCTTTCTGAGAGGCTATTCATTTCCACTTTCTTTGTATCATCAACTTTTGATTTACCCTTTTTCCTCATAGCAGGCTCATCTACTTCCATAGGAACCGATGAATTTGTTAACTCTTCCTGGTTTTGTGCTGAAGGGTAACTCATGACTATTTCCAGGAGCTGGTCAATCACTTGTGTGAGGTTAGCAGGAACCTTCTTGTGGCCTTTAGAACATTTGCCTGGACCATCAAGTTGCTGCTTATTTTCAGATATCCGAACACCATCATTAGAAGATAGTCCAGCTTCACCACAAGATGTTTTTGATTTGTCTTTTTCCTTCTCTTTTTCTTTTTCTTTTTCTTTAGATAAGACCACGTTTATCCGGCTTCCTGACGTCTCCAATTGACAAACTGCAGCTGTGGCTCTCATGAAGACCACTGGATCTCTAGAAATAACAGGTGCCATAGCTGACAAAAAAATTCTAGGTGAAAGACGACCCGCATGACGGCTAAGAGTACCAGAGATAGTTTGTCGAATCTCCAACTCCATAGCTGTTTGTAAGGTTTGGGGATCTTCAAGTAGGTGCCTAACGATAGCAGATGCTACACTATTGTATCCAGGGAAGAAACAACTACTTGGGAGGCTAAAAAGGGCCACCAAACCTCCATTTTCAAGAAATTGCATGGCTACAGTATGGGTTTTTGTCAAGCGAGCACATAACTGCAGAACAGCCTGCATGACCACAGCTGGGACATGCTGTTTTATAAACTCCAAAGTAACTGAAAGTACCCTTTGGCTCTCCTCAAGAGTCAAGTAACCAGTAGACTTCCCTAATGTTTTCTCAAATACATTACTACTAGCTTCTTTATCCTTGGCCTCCTCCGAAGCAGGTTTGTTCTCTTCTACACCTGTGGAGAGTGATTGTGGAGGTTGGTCTTCAGCAGACTCTGTCATAGATTCAGTAGACTCGGGTAAAACTCTGGGCTTAGATTGCAACATGTTATCCAGGATAAGTAATAAAGCACTTATACATTTTGGGACCGCAACCTCTTCTCCTGACTCATTCCTCGCCTTGAAGTTCGTCAAGATATCAATTGCAGCAGAGACGATACCATTTTCTGCAGCAGTTTCTCGAGTACCACCATCTTCAGAAAGAAGCAAGGCCAAAATATGTGATAACGTACACAAGAGACCTGTATCTTTTGAAAAATCTGAAGGACAGAGCTTCAATTGCTGAATCAGATAGGTAACAACTCTTGGACGTTCTTCGCCTTTGTTTCGATTACAGAGTGTCACAAGCAAATCTGTCAATGAGAAAGCTATCGACTCACTACTTTGGAACAACTTCATAGAAGAAGCAAGAATATCATCAACTGGAGGTGCATCTGTTACTCTCTCCTCTGTAAGCACATCTTTCGCCTTATCAGTGTTATCCTCTTTTGATGTTTCTGACGAACTTCCAAGTGACAAAGCAAGTGCCCGAGCCAACTCATCATCTTCCTGCACAGGATCTTCGGCATGACTGAACAACCACTCCATGGCCATCTCAACACTATTTGTTTCCACCCGTCGCAGTGCTTCAACTGCCCTCGTACGAGTAAATCCCATTTCAACAATCGTAGAAATAGTAGATTCATCAGGAGGTGGGGCGATGAAACGTTGAGCTGCACTTCCTGTGGTACCATTTCTTCCCCGCTTTACATCTCCTACACCGGAATATATGTGTGTAATAAGAGAAACCATTGAAGAGATGAAAGCAGAGCTGCAACTAGGAAACATGGGGTGATTCCATACAGGAAGGACTGCATCAAGAACCTGAGACTGTAACATACGCACAAAAACTTCGGGATCCCTTGGAACAGGAAACAGGCCAATTGACAATCCTGATGCAAACGGCTGAACAAGCATCTGAGCTTGATATGAAGACGTCGGGGACAAAAGGAGAGCAGAATTTACAAAATATTCTAGCATACGGCAATAACTTTGTAATGTACTAATCAACCAAGATGAGCGACACAGCTTGTCTTCTTCACCTGCCTTATCTTGGTCAGTCCCGGATAAAGGAACAGAAAAAGGTAAAGTCCAGAGCAATTGGCTTGTAGCCTCAAATGTGGTTAAAAGTTCCTTGAAGGTTCCATGAACATAAAAATTATTCACCAGGACTGTATTGCATCCACGCCGTTTGCTATCAAAAGTGAGAGCCACCATGTCATCCACAACTTTTCCAAGATAACGACACTTCACTGACAGAGACATGTCAGGATCAGCTGAAGTAGAGTGTCCAGAAAAACTCAGAGCCTCATGAAAGATTTTTGAAAGGGATGTAGCAAGGCTCTTAGAGGCAGCACTCACAGAACCAGAGTCAGCTCTACGACGGTTCGGACCTGTAAACCCCTTAACAAGAGCAGCAAAAAACAAACGCATCGTAAGAGCAAGTTTATTTAGATTTTCCAGTAAGACAACATCAGGACTTCTTGCTTTGACATCTTGGACAGAAAAACTCTCTGATGCACTTCTAGGACCTTCTATGTCAATGCTTGAAGACTCCATATGTCGAATAAGCCTTTCACCACGAATCCGTGCTAACCCATGTCGTCCATGACGATGTATGCCTTCTCCAGAACGAACCACAGACAAAAACTCCTGCTCCGCATTCCATGGTGAGCGAGAACCATTCCTCATAGTGCCATGACTCGTGTATCTTACCATCGGAAGAAGATTAGAATCATCTTCAGTTCCAAGACCACTTGATGCAGAAGCATCTTTGGATCCTGATTCTTGATCTCCTCGCTTCTCTTCCACCTTGATATCACTGGATAAAGATATTTGCCATTGTATTTCCCTGTAAACTCTCCCTAAATCTTTCACAACATCAGCATCTGCGTTTCCCAGTTCAGGCATCATACTGCTGGACAACTTCAAAAGCGAATTGGAAAAAGCCAGAAGACCTTCCAGACTAGAAAGACATCTCAAGACTTCACTTTTCTTTGCTGACTCTATCCTACCGATTTGAGATCCTGCCACAGAACTTAATAATTCATTAGTTAACTTCAAACGTTCCCTCAAGAACGAGCACACCACCCTAGCTAGAGCAGCAGAATGCTGAGGCGAAAAATTCTTGAACGCAGCAGCTACATTGTGACCAATAGAAACAAAAAGAGGCACTAATGGCAAATTAAATATCTGTAGAATAGCTTCAACACCCTTCTTCTCAATAAATATACGACATGTGTCCGCATTCTGAAGAACGGTTTCCAGAAGACGAGAAGCATTACTTATATATTCAGGCAGTATAGACTCGGTATCAGCCAATGGGCCCTCAGAAGAAGTTTCAGTAACTTGGTCAGAACTTTCCATTTTGGATGGTTCCCCATCCTCTCCTGAAACCACATTCTTTTCATCTATATCGGTTTCCATTGGAACAGGAGCGGAAGAGCACTGAGAATCAATCGCTGAAGAAGAAGCTTCCACCACACTGCCAATCTTCGAAATGGTATTCAAGATCTCAATTAACATGTCAACTCCAGGTGCTCTCAAGGAAGAAGCATGGCGCATCAACTCATCCAAACCAGTCGACAGAGAAGCAGGAGTATCGCCGGCCAGGGCATGTAGATAAGATTTAGAGGTGAATATTTTAACAAAGCACCTAAGAGCATTGCGATCCTTTACAGCCTGAAGACCGCTGTTGTTCAAACACAGTGCATCCAGGCATTGAGGGATGCATGTGACAGCTTCAGAAGAGCAAAGGATCCCATCCATAATAGCATCCAGGAAAGCAGCAGGAAGATTAGCCGCATCTAAAACAGGATAACAGGTTGGGTCTTTGTGAATGAGATCGCTCATGACAGTAGCTGCAAGAGAAAATACACCACCACCAAAACCTTTGGCTCTTCTGAAAATAATACACAAGCAATGAGGTAATAAGCTCTCTTCAGAGCCATAAATACGAGCAGCACTTCCAGGGGCATAAGTGCCAAGTGATATAGCACGCAGTAAAGCTTTCATAAGCAACCTGCGGTGATAAGCAACCAATGCATCGTTATATTGAGGATGTACATTATCTACCTCCGCTGAAAAATCTGAAACCACTTCTTTTCCCTTGCGACTACCCTGGGACTCTTCTCCAGGTTTTTTTGAACCTTTCTCCTCTACGTGAGAAACTTCAATTTTCAAACGGGCAATAGTGTCATCTAAACCTCCCAAATCTCTAAATAATGCAGCAGCCGGATTACTATAATCCATAAAGGCTTCTAGAACATGAACTGCAGTACTGACCAGGTGCAAGTGTTGGGGGTCCGTATCATTAAGAAGAGGAAGAAGAGTGGGTATGAATCCAGCTTCCTGCAAGGCCGAGCAGCCAGAAGACGATGAAACCAAAACAGTGACAAGAGATAAGAGAGATTCAGCAAAAACAACAGACCATCTTGAGACATCACTGGTAATAGAATCAATAGTCTTTTGCATGAGACTGGATAGAATTCCACGATGGCCGCCTGAAGTCACAGCACTTAATACTGTTGTCTGACGGGAACGATCTTGACAAAGAGCAACCAGAGCTTGTATACCCAGAATGCGAATCTTTTCGGGAACAGCCTCTTCGTAACTGATTAAGCTTACCAGTTCACTGACAAATTCAGGCTCATTAGTGAAAAATGCAGCCAAGTCTTCGGCATCATGGCTTGCTTGAGCAAGTATTATAAAAGCATAGAGGCGAATACATATATACTGCTGTCTTGCAGCTAAAGATCCAAAGGCCCTTGCAAACCGCAATCTTGTCAGCAAAGAGAATCTCAAACTAGGAGGTACCTTCCACTCTGATACTAGGTTATTAAGAAGCTCTAGGTCACTTTCTTCGTGGGTGTGTATGTTGGGCAAATGAATGAATTGTAACCCTTCAGTCATCTGGTTTGTTGTTGTTGCCTCATTTGATGAACCGCTTGCTGAATAGAACTCAAAGTGGAGGGTACAACCCAATTCATAAGATACTGGATCACAACCCTTCTCTACAGCACATGAGACGATGCCAAGGCCTTCATCCTTGCTCCCCCAGCCTTGTGAAAAAGTAAATAACTTTGAACCTAGTGATGCATCTCGTATAGAGCACTTCCCCATGGTTTTCTTCAAGAATGCAACCAAAGTTTGTAGACTTGCCTCGACAATGTCTGCATCAGTAGAAGCAAGCAGAGACGAAAGATGCTGCTGCATTACCAATGGCAACAAAAATAATCAGGAAAAAGAGATTAAACTTAAAGAAAAATGACAAGAGATTGATTTAATTAAGTTATGAGCAATAAATCTTGTAGTATCGAAGTATTCAATGTGGTCATGAAAAAAAAAAAAACGAGCTAGCACACGTGTTTTTTGTGATCGCCAAAAAAATAAGAATGGCAACACCAGTTCAAATTAAACATACCTCATAAGAACTATAGAAATGCTTGTTCGTGCAATTCTCCAAAACTATCCTTATAACACGGAGAATGCTGAGAACAGCTCCTCTTGGGAAGGGAAAATCGACGGCCAGAGAATCATCTTCAATATGCAAATCCTTCCTCGACTTTATGTGCTTCTCAAAGAATGAATCAAAATGATTAAAGAGATCGACCCAATGGTGAAAATCTCCCTGCTTTAAGAAAAACAAAGTGCTGTGAGTTTATTTGCAGAAACCACAAAATAAAATTAGGAAATCATACTCAGAATCCCACCTTATCATATTCCCAGGCAAACCCTTTTAGAGATTCCTCAATTTTCTCATGTGGAACAGCAGTGACGCTGTTAATGAATGATTTGATTTTAGGAGGCTGCAAACAAACACAAACAAACCTCAGCAAACCATAATTCTGCAATACAAATCAATATGCGAATGAAGAAATTAGGTAATCTCTCATGTCTTCTTAGCCATATGAGATTACCTTAAAGCTTAGTTCTATGTTGCTCTATCACAACTAATCTGCATTAGCTTCCCCTGATGACCCTTAGATGTATTTGACTTCCATATCAACCCAAACCAAGCCCTTGTAATGAACTGGATAATTCATAATTTTGCTAATTTTCTAAAACAATAGCACTCACTGAACACACTGAAGTCAGTAAATTTACAATTGATTCACTTGCTACATCAAAATCACTAAAGTCATGCATGCCAAGTAAGTAAAACTGAACTAATAAACACTCAACCCACAAAACTATTCATCATAAACCCTAATAACCCGTTTTCTTCTTACAAAACCTAAATCACAAAACGTAACAATTAAAAGAAATAAAAATCAAAACTTAAATAGGGCGTATCCACTTACCACTTCTAAAACCCTCCTTTTTTTCAACTTCATCTTTAATTAAGCATTGCCAGAGTTACAAAAACCTAAAAAAGATCGATCTTTGATGGAAAATCGATCATAATTGACAGTCAGTAACAAAACAATTTAACATATATAATTGATAACTTATGAATTAAGGAAGAAGAATTCTTTACCGAAAAGATTCTTTACAAAGATAATAGAGAGTTGATGGTGATAGAATGAGAGGGATAATATATACAAAGAGATTGAGAAGAAGATTGAATGAAAAAAATCAGAACTTTCTGACGAAATTTGGGGTTTTCAAAAGAGGGGTTTTCTTTTGATTACCGATCTGATCGAGAGAGATATATATTCTAGTTTCCAACTGAGAGAGAAGAATAGCTTACAGGAGTTTTTAGATAAAAAGTTGAAAATTTACCTCTTTTTAATTTATAATGACTAAATTGACCTTACAATTGAGGTGTATCAGTGCCTTGCTTCTCCAAAACCCTTCCCGGGACTAGTGTCCCAAAAGATTAATACCTAGGGGTGCACATATCCTACCCATACCCGCCAACCCTGCCCGCCAGTTTTTTAACTGTATTCTATCCTATCCACTATATGGAGGGTAAAGATTTTCTTAACCGCCAGTAAACGGGTAGGGTGGCGGGTAAAGCTCGAAATTATCCTACCCTACCAGCATACCCGCCTATTTATACTATTGATCTCTGTCGTTGGTCGTTTAATCTCTGACGTTGATCTTTATACTATTGATCTCTGCCGTTGGTTTTCGTTTAATCTCTGTCGTTGGTTTTCGTTTTCCTCTACCTAAAAAGTAAAAACTAAAAACTGAATTCATTTCTCAAACCAGAAGACTCTCTACGCAGAGAAACTCCCAGAACGCAGAAGCATAATCAAATCAAAATCAAATCTGTTAACAGATCTCGTTTAGGACCCTTTAATCGGTTGATTCAAGGTAAGATCTAACTTCAAAGTTGATTTTGTTTCATTTTTTTTTGTGTGTTAAATTGATTGCAAAATCATAGTGTTTCATGCATGTTGCAGGATACGAGGAATCTGAGTTTGCAAAGCTAATGAAGGGTTTAGTGAGTGGTTCTTCCTCCTAATTTAAAATCCAAACTAATTTTCAAAGGTATGAGTAAAACCCAGATTCCTTTTTTTACTTGGGGTGAAATTGGAAACCTTACACAGATAGAGCAAGAAGATAGAGAGAATGGGTATGCTTCTAACAATCCAATCCCAGTATCAGGTTTAGGGAGTAGTACGAATTCTCAAACAACCAAAAGAACAACAACAACTAATAATAAGAAGCTTAAAAAAGAAACCCCACCTTCAGTTGGAGCACCTGTCAAGGTAAAAAAATTCATCTTTGCATGTCATCAAACTCTTTGTAATTAGTCTCATTAAGGATTTAGATTTCATAAAGAGATATTTTATTAGTGATTTTGATAATGAATCGACAGGTAAGAAAGAAAAAATCGGAGAAAGAATTGCAGCATTGCAACAACTAGTCTCACCATTGGAAAGGTATAATCAATTTTTATTTTTTTCAATTTCAGTAAAAGATAATAGGAATTTTGTTTCATTTTTTATTTTTTTCAATTTCAGTAAAAGATAATACGAGGAATCTGAGTTTGCAAAGCTAATGAAGGGTTTAGTGAGTGGTTCTTCCTCCTAATTTGAAATCCAAACTAATTTTCAGGTGAAAATTCACTAAACCCAGATTTCTATTTTTGATCCTTGCAATTATTGATTTCTTTAAAATAGTGAGTTTTGTGTAGCATTTATAAACCCTAATTCACCTTCTACTTTTCTGATCTTTTTCACAGCAGTTAAGATCTAGGATACCAACACTGCTGCTCAATTTCAGGTGATTCAATGTCCCCGGTTGTTAAAAAGGTTAGAGCACATCTTGTGGAAATTACTTCAAAACTCAATCTATCTGATTGTCGAATTTAATCCTTCTCAGAGTACATCTTTGATGGCAAATTACGAGTTTTTATTTCCTTTTTGTGGCTAGTCTACTGCAAAATATAGTGTTGGTGGCAAATTTACTCACCAACAAAAGACAACAAAAATGGTTCGAAGTTTGATATACTGACTTGGTGGAAAAGCAATGCTGCAAGATTTGATATTCTATCACTTATAGCAAGAGATATACTTGTTATTCCCGTCTGTCATTATTCCTGTGTATGCTTGCACATGGTTTTGTTTGGCCATAATATGTTAAGGTTATAAGATAATGTCATGCTTATTCAGCACTTTTAGATTTAGGATAACATTATTTCTGAAATATAAAGCAACGTAAAGCACATGGTTACCAAGTCGTGTAGCATGTACCACTATGATCATGTCTGGGTTTCTGCCTTTTCTAGCTTTCCATACTGATACCGGCACATGTAACGGTGTCATTGTTACAATGTGGAATACAGTGCTCTGAGTTGCATGTTAGTTCTAAACCTATCAAAGGAGCAGTTTCTTCTTCTTCTTGTTCTGTACTTTTTTTTTTGAAGTATAGTTGCTATCTCGAACTCATAGAATTTAGCAATTTCCTAGCCTCTTATTTTGTCTTTCAAACATTAACAGATACAGAACTTGTTGTGATATTATTACTTGATGTTGGTATTATGACTGAACTTTGCATCAAATCATTCACTATTATCACTGAATCTAACAAGAGATAACTTGTATGCAGATTTATTTGGTGATCTTAGTACTTATTCCATCATCGTAGATGATGATTGAAGAAGAAGGTCAATATGAAGAGCTTTTGGTGATGATATTGTTATATGAAGAACATGGAATTGGGCTGGGATTCATCGTCTATTTCAAAAAGAATAGAACTCTTTTCTTGAGAATACTTTTGTTTGTACATTTTTTATGGTTATACTTTTGTTTCTTGAGAATAGAACTTGTTCAGAGTCTGAACTTCAGACTTCAGAAAGTCATGGAAAAAAAAACGGTTATACCCGCCACCCTACCCTACCCGACCCGCCAGAGAATTGGTTGGGTAGGATCTTACCCGTTTAATGGCGGGTAGGGTGGCGGGTAAAATTTTTCTTAACCTCCAGTAAACGGGTAGGGTGGCGGGTATAGGCCATATCCTACCCACCCTACCCGTTGTGCAGCCCTATTAATACCCGGGTCCTAATACAACTTAAGTTCATGTTGGACCAATGTAGTCGATCTCGACCTTCTCGACAAAATTATCGATGTGAAAAATACTATAACCCCTTTTCTATAGAACGATTTTTTTGGGGACCATGGTTTTATTTTGGGTAAAGACATTAGAAGTAAATCTAGGTCACCCATTATCTAGATATTTATATTAATACCTAAATTACCCTCCTGATTAATTTTGGGTGATGATTAGTGAATGATTTAGTTAAAAACAATTAGTGAGATTAAATTAAAAGATGGGTTTATTATTAGTTGAGTAGAATTATTGAGAGAGTAGAGTTAGAGAAGATGAAGGAGAAAAACATGGAAAATAGATTTTTTTTTCCAATTCACTAAGTTTGAGTATTCAAATGATGAAAACTCATCTGATTCTTCATCTCCATCCTCTCCTAGAATATTTGTTAATCTTCAAAATGATCCGGATTTGAACTGGATTTTGAACAGTTCGGTTACTTTATATGAAGAACAAGTAACCGAACTCATATGAAGTTGTAGTTCGGTTGCCCCGTGAGATGAACAAGTAACCGAACTCATCTGAAAGTGTAGTTCGGTTACTTGTTCCAAACACGCAGGTTACCGAACTCTCTAATAATAGAATTTCTAGGAGTTACAGTGTTACACCAAAGTTCGGTTGGTTCGCAAACTGCATGCACTTTTGATCTAACCGAACTTTACGTAATATAAGAGTATATAAGTTTACAAAGTTCGGTTCTTTCGCAAACTTGAACCTAACAGCTAACCAACCGAACTTTGAGTTCGGTTTCTGCGATAAAATTGTGAAGTTACCGAACTTAACAAACAAAAAAAAATGTGAAGTTCCAGTGTCTATTGGCTAAGTTTGGTTACTTTGTAGTTTTAAAATTTTTTGCGAAAAAACCGAACTCTATTGGCTAAGTTCGGTTATTTTGGAACTCAACATAGTGGCCACAACAACACAGTTCGGTTAGACTGGATTTGTTTTTTTCGGTTCTAAGGGTGGAGTTCGGTTACTTTGTAGTTTTAATATTTTTGCGAAACAACCGAACAGAGAGTTCGGTGACTTAGTTTTAAATCCAATAGAACCGAACTGTTCTTCGTGTTCTTCATTTTCAAGGAGTTCGGTTAGTAAACTAGGGTTTTTTGGAAAATCGGCCTAACCGAACATGGCTCTGTAACTCCTACTAAAACCCTATTTTGATGATTTCTATTCGATTGAAGCAATCAAAATCAAATTAAAGTGAAGGGTTTGTTGGAAAATACCTCCGGAGTGGTCCCATGACAGAATCAGGCTGCGGCTGGCGTCTTTTATACTCGATAAAATTATCATGTAACAGAACTTAATTGTGATTGCATTGATGTTGTTACATTTCTTAAATAGGCGGTGGTGGTGGTGGTGGTGGGAGGAGGTGGTGGTGGTAATCGGTGGTTGGTGGTGGTGATAATCGGAGGTGGTGGTGGTGGTAATCGGCGGTGGCGGGCGGTGGTGGTGGTAATCGGTGGTTGGTGGTGGTGATAATAGGAGGTGGTGGTAATCGGCGGTGGTGGGTGGTGGTGGTGGGAGGAGGTGGTGGTTATATATATAGGTGGTTACTAGGTTAGTTTTAAATTAAATTAGGTTAAGGGTAGGTTAGTCATTTCAACGTTTTAGGACACCCCTTATCACTATAGGGAAGGTGGCCTAATAAAACAATGGTCCCCTCAAAAAAACCATGGTCCCTAAAAAATCATTCTTTCTATATGGGTTCAACATATAGAAGCCCCACTAAATGGATCCTTCATTGTCAGCTCCATACTTTTAGATTTTGATATTACTATGCCCAAAAAATCAAAATTTCTTCAAATCTGGCCCATAATTAATTGTTACCGAATTTTAATAATGACAACACTACCCTTTTGTATTTATACAAGAGGAATATCACAAGATATTTTCATTTCATTATTCTCTTTCTCTGTCCAAACCTTTTTCTCTCCAAAATCTCAGCCTGTAATCGATCTCAAAACCTGAACCATCTGCAATCGACTCAACCTTAAAACATAAATTGAGATTAACTCAAAGCTAATCGATCCTTCAAACAATCAATCCAATCCAGAAGAAAAGGAGTTGCGACTTTAAATTTTCACTAAATCTTCAACTGTAATGGGTTACTGAGCCTGCAACGAAGATTAATTGAATAAACACGCCATCAACAAAGAAATCTGAAGATTGCATCAACAAAAACAACATAAAAGATAAGTTTCCTTTTAACTTTTTTTCATATTTCGGTTCTGAAAATTTATATTAAGATTTTGAAACCCTAAAACTTCGATTTCACTTCGATTTTATTATCTGATTCATAATTAGCCTTCAAATATACTTGCGTCTCTTATTTCTCTTCATTTTGAGTTACAAATTTCGCAAAAAATTTAGTGTTCTTCGTGGAGAATCCATTAGATCTTTCAATAATTTTATCCTGATTGAAAATCAGATTCCATATTTGTAATCCGCATGTGTAAATTTGTATTTTCAATTTGATATTTTCGAAAAGCAGTATTGATTTTTGACTAGATCAGAGTTTGTTGATTTTGTAGATTTTTTATGTGTGAGATTTGTGAAGACTAAGAGCAGAAAAGAGGAGGTGTTACTAGGGAGTAAATAGACTGTCTGCTTAGTGTTACTAGGGAGTAAGCAGAAGCCAATCTGTACAAACGCATTCATCGATGGTAAGTACTCAACACACACCTGAAAATTGTTTTCCTTGTTGTTTGAACTGAGTTTAAGTGTGTGCTTCAAAAATATTAGGAGAGTGCGCAATTTTGATGTGTTAAATGTATGTGATATATTTATCAAAACTGAGTAAACTTTGGAATTGCTTCCATATGCTATATTATCTTGGTTGTTTATTGAATGTCTAGTTCTTATTTTATTTTCTTCCAACCTTGAAACTTTTTGTTTGTCCTTTCATT
Organism: Papaver somniferum; assembly: GCF_003573695.1. Classification (NCBI taxonomy): domain Eukaryota; kingdom Viridiplantae; phylum Streptophyta; class Magnoliopsida; order Ranunculales; family Papaveraceae; genus Papaver; species Papaver somniferum. The sequence continues at coordinate 136,883,640 of NC_039358.1, forward strand.
GAAGCTTTAGTATAAAGACGGAAAATGTCTCTTCTTGATTATGTTTGTTATTGACTATGCTGAATTTCAGGCAGTGAAACTGATGGTGGTTGCAATTGAAGCTGCAGAATGGACTTGGTGGTGAGATTAGATGTATGCTTAGGTTGCAGTTACAAAGTTCAGGTGCAAGCTAGCAAGGCAGCAGTTTCAGCTACTATTCCAAACATGGAGAACCTCGGTAAGCTATTGCATTCAATGATAATAATTTGATGATTGTTCATTTGCAATTTGATGATTTCTGTCACTGTTTTCTAAATTCTGCAGGGTAATGGCTTATGGTTTCAGTTCAAGGACTTAAAACGTACCGTATTATGGTGGATACAATCTCTTAAAAAGATGTGGCTACAGGTGTCCAAGACAGTAAGAGTTTGAATTGTCTGAAGTTTAGATAATGTGCAATGAGCATTGTTTGATTTTGACTGATGATAAATTTTATGGTGATCTTCTTAAACAACGGATCAAATCTCTATTTCTTGGAGTTATTTGGTATTTTGGTTATTGATTTCATTTCACTGATGAAACATTTTGATGCCTTGTGTACAAGTCAAGCGTAGGAGATTCTGATACATTTTGGTACCTGGCCTCCGTGCTCGAAAACATGAGCTACCTTGTGGATTCATATGCTTTGAAGTCAGTGTTTGATTTTCCTGAGCCTTTCAAATTCAGGTGGAATGTGTAGTTTGATTGCATCTGTTGGTGCACCCAAAATAGAAGATCTCATGTTGTATTATTTATTCTTCCGCCAGTAGATATGTCGTCCTAAATTCAGTATCTGTTTGGCATATAAAGTAGCTTCCTACGTAAAAAATGTGGTAAGAGCATTCATATTCGAGATGACACTGTCACTTGAAATCACATTTAAACTGCACAAAAATGTTTCTTACAGTTACTACATTGATTGATAAACAAATTCCATTGCATGTTTCTGACAAGCAGTTAGGTTAGGGTACCCAGTGAGACTACCGTCTCGGAAAATTTCAAAATTGCGAGTCAGTTGGTCTGTTATACTTGATCACTCATTTATTCTTTCTTTTGTATATAAAGGTAGTGCGGTTTATGTTGTCACTGCCATTCTTGACTGGCTTCTTGAGTTTTACTATTTAAACTGCACGGAAGTAGCACCAAAAAAAAATTAAGTACTAAGTGGCTCGTGAGTTTTCAACTTCGGTTGTTTGCTTGATCTGAACTAGTAAGTTGTTATAATAGTTTATCTTATTCTTGCGGATGCAGGTATTTAAATTCGTTGCAGAGTGGGTGCTTTGCTGGTTGTTACTTCTCTGACATGAACATGGTCATTTCGGTGCCAACTGGAAGCGGCAAAACGGCGTTATTTGAGCTATGCATCTTAAAGCTCCTTTCCAGGTTCCTTTCTCAGGACAGAAGGTTCCTTCATATGAAGGGTACATGAAAACAGTAAGTTTCCCTACTCCTGTTACTGGTACCGATAACGCGATTTATTCTATATCATTTATGTCATACGCCTTGCACAAAATAGATCTCTCCATTTATTGATATCCGTGTTAAACTGTTAATACATATTCTTCGTGATAGCAATACTTTAGATACTTATGTCCCATATGTTGTAGTAAGACAAACTGATTAATCTCCTTTAATTGATCAGAAAAGTGTTATTTGTTTTCACTTTTTGAGTAGTTTGTGTATTACGGGTGCATGTGTAACTCACAATTACACATGTCATATGCATATGTAACTCCAAGTTACACATGCACATGGTATGTGTAACTCCCAATTACACATGCATTTTGTATGTATACCAGCTGATTACACATTTTGTATGAGTTAGGAGGTATGATTAAGTAAGACTTGAGATGATAGAGAAGAATATGAAGATCAATTGATGTTTTGGATTGGTGTCTCAATCTGTAGATGTTGATTATTATTAAGACAACAATAATAGTAATACTACCTCTCTGGTGGTGGTGGTGCTGCTGTTGTTGACAACTCTCTCTTGTATTGAAGCAAAAATTACGGCTCCTATCGAAAGTAACTACTTCTGCATAGTTGACACTAACTCATCTTCTTTACCATGATATACTAATTATGACCATAAACAATCAAGTTATAGAGGACATACCAAGCATCGTTCACAGGGAAGTAAACTATTCCATATCTCACTTTTACTAGAAGATTGTTTGGAATGTTTAATTTTGTGCTATGAAGTTATGAGTGGTGTTACAAATGCTTGCTAGTAGGAAGTAGCATATACCTTGAAAACATTGATATCTTGTTTTATGCATTCACCCTATTCTGTCATATTCTGCGTATATTATAGCTTGTTACTCATACCTGGATGCAGAATGAGGGCTCTGACTCAAGATACATTCACTTGCTTTCAAGTTTCTTTATTGTGTTGTGAAGAAACCGGTCTCTTTGCTAAACTGGTCACTTTCAAGTTTCAAGATTTTTTATGTTTAATTTAGTTTTTTAGGTAATTTTTGCATTCTAAAATTGGTACAACAAATAGGAAAGCAAGGTGTTAGGTTCAAGATACTGCAACACAATTATCGGAGGTAAAAACTAAACTCCAAGAACTTTGATTCTCTTAGTTACATTAGGAAAATGCATGTGTAACTCTTAGTTACACTTGGAAACTGCATATATAACTCTTAGATATACTAGGAAAGTGCATGTGTAACTACCAATTACATTAGGAGATGTTAATGATTTTGCTAGATTCAGTGTGTTTTCTAATGAAACTGTGGTAAAAAAAGGAAGAAGAAGTAGAAGTAGAACCAGAACCAGGAGTAGTGGTTGTTTCTGGTGCTGAAAAAGGCATGGATGTGTAACTGTTCACTACATATGCATATTGTATGTGTAACTTTTGCGTACACATCTATATGGATGTGTAACTGATGATTACACATGACGGATGCATGTGTAACTCCCAGTTACACATGCTAAGATAGGTTATCATGTGTATTTTCTGTGATCTTTGTTCTAGAATTTTGCCTTACAATTGTTCTATAATTTTTTTTTTTTTTTTGCTTTTTGTTCATCCAACCTAATCCATGGATGTTTATTTCGTTGCAGATATGCAAGCATTTTGGAGGGAGGAAGACAAGAAGGAAAGACAAAGATTTAAACTTCATAAAAGCACAAATCAGACGCATGTATAACTCTCAGTTACACTAGATAGATGCATATGTAACTCTCAATTACACTAGACAAATGTGTGTGTAAATTCTAGTTACACGTGCTAAGAAATTATTGTAAATGAATATTAAAGTGATACATGTATTTTTTGTATGCGTTCTTTTTGATGTCTATTTTTTGATGCGTAACTTTTCATTACACATGGCATAAGGATGTGTAATTTCTGGATACACATGCCATATGCATGTGTAACTTCTGTTTACACATTCACACTGTATTTTAATAATTTTGGGCCTAAATTTAAATTTTATTAATTATGGGCTTGACAATATATAAAAGGGTATGAATGTCCTTTAATAACTCGGGGCCTAGATTTAAATTTCTTTTAATTAAGGGCCTCGTATGATGGGTTATCCATGGGTTGGGCCTTAGCCTAATTTTCCCATTATCGATCTCGGATCAAGGGCGAACGAATCTTATTATCTCGCCGAAACGAGATTTTACCGGTGATTTCGACCGCATCGGTTTACTCGGATGGTATCGGCTTGATTGGCCGAGAATTTCAATTTTACAGTTTTCCAAATTAAAAAAAAAAACAATTGAACTATACATCCATGAAAGACCATATTACCAACAATTCAAGAAGGTAGCTAGATTTCAGAGCAGTATTGGTGCCTTTAAAAATGATACAAGAATTAAGACTACGCAAAAAAGATAACTTGCATGAATTTATTAAGTAGAGAAAAAAAAAATTGTGAGGATATGAAGGTGTCGTAGATCTGATCATGGGAGGTGATATTGATGACATAGTCCTGAATCTAGTGAATATAGCTTTCAGCAAGTTTGCTTTTATTATCACCCCAAAGTCGAAGACTTATAAACAAATCTGTCTCCCACATATATGACTATTCTTTATTCGGTTTTTGTTCTGTCTTTTGATAAAATCAAGGTGAACAGGAATCAATTGATAATCTGGTCTTATAATACCGAAGAGCATCCTAGAAATATCGATCACCTCGAGTCACAATAATTCAACTGATTAACAGGAAAAGTTATTGCGGAATCACAAGAGTCTGAGACGGAGAACTGTTGTGATTACTTTTTATATCTACCTATCGGAGATAAATCTCGAGTAAATCTTAGAGAAGATAAAACTCAATACAATTGAACAAGTAATATCAGAATACGCAACTACAGAGAAAATAGTTGGATCTGGCTTCACGAATCCAAATGAAGTCTTCAAGTCATTAACCTAGGTTAAAGAAGAATCGACTCTAGTACGCAACTAGGAACACACAGAAGTGTGGGGATTAGGTTTTCCCATTGCTAGAGTTCTCCGTTATATAGTCTTTCAAATCAGGGTTGCTTTCAATCAAAGCTAAGATAGGTTAGTAACAAAGCATTCAGTATTCACCTTTAGATGAAAACCTGATTTAAGATTCAATCTAAGTCTGCTTAAAAATAAAGCAATCAATCTCCACCGTTAGATGGTCTTAGCTTGTTACACACAAATGAAATATACCTTCATTTAGATATGGGTTACTGTACCTAAACGTGTATATTGAGTTGGCTCAATAATAGTTAACCGAAGTTAGCCATATGAACACTTTTGTCTTAGCCGTATTTATCAAATATAAAGACCAATCAATCATTAAAGATAATCAAATGAATCTAATTGTGTTTCAAATAGAGTTGTTCAATTGTTCACTATCTCATAGAAATATACATGAACAAATTGAATTGAAATTGGTTTGATTCGTATCGTACAAAGTACTTATACAAGAATCAATTCATGAACATTAAGCAACGGTTTGCAAGCATTCCTTAGATCATAAATGTATCAGTTCATGAGTACATGACCGATTCTAGAACTTTACCACTGTGTTCGCCAACCAGGTACGCGAACAATAGCTCCGGACCTTATCCTAGTCAAGCCGTTCGCAAACCCGGTTCGCGAACAACCGTCTCGGACCCAACTCAGGTAAAACCGTTCGCATACTAGGTACATAAACAAGGTTCCCGGACCTTCTCGGGTAAAACCGTTCGCATACTAGGTACGCAAACAAGGTTCCCAGACCTGAATCATTACAAAACAGTTCGCATACTAGGTATGCATACCGTGTTGTATCCAGACATGGGTAAACGTTCCAAACTCTCATTTCAATCATTGAAACATCCTTGGAAGACGACAATGGTTGTCTCACACAAACCATTAGCTTCAAGTAATTTTCAAGTGATCGAATGATCAATACGAAACTTCCTAAGCTAACATCAAATGATTGTCTCACACAAATCATATAAGATGTTCAAGGTAATTTTCACATGATCATCTTTTGACTTATATTTAGTTTCCAACAATAAATTGTTTCAAACTAAACTCGACAAGAATATGATGAACATAACTAAAGCAAAAAGCTTCCAACACATATTTCGAGAAAAAGATAAGCAAGATAAACTCGACTCGAAATATCAAATGTGTATAATGTAAAAGTCTATATAGCTATACGACTTAGTCTCGTTAAAAGATAGAATAGAATAGACTTCTGAGTGATAGATAAGTTTTAGTCTCCACAGACCTTTTGTTGATGAAGTTCCTCCAAGCTCCTCAGTAGATCTTCGTCTTCAATTGGTGAACGTCGTGAAGTCTAAAGCTCAACTACACATTTTATCCTAATCAGAGATGTAGCTATAAGTAGACTAGAAAACAAGTATATAGTTTTGATCAACTAAACTTGACAAACAAGCTTGAGATAGCATCGCTTGCGAGTTCGACTGAGCAGTGCTCTAACAATCTCTCCCTTTGTAAATTTTAGTGACAAAACTATCAATGCATATGGATTACAATATAAATAAACTTTGTAGCTTCTCATCCATCATGCTTGATTTCCTTGGCTCTTCAACATTCCTTGAATTCTTCGCTACTCCAAGTATTTCAGCGATTCTGAACGTGTTCAACTCAGTCCGTAGCCATAACAATAAGAAAAAAGATGTTCTTAATCATTGTTATACATTGTCATAGTATTACTATAGATAATCAAAGTCCAATTGTATCACAACTTTGAAATAATACTGTAGTGATATGTATCACTCCCCCTTAGTCAATACTTCATCTTACAATGAAAACCACCCCCCTTACATAATGATCCGTAAACCATATGTATGTAGTGTGAACTACCAAATAATTATCCCCCTTTTTGTCAATATAAATTGGCAAAGGTACGAAAACTACTAAATCATAATGAAATTTAAAAAAATAAAATACTTCATGACTAAAAGAGAACATATCAACTTTGTTTCGATGATTTCACGTAGTCGAAACTTAGTGTATTCATCAAGGAGTTTATAAAGATATAAGATAACTCCTACAATATTCCACAACCGTACTCCCCTCAAAGATATGGCAATTAATCACAAGTTCAATTAAGAACTCTCCCCCATTTGATGTCATTCCCAAGATAAAAACATGAGCGACCTTACTTTTACAAGAAAAGAAGGATTTCTTTGGACATTAACAATTCACATGGATTTGTATCCAGTAAACTAGAATAAATTAACCACAAGAAGATCTTATTGATTAATTTAATCGGAAATGCTCAATATAAGAAAACTTACGGAGCCATACAGTACTTTCACATAAAAGTGGATCAGGGAAAGATTAATATTGTGGAATATATTCACAAGTTCATTTTATCTTTCATCAATATTTGTATAATGACACAATAGACTTAACTTTTGGACATATATGAGATAAGCATAGTTCACAAACGTAAACACATATATATCTCATAAGCAATTTGCAATATATGAAATCAAAAAGATTAAATACTTCAAACATCATCTTTCAAATAACTTTAGAATTTAAATAAATAAATCTAAAAACATTGCAAGATGAAAATCGTTGAAATAGCTATGTGTAATCACAAATAATGTTATTCCAAACCCTAGTTATCCTTCTTAAACATAAGAATAAATTCTCATAAGAAGTTTCCTAGACATTAGGATTCTTGAAAAATTCTTTATCGTCTCCAAACTCCTTGTCGTCAACAGACATTGGAACATATGGTTCATGAAGAAAGGAGCCAATTCCAACAAACCTTTTTGACTGTTGTCGAACCAGGGCCTTCTGAATTTCAAGAGTTATTAGAACAACAACCTTTATTTGTTGAATCTCCATCCTTGTTTCTTTCAACTCTTCAAGAACAACAGAAAACTTCTGAAGATTTGAGGTGTTAGCCCTTGGTTTCTTCATAATCTTCCCTTTTCTCTTCATAGTTGTAGAGGAATGAGATTTTTCTTTTTCCTTCATGACGGATGGCTTAACAATCATATTAACATATTTTCCATCAGAAGAGATGGTGCTTGGAGTCTCCATAAAAATATGGGGTTTGTGAAAAAGCACACAAGAGGAATAGATCAACAAGAAACCTTTTGATGAAAAAGAGTTTCAGAGAAGGAAGGGTTACCGAACCTATATATATAGTAATAGGGCTCACATACGATCAACACACAGAACCTTAAAAAGGGTAGGAATGTCGATTCTCACCCTCCTTTTTTTATATTCAAATATTGAGCAATATTTTCAATATCATTAGTTGTTGATATGAAAAGAATAACCAGAAAATTAGAAAAGAAACTTCAAGAAAATAAAACAACCTAGAATAGCTTCTGATCATATAGCTCAACTGTGCACAACTCTTGTCTCTTTTCGAAATGTGGGTATATGAGACAAGATGCACTTTCAACACAATTAGACTGTGTTGGGGTGAACAATAATCTTTTCACCACATGGTTCATGCACCGTATTTTCTATACTCCTTTTTATAGGTCCTAGTTCTTTTCTTTAGATATCTAACATTATTCTTAGAAATCAACTTATTAGGAGATGAACTAAAAAGACATACCTCGTATGAATTTTACTTTAGCATAAGTTTGAGCTTGTTTGCTAATCGATTAGCTCTCCGGTGCAGTTTGTTGACATGTCTTACTTTATGTTTGTACTCCAACCAATTAGACAGTTGACGACCCTTAATAGTACAATAAGAACATGTCAAAGTGGAGGACGGTTCAGGCACCATAGCCGAATATGCTGCTAAACAAAGTGAAGTACCTGAAACATGTGAGGTAGAGTTTTCATTAGTCATAACAAAATCCATTTCATCCTCCAATGTGGTCGAAGATATTTCTCCAAGAAAATTATCAAGGTTGATGTGAGTATTGCTACAATTATCAAAATTAATGTTGTCGCCAATGAGTGCTACACTTAATTTTTCATCTTCAGTTGAATCATAGTGATCAGATGTTTCATCAAGAGTTGCAGCAAGACCCGTGTTCCCAATGTATTTTCTCATATTTGGACATTCATTGGCAAAATGACCAAAACCCTTACACTTAAAGCATTGTGCCATATCCTCATCATCAGTGTCGACAATATCCCTATTTTTAGGAGGGGCACAATCATGGGGTTTAACTGATAATCTAGGTTTATCTCTGGTAAATCGTTTACTTCTATTCAAAAGTGAAAAAGTGGGGGTCTAACAACACCACCCAATATTTCTTTTAGCAATCTGTATGGACTAACTCCGAAATACTTTCTAGAGAGTCAGACTCAATCTAGGTAAAATTATCTCAAGGAGTTAATATATCTCTCTCTTGTTTTGATTTACTCAAGCTAATAGAAATCAGTGATTCACAATCAAATACAAGGAATAACTCGGATGGTAAATATCCGAGGATCAATCAATGACAATCAACAACCAAAGGTTGGATTACTCTAATTGATGATCTAACACCAACCTGTATTATTTCAATTATAAAGATAAAACAATATATTGTGGAAATTGAAATAACACAGACACCAGAAATTTTGTTAACGAGGAAACCGCAAATGCAGAAAAACCTCAGGACCTAGTCCAGATTGAACACACACTGTAATAAGCCGCTACAGACACTAGCCTACTCCAAGCTAACTTCAGATTGGACTGTAGTTGAACACCAATCAGTCTCCCACTGATCCAAGGTACAGTTGAACTCCCTATGCCTCTGATCCCAGCAGGATACTGCGCACTTGATTCCCTTAGATGATCTCACCCACAACTAAGAGTTTCTACGACCCAAAGTCGAAGACTTGATGACAAACAAATCTGTCTCACACAGACAAGTCTATCGAAGGATTAATCTATCTCCCACAGATAAACCCTAAAAGGTTTTGTTCTGTCTTTTGATAGTAATCAAGGTGAACAAGAACCAATTGATAATCCGGTCTTATATTCCCAAAGAACAACCTAGAGTTTTCAATCACCTCACAACAATCTTAATCGTACGGTAGCAAAACAAGATGTTGCGGAATGACAAACGATGAGACGAAGATTTTTGTGATTACTTTTTATATCTTGCCTATCGAAGATATCAATCTCAAGCCAATCGATATGATTGTACTCGTACGATAGAAGATGCAAGATCAGATTACACAACTACGATAAAGTAGTATCGGTCTGGCTTCACAATCCCAATGAAGTCTTTAAGTCGTTAACATGGTTTTAGAAGAAGAAAACCAAAGGTTAAAGGAGAACCGACTCTAGCACGCAAACTAGTATCACACGTAAGGTGTGGGGATTAGTTTTGCATTGATACTAGATGTCCCTTATATAGTCTTTTCAAATCAGGGTTTGCCATTAAGTTACCTTGGTAAAAAAGCAATCAATATCCACCGTTAGATGAAAACCTGATTTAGATTCAAGCTAATATTTCTCAACCGTTAGATCGAAAACTTAGCTTGTTACATACAATTGAAATGCACGCTTCTAGGTTTGTTAACCGTACCCGAACGTATGCACTTGTTGGTTCAATAATAGTTAACCAAAAGGTTTGCCATATGAGCATTTTATATCAACCGTGTTCTTCTTCACCATAACTAGTTCACATGACTCAAATGAACTAGTTAGAGAGTTGTTCAATTGCAAGGAATTCTTATGTAACCACACAAGACACAATTGAAGCAAAGATGATTTGATTCACTCAAATCGTTTCATGAACTTTTATAGCCACAGTTTGCAAACTGCATTCCTTAGTCTTTTTAAGTTTAAGTTCAGAAATCATCTTCAGATATATAACCTTCTTAAGTTCGCAGACTTGGTTCGCGGACTTAAGTCATTGGGCAGAGTTTACAAACTCCAGCAGAAATTCTCGGGATGAGAACTTTGCCGGTTCGCGGACTTAGCTTCACGCACTAGTTTGTCAACTCCAGCATAAATTCTCGGGTTTGAGAACTTCGGCAGTTCGTGGAATGAGTTCGCGGACTTGGCTCACGCCATTCTTCCGGTTCTCTTGATCAACAAAGTTCGCAAACTTTGGTTCAAGGAATATGACTTATACATAAATGTGTTTCCACAACAATGCTTATGTCCACATTGGTTATGTAATCTAAACTCTCATTCAAATCATTGAAACATTCTTCGTCAAAGCAATTTTCAAAGTGATTAAAACATATCATGACTTTCGCCACTAGGTAAAGATAAACTTGGTCGAAGCGAAAAGCTTACAAACACATATTTCGAGATATAGATAGGCGAGGTATACTCGACTTGAAATACCAACTGTGTATAATCAAAGTCTATATATAGCATACGATTTTTTGTCTCAAGAAGTAGGAGATAGAATAGATAGACTTTTGAGTGATAGATAAGTTCAAGTCTTCACATACCTTTTGGTCGAGAAGTTCCACCGGTTCCTTGAGTAGTTCTTCTTCTTGTATGATGAATCGCCATGAAGTCCTTGAGCTCAACTACACTTTCGATCCTAGTCCGAGACTTAGCTATAGTAGACTAGAAATCAAGACTTATAGTTTTGATCACTAACATTGACAAACATGCTTGAGATAGCAACGCATGCGAGTTCGACCGAGCAATGATCTAACAATCTCCCCCTTTGTCAATTTTAGTAAAAAAACTATTAATACATATGGAATACAAAAAAAAATAATGAAACTTTAGTAGCTCCTATTCCACATGTCTAATCTTCAACGTTCCTCGAAATCTTCGTCATTTCCAAGTACTCCAATGATCCCAAAGGTTGTAAGTTTAGCATCACCGTTTTTGAAGATCCGTAGCTATAACAATGAGAAAAAATAATTCTCGATCATTGTTATACAGTGTCATAGTATTATTACACAGCGTCAAAGTTCAATTGTATCACAACTTCAACAATAATACTATGGTGATATGTATCACTCCCCCTTAGTCAATACTCCATCTCACATGGAAACCACTCCCCCTTACACAATGATCCGAAAACCATATGTATTTTTTAGTGTGAAATACATATTAATTCTTCCCCTTTTGTCAATAAAATTGGCATAGGTACAAGAACGGGATCATAATGAAATTTTCGTAAGAGACATTTCATGACTAAAAGAAAAAATACCTGCCAACTAATTTAGATGCAATCATAAAGCCGAAGCTAAATGCATTCATCAAGGAGTTTAAAGATACAAGATAACCCCTCTAAAATTCCACAGCCGCACACCCCTCAAGATATGACCATTAAGCACAAGTTCAAAAGAACTCTCCCCCATTTGATGTCATTCCCGAGAGAACAACAACGAGCGACCTTAATTTCAAAAGAAAAGAAGGATTTTTATTGGACACTAAAATCATAAGAATGATTTTTATATCCAAAAACTCAATCAAATTAATCACAAGTAAACCCATGATTAATTTAATCGGAATACGCAACCAAATTAAACACAAAAAGTGATCAATTTAATTGATTATGCTCAACATAAGTAAACTTACGGAGCTACGACTAAGTTTAACCATAAGGAATGATTAGCTTAACCGTTCATATACTCAACACGAGAAAAACTTATGGAGTAATAACTAAATAACCAAACAAGATGATTAATTTAGTTCATAATGCTCGACATATAGTACCTTCGGAGCAACAACAAAGTAATAAAAAATAATCAACTTGGTTGTTTAGTGCTCAACATAAGACACATTACGGAGCCTCACATTATTGCATAAAATATGGATCAGTAAAGATCAATACTGTGGAATACACAAGGATTCATTCTATCTCCCATCACTATTTGCATAACGACATTCAATAGACATAATCCTTGCAAACAAAAGATTTTAACCTATCTTCCGTCAAAGATTGACAATATAGGCTTAACTTTTGTAATTGTCAAAAGTCCATTCATTCTTTAACCAATACATGAATATCGATCACAAACGACTTTACTTTTGACAAGGTATGGGACAAACATAGTTCACGGACGTAAACACCAATATCCCGTAACAAGTTGCAATATAACAAATCATAAAGATTAAATACTGCAAAAGCACCATCCTCCAAATATTTTTAGAATTTTTTAAACCAAAACCTAAAAAAGAACATGAAGATGAACAATAATAGCTATGTGTAGTCACAATCATTGTTATTCAAGCACTAGTTATTTTTCCAACTAAACAAAAAAGAAGACATACTAGGCAAAACAAAAATAACACAAGAAACTTGATTTAAAACACCTTAAACCCTGTCAGCAACGAGAGATTGAACATGGAAGAGCTCATCAGTTGCCTTCTTTATTTTGCTTTTCAGAAAATTAAGATTCCTTGTTGCAATTCCGAGTTGTTCACGTACTACTTCAAAGTCTTGAAGCATATTTCCTACCAGTTGTGATGATATCTGAACTGGTAGTTTGTTTTCATGATCAACAACATGAAAGCATGTTATAGAAACAAGATTCACCTCAAGAAAATTTCCCTTGTCAACTTCATCAACCTTGTTGTTTCCATCCATTGTTCCCGCACAAAAAGAATCAAGTAGAATCTTTTGACCTTATGGAACACTGTATTTAAATGGTGTTCCAAGAAACCCTAGGCACAATGACGTCTGTATGGGCCTGGTACGTGTACTTGGTCAACACATATGTGAGACCCGGGAAAAGGAGAGAAACAAGAAATATATGGAAGAAAACAAAACTTAACAAAGAACTCAATACAACCCTGAAAACTTTCTCAAGATAAGCAAATCCTAAGAACAAAGAGCATCCATCTTTTGCTTAAAAGAAGGATGCAACTTTAAGCAGTCATAGTGTATTAAGATGAACATCTTGCTCATCAATATTCACTTCTTATTTTCCTTTTTCAAAGGTATTTAGAGATACATTACTCGTCGAAGCTGAAGAAGTTTTATCAAGAGAAGATTTAGGAATACCTGAGTCGACTGCTTTCCATGTTTTCTTGATGCTTCGTTTGAGTCTGTTTATGCTGATTTTCAGATCTGAGACTCGATTGTTGATATGCAAGAAGTCTGGAGCAGAAGTCTTGGATTTACAGCTTCCTTCAGGGAGAGATGAGGAACATAACCTTTCCATTTTTCTCCTATGCCTTTTTTTCTTTGCAGGGTCAGTATCCTGTCGTCACTCTTTCTTCTTTCATTGTAGGCATTTTTTGTTTTGAACACACAATTGAGAAATGACTTATCACGGTACATTTCTTGAATGTTGAAGGTGCCTTTTCTAACAATGTGTGAAATCGGTTTAATGACTTCCTTAGACATCCAAGTAAGAATGTTATGAAGCTTTTCATTCCTAAACCGAAAACGACATCTTAGCTCAGAATGTCCTTTATTCCCGCAGTAATAGCAGTTAAAGGAATTACTTTTAACCGTCCTCTTGTGAGCAAATTTAGAAGAAGTAGACTCCTGTTTTTTAGGACCATTGCAGGCTGCCAAAGGTTTTTCACATGGAGAATTATTAGTAGCTTTAATAAAATTGATCTTACTAGATTTTGGAGCGTCTATTCCTTTATAGCCCAGACCACGTGTATCACGTTGTTCTTTACATGCTCCAAGCATAGAAGATAATTTTGTAGGGATAAAATTGATCAATCTACTCAGAATCTTTTACAGTGATTTTACTTTATTAAGAGCAGTTGCAAGCTCAGTCTTCAAGGATTTTTCTTTGGAGAGAAGACTGTGCTCTTTGTCACTAAACCGTTTTTGTTGAGATTCATGTCTTGCTTCAGTTTCTGCAAGTCTTTCTTTCAACACGAAGAGATTTCGAAAAAGAGTGTCACACTTAGATTTTTTTGTGCGAATATCTTCTTCATGATCTTTAAAGGTAGATTGTAAGAGTTTATATCCACTATCATAACCTTTAAAGAGTTTTCTCAACTTTCTGTTTTCTTGACAAAGAGGACCCATATATTTTCTCAAGCAGGATGTTGACTTCTTTTCCTGCAAAGCACGGTCAAACAACTTGATATATTGAGAGACTTCCTCATCAATACTTTATCCCTCTTCTGAATCACTATCATCTGAAAGATCATCCAACTGTTCATCAATAGATTTTTTCCAGTCGAAGGTGGATTCAATTACTGGACAAGTTTTAGAGCTTTTCTCAAAAATCCTTTGAGATTCACGTGAGTGGATCTGAACTGATGTTGCGTTATCAGAGATGCTCTTGTCCATAGAGTCAGATCGCTACAAACACAGACTTGTAAGGTCTTGAACGTGTTTGCCTCCTCTGATACCAATTGAAAAAGCGGGGGTCTAACAACACCACCCAATATTTCGCTTAGCAATCTGTATGGACTAACTCCGAAATACTTTCTAGAGAATCAACTAGACAGTCAAACTCAATCTAGGTAAAAGTATCTCAAGGAGTTAATATCTCTCTCTTGTTTTGATTTACTCAAGCTAATAGAAATCAGCGAGTCCTAATCAAATACAAGGAATAACTCGGATGGTACCAAAGACCAATGTCCAAGGATCAATCAATGACAATCAACAACCAAAGGTTGGATTACTCTAATTGATGATCTAACGCACAACCTGTATTATTTCAATTATAAAGATAAAACAATATAATGAGGAAATTGAAATAACAGACACCAGAAATTTTGTTAACGAGGAAATCGCAAATGCAAAAAAACCCCGGGACCTAATCCATATTGAACACACACTGTATTAAGTCGCTACAGACACTAGCCTACTCCAAGCTAACTTCAGACTGGACTGTAGTTGAACCCCAATCAGTCTCCTACTGATCCAAGGTACAGTTGTACTCCCTACGCCTCTGATCCCAGCAGGATACTGTGCACTTGATTCCCTTAGCTGATCTCACCCACAACTAAGAGTTCCTACGACCCACAGTCGAAGACTTGATGACAAACAAATCTGTCTCACACAGACAAGTCTGTCGAAGGATTAATCTGTCTCCCACAGATAAACCCTAAAAGGTTTTGTTCCGTCTTTTGATAGTAATCAAGGTGAACAAGAACCATTTGATAATCCGGTCTTATATTCCCGAAGAACAGCCTAGAGTTATCAATCACCTCACAACAATCTTAATCTATGGTAGCGAAACAAGATGTTGCGGAATCACAAACGATGAGACGAAGATGTTTGTGATTACTTTTTATATCTTGCCTATCAGAGATATCATTCTCCAGCCAATCCATATGATTGTACTCGTACGATAGAAGATGCAAGATCAGATCACACAACTAAGATAAAGTAGTATCGATCTGGCTTCACATTCCCAATGAAGTCGTTAACCTGGTTTTAGAAGAAGAACACCAAAGGTTAAAGGAGAACCGACTCTAGCACACAAACTAGTATATCACGCGTAAGGTGTGGGGATTAGTTTTGCATTGATGCTAGATGTCCCCTCATATATTCTTTCAAATCATGGTTTGCCATTAAGTTACCTTGGTAACAAAGCAATCAACATCCACTGTTAGATGAAAACCTGATTTAGATTCAAGCTAATATTTCTCAACCGTTAGATCGAAAACTTAGCTTGTTACACACAATTGAAATGCACGCTTCTAGGTTTGTTAACCTTACCCAAACATATGCACTTGTTGGTTCAATAATAGTTAACCAAAAGGTTAGACATATGAGCATTTTATATCAACCGTGTAATTCTTCACCATAACTAGTTCACATGACTCAAATGAACTAGTTAGAGAGTTGTTAAATTGCAAGGAATTCTTATGTAACTACACAAGACACAATTGAAGCAAAGATGATTTGATTCACTCGAATCGTTTCATGAACTTTTATAGCCACAGTTTGCAAACTGCATTCCTTAGTCTTTTTAAGTTTAAGTTCAGAAATCATTTTCAGATATATAACCTTCTTAAGTTCGCAGACTTGGTTCGCGGACTTAAGTCATCGGGCAGAGTTTACAAACTCCAACATAAATTCTCGGGATGAGAACTTTGCCGGTTTGCGAACTGGGTTCGCGGACTGAGTTCGCAGACTTAGCTTCACGCACTAGTTTGTCAACTCCAGCATAAATTCTCGGGTTTGAGAACTTCGGCAGTTCGCGGACTTGGCTTACGCCATTCTTCCGGTTCTCTTGATCAACAAAGTTCGCAAACTTTGGTTTAAGGAATAACACTTATACATAAATGTGTTTCCACAACAATGCGTATGTCCACATTGGTTATGTAATCTAAACTTTCATTCCAATCATTGAAACATTCTTCGTCGAAGCAATTTTCAAAGTGATTGAAACATATCATTACTTTAGTCACTTGGTAAAGATAAACTTGGTCGAAGCGAAAAGCTTACCAACACATATTTCGAGATATAGATAGGCGAGGTATACTCGGCTCGAAATACCAACTGTGTATAATCAAAGTCTATATATAGCATACGAATTTTTGTCTCAAGAAGTAGGAGATAGAATAGATAGACTTTTGAGTGATAGATAAGTTCAAGTCTTCACATACCTTTTTGTCGAGAAGTTCCATCGGTTCCTTGAGTAGTTATTCTTCTTGTATGATGAATCGCCATGAAGTCCTTGAGCTCAACTACACTTTTTATCCTAGTCTGAGACTTGGCTAGAGTAGACTAGAAATCAAGACTTATAGTTTTGATCACTAACATTGACAAACATGCTTGAGATAGCAACGCATGCGAGTTCGACCGAGCAATGCTCTAACAAAAAGAACATCTCTAAACTGTCTTGTGATCAATGAAACTGAGTTATCAAGATCTTCATATGATGACTCAGTCTCAATAGGATCATCCACAGAGTTGCCAGCACTTTTACCTTTATCAAGTAGTTTAGTGTTATTTTGTGCTTTAAAAGGAACATCCTTTCCAGATTTTGATGAATGCTCATGATCAAAGATATTTAACTTTCCAACAAGTGTATTTCTAGAAAGTGTTTCAAGGTTATTTCCCTCAACGATGACATGTTTCTTAGAATCGCATCTAGCTGGTAGAGATCTGAGAATTTTCATCACAATGTTCTTTTCAGGAATTGTCTTACCCAATGCAAAAGATGCATTAACAATTTCAGACACTTTATGATTAAACTCATCAAATGGCTCTTCATCAGCCATACGAAGGTTTTCCCAATCAGAATTTAGGTTTTGAATCCTAGTTTCTTTCTCAGAGGTATTCCCTTCAGATACGGTTTCTAAGATATCCCAAGCATCTAAGGTTTTAGGTATTTTTCTAGTACAAGAACCATTATTGTCCTAAAACCCTGCATGGTAAATATCTTCTTCATTAAGACTCATATCTTTTTCACAATAATTTTACTTGTTTGAGCAACATATTCGTGTTTCCATAAATCTATTTTATTCTTACGAATTATGGAGACTCAAAGCATGACATCTTCTATTGAAGTATATACTCCTATGGTTGTTGTAGAAAGGAAAAAGAGATATTTATCCTTATGATTCATCTCTTAAAAGGAAAAGTAAGAAAATGAAAAAACCTAGAGCCAACCTCTCCAATCATCAAAGGTTTGAAACTCTTCTTGAAGAACTTAAGAAAACCAAGAGGGAGATGCAGGGACTGAAAGTGATTCTACAAAAATCTCTTGAGCTACAAGAAGCACTTGTCAAACTAAATCCTAACATGTTTGAAGGAGTTAACTCTCTTATTCATGAATCATATGTTCATATGCCTATTATTGATAAGGAATTCAGAGATGATAAAGAATTTTTTTAGGATTTTAAGTACTAGAAAACTTCTTGTGAGAATTTATTCTTGTATTCAACAAGGATAACTAGGGTTTGGTATAACATATATTTTGAGTACACAAGCTATTTCCAACTATTTTCATCTTGCATGTTTTTAGGTTTATTTATTTAAATTATATAGTTTTTGGTAGATGAACTTGGGGCATGGTGCCCTTCCATATATCATGCGCCGAAAAATTCCATTTTATCTCGCGTAACCCGCTTGTTAAGTAGTCACCAGCCTTCATAAGAAAAATTTACGAAAAAACGGCAAAAAAAACAAAAAGGCAATCAACAAGAGGACTTCCCAAGATATCGGTTTTATGTATTACAAAGTCTTATGAGATATATGTGTCATTTACTTTTTGTGAATTGGACTGATATTTCATATATGCTCAAAAGTTAAATCTATTAAGTTTTGTGAACTAAAAATAAAATAAGCTTTGTGAGATTTTTCGAAGTATTGATATACTTGTGGTCACACTCTTGTGTAATTACTGCATTATCAAACTCCGTAAGATTTTCTTATGTTGAGTCATACCGATTGAATTGTCTCCTTGTTCGTAACTAGCGCTGAGATTAATTTATGTCGAGGTTTAGGATACAAATTCGTGTGATTTGTTAATTTCTGACAAAATCCTTTTTCTTCATTAAAATAAGGTCACTCATGTTGTTCTCCTGGGAATGACATCAAATGGGGGAAAGTTCTTTTTGAAATTGTGCTTAATTGATATATCTTTATGGGAAGAGTGGATATGGAATATATAGGGGATGCTTGTATCTTAAATCTCCTAGATGAGACACTAAGTATTTTATAATTTGTGATATATCCAAATTAAAGTTGATATAAGCTTCTTTAGTCTTTAAATATCTTTTGTTAGTATTCATTACGATCCCATTGTTTTCGTACCTTTGCCAATTTTTATTGATAAAAAGGGGAGAATTAATTAGTAGTTTCGCACTACATCATATGTGTTAGAGCATTGCTCGGTCGAACTCGCATGCGTTTCTATCTCAAGCATGTTTTTCAATGTTAGTGATCAAAACTATAAGTCTTGATTTCTAGTCTACTATAGCTAAGGTCTCGAACTAGGATAGAAAGTGTAGTTGAGCTCAAGAACTCCATGGAAATCATCATACAAGACGAAGGACTACTCAAGGAACCGGTGGATCTTCATCGACTAAAAGGTATGTGGAGACTTGAACTTATCTATCACTCAAAAGTCTATTTATCTCCTATCTTGAGACAAAAGTCGTTTTACTATAGACTTAGATTATACACATTTTCTATTTCGAGTCGAGTTTATCTCGTCTATCTATTTATCTAAATATGTGTTGGTAAGATTTTGCTTTAACCAAGCTCATCTTTACGTAGTGACGAAAGTCATGACAAGTTTCAATCACTTTGAAAATTGCTTACTTTGACGAAAAATAGTTTGTGAATAACAACTATATAATATCAACATCCTCTAAGAATGTTTCAATGATTGAAATGAGAGTTTAGATTATATAATCATTGGAGGATATAAACATTATTTTGGAAACACATATATGTATAAGTCTTTATTCCTTGAACCGAAGTTTGCGAACTTTGTTGATCAAGAGAACCGAAATGGTGGCGTGATCCAAGTCCGTGAACTGGTGGAAGTTCTCGTCCCGAGAAATTCTGCTGGAGTTTGTGAACACCGTCCGGGAACTTAAGTCCACGAACCCAGTCCGCGAACTTGAGTAGGTTATATCTAAAAACGATGTTTGTGAACTTATTCTTATATAAACTAAGGAATGCAAATTGCAAACCGTGGCTATATAGTTCATGAACCTATTCGAGTGAATCAAATCGTTTTTGCTTCAATTGTGTCTTGTGTAGTTACATAAGATTTCTTTGCAATTGAACAACTCTCTAACTAGAGCATTTGAGTCACTTGAACTAGTTATGGTGAAGAAGAATATGGTTGATATGAAAATGATCATATGGCTAACCATTTGGTTGAATATTGTTGAACCAACAAATGTACAAGTTTGGGTACGGTTACAGAAGCCTAGAAACGTGCATTTCATTTGTGTGTAACAAGCTAGTTTTCGATCTAACGGTTGAAAGATATTATCTTGAATCTAATTAGGTTTTCATCTATTGGTGAATATTGAATGCTTTGTTACCAAGCTAACATTGATTGCAAACCTTGATTTGAAAGACTATATAAGGGAGAACTCTAGCAACTGGGAAACCTAATCCACACACCTTCTGTGTGATACTAGTTGTGCTAAGATAGAGTCGATTCTCCTTTAACCTTTGGTTTCTTCTTCTAAACCAGGTTAACGACTTAAAGACTTTATTAGGATTGTGAAGCCAGACCGATACTACTTTCTTGTAGTTGTGTGATCTGATCTTGTTGTTTCTATCGTACGAGTACAATTATAATAATTGGCTTGAGATTGATATCTCCAATAGGCAAGATATAAAAGAAATCACAAACACTTCGTCTCATCGTTTGTGATTCCGCAATATCTTTTTTCGCTGCGTCGATTAAGAATATTGTGAGGTGATTGATAATACTAGGCTGTTCTTCTGGAATATAAGTACGATTTATCAATTGGTTCCTGTTCACTTTGATTAATCAAAAGATGGAACAAAACTCGTAGGTATATTCGTGGGAGACGGATTTATCTATTACCGTAGACTTTTATGTGTGATACAGATTTGTTTATTAAAGTCTTCGACTTTGGGTCGTGACAACTCTTAGTTGTGGGTGAGATCAGCTAAGGGAATCAAGTACGTAGCATCCTGCTGGGATCAGAGATGTAGGAGCATAACTGTACCTTGGATCAGTGTGAGATTGATTGGGGTTCAATTATAGTCCAGACCGAAGTTAACTTGGAGTAGGCTAGTGTCTGTAGCGGCTTAATACAATGTGTGTTCCATCTGGACTAGCTCCCGGGGTTTTTCTGCATTTGCGGTTTCCTCGTTAACAAAATTCTGGTGTCTGTGTTATTTATTTTCCGCATTATATTTTATTATATAATTGAAATATCACAGGTTGTGCGTTGTTCAATCAATTAGAATATCCGACCTTTTGGTTATTGATTTAAATTGATTGACACTTGGATATTGGTCTTTGGTACCATCCAAGTTATCTCTTTAGTATTTGATAAAGACTCGCAAATTTCTATTTGCTTGAGTATATATCAAATCAAGAGATTGAGATATAAACTTTTTGATATACTTTTTATCTAGATTGAGTCTGACTGTCTAGTTGATTCTCTAGAAAGTATATTGGAGTTTGTCCATACATATTGGTAAGCGAAATATTGGGTGTGGTTGTTGTACCCCCACTTTTTCAATTGGTATCAGAGCAGGCAAACACTCTAAACCTAATAAGTTTGTGTTTGTTCGTTCCTTAAAAATTATCCCATGGGAAATTTGTTTGAAAAACTTGCTCTTGGCATCTGTAACGCACGCTAGAAGTCCTTAAAGATTGCTCAAGGATTATTATGGTTAAAACCTCAGGGTTCACATGATAATCTCATTTCATCTAAAAAGGAAAATTTAGATGATGATATCCAATCTAAAGGAAAAAATAAAAAGAAGGAAAGGTTGAGGAAACGTTCGTCACGCTCAAGGATATGGAACCTCACTAGATTAACTCTTGATCTTTTTGAGTAATACTATCGTAATTGATCAATTGATAAAGATCTATTTAGAGCGTTCGAAGGCGTTTTTAAACTCTTAGAAAAACTTAATTCTGTTAAGTCTAAGAATCCTTCCGAAAAAGGTTTTGTACATATTAAACCATCGAATAATATTGTACAACCTAGGAATCGGAAGAATTTCCCTTCTAACCAGATCAAACGAAGGATAAAAAGTTCTGACTGCCCCGATTATCATCATTATGTTGATTATATCACGGGGACTGTTCACACATATCAACCAGAAATGTTGCATGAGAATTCCTCTGCACATTATGCCTCTTGTGACATTCCTGGCACTACCCCATTTGTATATATCTTGGAATGGGGCAGGAAATGTTTGAGTTGTGTACAATTTTGTTATTCTCTTTTAGAATACCAAATAAAGCTTTCTACTGCATCCATCGTCTCTCACAAAAGTATGTTGTCAAGGGATGCATAACCTTTGATGTGCAAACGGATAAGAAAATCCAACTTTCCTTGTGTAGGTCGCGGTTCACAAACGGGTTCAAGCCCATTATTGGTCATATAACCTGTTCTTCATCACCCGTCCGCGTACGTGAACCTCTAGGGTTTTGTGTGTTTCCTCCATTGAAACCTTCTTGGAGAAATTGAAACAAAGGGTGTTCAAGATTCACTCCAAGTAAGTAAATTCCTCTTGTTCCTTTCAATTTCTTAGATCTCATGATGAATTCTAAGGGCTCCAAAAGAAGCTCCAAAAGCTCAAATACCTCTAGCATGGATTCTCCTTGTGACCAAAATTCTCTTAGGATTAGGTTTGTGGATGATTCTTGTGCTAGAATTTTTGAAAAGATTTCATCTAAAGGTTTTATCCTAGAAAAGAAATTGGATCTCTCTAGTGGGAATGAAGAGGATTTAGCTTGCTTCAAAAAATGCAAGCTTGAAAATATCTTTGATGGTCATGGTCAAGGATTGGATTCTCTCACAAGAATTTTCCATGACAACATTCATGATGTTGATCTTAATAAGATGGAATTCAAATCCAAGATAAATAGAAAAAGATTTCTTGTTGATAGAGAATTAATTTCAAAGATCACCAACATTCTGTTGGGAAACGTGCGTCTTCCTAGACCACGTGATGAAAGTCCATCATGTGATGAAATCTCTATTGGGCTTTGTGGAAAGAAGGCAGCTTGGAATCAAGAAAAGTTCCCTACTAATGATATTAGTATTGCATTGATGGCATTTGGAAAACTTGGTATCTCGAATCTTTGTCCCATTGAGAATTCTTGGTGGAGTCATGAGTCTGCACAATTGGTCTATTTCCTTGAATCGGGTGTTCAAAGTCTCGATATTTGTGGTTTCATCATCTTTCAAATGACTTCAATGACTTCAACCATCAAGATGTTAGGTTACCTTGCTTGATTGGTCAAATTTTTCGTGATCCTGGTTTTGATCCAATTGGCAACTCTCTCGGGGTTCCCAAACCAGTTCGTCCCTGTACCTTCAGACGCATAAGGGAGAATGTGTGCAAAAAACAAAGAGATGATTCACTTAACGATTATGACCCTAACACCTTGAGCCTTCTTCAAAAAATTCACAAGGGCGTGTGTAAGGTCGATTCAAGGGTGAAGTGCGCACAAGAACAATTGTCGTTGGTTGCAACTAAGTTTCCCGAGCTCAAGGAAGAGTTGAAAAAATTCAAGCATCTTGGAGTACCTCCGATGAGGAAGACAATGAGTAAAAGATGATTTTATTTCCTAGTAAATCTTCTATTTTCTTGTTTTGTTAGAAGAATAACTAGAGTTTGGAATAGCCATTATTGTGATTACACATAGCTATGTTCAACGTTTTCATCTTCATGTTTTTTTAAATTTATTGGTTTAAATTCTAAATTTGTTTGGAAGATGATTTTTGCAGTATTAATCTTTATGGTTTTATATATTGCAATATTGTTATGGGATATGTGTGTTTACGTCCGTGAACTATGATTGTCCCATACCTTGTCAAAAGTAAAGTCTTTCGTATGTCGATATGCATGTATTGATAAAAGAATGAATAGACTTTTGACAAATACAAAAGTTAAGCCTATTATGTCAATTATTGATGGAAGATAGGTTAAAATCTTTTGTTTGCAAGGATTATGTCTATTGAATGTCGTTATGCGAATAGTGATGGAAAATAGAATGAATCCTTATGTATTCCGCAGTATTGATCTTCCCTGATCCATATTTTATGTATTACTGTGAGGCTCCGTAAAGCGTCTTATGTTGAGCACTAAAATGACCAAGTTGATTATTTTTATGATTAGCTTAATTGTTGTTCCGCGAGATACTTTATGTCGAGCATTTTTAATTAAATTAATCATCTTGTTTGGTTATTTAGTTGTTGCTCCGTAAGTTTTCTTATGATGAGCATGACCAAATTAAATTGATTACTTTTGTGATTAGTGTGGTTGTGTATTTCGATTAGATTACTTATGGGTTCTCTTGTGATTAATCTAATTGTATATTTTTGAGTCTCCATAAGTTTACTTATGTTGAGCATTTTTCGATTAAATTAATCATGGATTCTCTTGTGGTTAATTTAATTGAGTATTTTGGATTCAAATTCATTCTCGTATGTGATTTGTTATGTCCAAAGAAATCCTTCTTTTCTTTCGAAATTAAGATCGCTCTTGTTGTTTTTTCGGGAATGACATTTTATGGGGGAGAGTTCTTAATTGCCAAATCTTTGTGGGGAGTGCGGCTGTGGAATATTATAGGGGTTATCTTGTATCTTTATAAACTCCTTGATGAATGCATTTGGCTTCGACTTTATGATTGCATCTAAATAAGATGATATGTGTTTCTTTCTTTTGGTCATGAAATGTCTCTTTCGGAAATTTCATTAGGATCCCGTTCTTGTACCTTTGTCAATTTTATTGACAAAAAGGGGGAGAATTAATATGCAGTTCACACTACAAATACATATGGTTTTCGGATCATTGTGTAAGGGGGAGTGGTTTCCATGTGAGATGGAGTATTGACTAAGGAGGAGTGATACATATCACCATAGTATTATTCTTGAAGTTGTGATACAATTGAACTTTGACACTGTGTAATAATACTATGACATTGTATAACAATGATCGAGAATTATGTTTTCTCATTGTTATAGCTACGGATCTTCAACAAAGGTGATGCTAAACTTACAACCTTTGGGATCATTGGAGTACTTGGAAATGACGAAGATTTCGAGGAACGTTGAAGGTTAGACATGTGGAATAGGAGCTACTAAAGTTTCATTATTTTTTTGTATTCCATATGTATTGATAGTTTTGTCACTAAAATTGACAAAGGGGGAGATTGTTAGAGCATTGCTTGGTCGAACTCGCATGCGTTGCTATCTCAAGCATGTTTGTCAATGTTAGTGATCAAAACTATAAGTCTTGATTTCTAGTCTACTATAGCTAAGGTCTCGGACTAGGATAGAAAGTGTAGTTGAGCTCAAGAACTCCATGGCAATCATCATACAAGACGAAGGACTACTCAAGGAACCGGTGGATCTTCATCGACTAAAAGGTAGACTTAGATTATACACATTTGCTATTTCGAGTCGAGTTTATCTCGTCTATCTATTTCTCGAAATACGCGTTGGTAAGCTTTCGCTTTAACCAAGTTCATCTTTACCTAGTGACAAAAGTCATGACAAGTTTCAATCACTTTGAAAATTGCTTACTTTGACGAAAAATAGTTTGTGAATAACAACTATAGAATATCAACGTCCTCTAAGAATGTTTCAGTGATTGAAATGAGAGTTTAGATTATATAACCATTGGAGGATATAAGCATTGTTGTGGAAACACATATATGTATAAGTCCTTATTCCTTGAACCGAAGTTTGCGAACTTTGTTGATCAAGAGAACCGGAATAGTGGCGTGAGCCAATTCCGCGAACTGGCGGAAGTTCTCGTCCCGAGAAATTCTGCCGGAGTTTGTGAACTCCGTCCGGGAACTTAAGTCCGCGAACCCAGTCTGTAAACTTGAGTAGGTTATATCTAAAAACGATATTTGTGAACTTATTCTTATATAAACTAAGGAATGAAAATTGCAAACCGTGGCTATATAGTTCATGAACTGATTCGAGTGAGTCAAATTGTTTTTGCTTCAATTGTGTCTTGTGTAGTTACATAATATTTCCTTGCAATTGAACAACTCTCTAACTAGTTCATTTGAGTCACTTGAACTAGTTATGGTGAAGAAGAATATGGTTGATATGAAAGTGATCATATGGCTAACCATTTGGTTGACTATTGTTGAACCAACAAATGTACAAGTTTGGGTACGGTTACACAAGCCTAGAAACGTACATTTCATTTGTGTGTAACAAGCTTTTTTTCGATCTAACGGTTGAAAGATATTATCTTGAATTTAATCAGGTTTTCATCTAACGGTGAATATTGAATGCTTTGTTACCAAGCTAACATTGATTGCAAACTCTGATTTGAACGACTATATAAGGGAGAACTCTAGAAACTGGGAAACCTAATCTCCACACCTTCTGTGTGATACAACTTGTGCTAATCTAGAGTCGATTCTCCTTTAACCTTTGGTTTCTTCTTCTAAACCAGGTTAACGAGTTAAAGACTTCATTGGGATTATGAAGCCATACCGATACTACTTTCTTGTGGTTGTGTGATCTGATCTTGTTGTTTCCATCGTACGAGTACAATTGTAATAATTGGCTTGAGATTGATATCTCCGATAGGCAAGATATAAAAAAAATCACAAACACTTCGTCTCATCGTTTGTGATTCCGCAATATCTTTTTTCGATGCGTCGATTAAGATTATTGTGAGGTAATTGATAATACTAGGATGTTCTTCGGGAATATAAGTCCGGTTTATCAATTGGTTCCTGTTCACCTTGATTTATCAAAAGACGGAACAAAATTCGTAGGTATATTAGTGGGGACGGATTTATATATTACCGTAGATTTTTCTGTGTGATACAGATTTGTTTATTAAAGTCTTCGACTTTGGGTCGTAGAAACTCTTAGTTGTGGGTAAGATCAGCTAAGGGAATCAAGTACGTAGCATCCTTCTGGGATCAGAGACGTAGGAGCATAAATGTACCTTGGATCAGTGTGAGATTGGTTGGGGTTCAAATACAGTCCAAAACGAAGTTAATTTGGAGTAGGCTAGTGTCTGTAGCGGCTTAATACAGGTTGTGCGTTGTTCTGCATTTGCGGTTTCCTCGTTAAAAAAATTCCGGTGTCTGTGTTATTTCTTTTCCGCATTATATTTTGTTATATAATTGAAATATCACAGGTTATGCGTTGTTCAATAAATTAGAATATCCGACCTTTTGGTTGTTGATTTAAATTGATTGACACTTGGATATTGGTCTTTGGTACCATCCAAGTTATCTCTCTAGTATTTGATAAAGACTCGCAGATTTCTATTTGCTTGAGTATATATCAAATCGAGAGATTGAGATATAAACTCGTTGATATACTTTTTATTTAGATTGAGTCTGACTGTCTAGTTGATTCTCTAGAAAGTATATTGGAGTTTGTCCATACAGATTGCTAAGCGAAATATTGGGTGTGGTTGTTGTAACCCCACTTTTTCAATTGGTATCAGAGCAGGCAAACACTCTAAACCTAATAAGTTTGTGTTTGTTCGTTCCTTAAAAATTGTCCCATGGGAAATTTGTTTGATTTCCCCTCGCGAATTACATGCTTCTTGATTGACCATGTCTCTTGTGATGAAGAAGTTCTTGACTGACGGCGAAGGAATTTCATGATGAGCCTCAGTCCCCAAGCATGGTCTACGTGGCTCTATCTTGTATGCCTGATGGGTCTACCATAATAAAGGTATCGCCATCCAGCCTTCGTACTAGTAATCATATTACTTCTCCATGGGTAAAAATATGCAGAAGTTTTTATATTACTTTTTGTACGTAGTGTTCGTTGATATGGTGAAGCTCTGGATGGTATCAATCGACGAGCAACAACGGTTCTTGGCAGCAGCTGTGATTAGAAGAGACTGGCAGGGAGAGGCGTGGTGGCAACTTGCACGAACTTGGCACCTTTCATACAATGGTAGAGATCGTCTCGTTATTATAGGGAGAAGTTGGAACCGATGGTTTCTTGATGTTTCTTCATGGAATATAGAAGAGGGAGACAGTCCCCTGACCACGAGTATCCACTGAGCTTTCAACTTGATAGATGTTGTCACGCTAGGTTCATGAGGTCGTCTTTACGTATGCTCACTTGAGTATATCCCCGTCTTTGGACATCTTGGAATCATAATGATAGCGTGCTTGTATCTCTCTAAATTCACTATTTTTGAGATGGGCAGTGCTAAGCAGTCCCCAGTCATACTCCTTTGCCATTATCATCTTTGGATCGTGTCTTTGAGGAGTAGGGAAGTTCCTTCATGCAAATGACTTAACTAATAGGTTCAACAAATATGATGAAGCTCTTGACATGGAGGATCTGTATGTACCTCTTAAGTCCCAGGTGCGATCTCCTTTGGTTATGCAACTACTTCTTCCACGGGAGACAAATTCTAAAAGCGTCTCTCATTGATGTATTTGCCGTCGATCCAAATATGGAATATCTTGGACGTTGTTTCATCATTGTGGAAGTCGTGCATGTGGTACTAGAGTTGAAGTTGGCAATTTTGGACGCGCAAGATGTTGTATCTCGGTGGCTTTCCTCTTGCTTCTTAAACGAAACTGCTTACGGAAGGCTGAAGGTTGTATTGCCTGTTGGCGAGATGTATGCTGAGTAACGAACATCATGAGGCTCTTAATTACTGTCAAACCTGGTTCTTTCTAGCAGGGCAGATGCTGTTGTAGATGAGCGTTCAACAGCTTCACGAAGTCCATAGGATGACCAAAAGCGCAGATTCTCCAACATAGCACGATATACATGCACCATCGTCTTTTCTTTTCTTTGCTGATTACGATCAATGAAATTTCCCATAGAGTTATTCGCCCGGAACTTTCTCGACATGACGCGCGGACATCGTTATCTTCTTGAGGCTGCTCCCTTCAGGTATCGGCTCCATTGGAAGATTGTCGTCACAGAGCGTTGATACGTTGCACCAACATTCTTTAAACTAAATGGCATTACAGTATAATAAAAATTCCGAGAGGAGTTCGAAAAGTTGTCTTACTTGCGTCATGCTCGTACATCCTTATCTGATTGTACCCGTTATATCCATCCATGAAGAAGAACATGTCGTGTCCGCTGATGGAGTCTACTAACATGTCAATGTTAGGTAGATGAAAATCGTATTTGGGGCAGCATTTATTCAAGTCTCTGAAATCCACGCAGCACCTGATCTGTCCGTTTTTCTTTTCACCGGGACCACATTAGCCAACCAGGTCAGATGATGGATGAGCTTAATGAATCCAGCAGCAAGCAACTTCTGAATCTCAGTCTTGATTTGCTCTTCTGCCTCGTGCCTGAATTGCCTCGGAGATTGCTTGATCAGCTTGGCTCCAGGTATGACATGTAGATGGTGGGTCACCAATTTTTCATCTGAACCGGGCATTTATTCATACGTCCAAGCGAATATGTCCTGGTATTCTTTGAGAAGTTGTACAAGCTTCGTGCTTTCATCCGTACATAAGGTTGAGCTGGTGGAGATAGGCCTAGGAGATTTCTCATTCCCGATGTTTACGATTTCGAGCTCATCAGTTGTGGAGTTGGTGTCGTCTTGCAGTTGTCGTGGAGCATCCAACACCTCTTCTTGTGGAACGTTGTTGTAGCATTCCGTTGGGCGGGGAGATTGGGTAACAGTCTCTCCTTCTCATTGCTAACAGCGGCGTCAGTATACGGTTTTCCTTTTCTGGTCATGGCTTTCCACAAAAGTTCGTTCCCTCTTAGCGTGAGCGTGGGTTGCGGCTTCACCAGATGAAGAAGAACGCCTTGTCAGCAAAGATGCATCGTGGGGCTTAGCCCTCAATGATGCGATTCGGTCCTTCTCCTCAATCGACGCCCACGTGGGGAGTGGGATGCAATGAACTTTGTATGATCCTTCCTGCGGAGCTTCTCTTGGTTCAAACAATTCCACTCCACATGTCGGTGCATAGGGAGACAGCGATGCAGGGATACGAACGACTTCTTTATTCAGCATAGTCTTCAGGCACTGGTGATATGTCGAAGGGACAATCCTACTGTCATGAAGCCACGGTCTCCCCAATATCATGTGGTAGTCTGGCACTTTCTCTATGACTTCGAACTTCACTTTTGACTGAACATGCCCTACTGATAAATTCAGATTGACATACCCGTATGTGCTGGTCTGGTTTCCTTAAAAGTATGTCATTATGGTAGGTTGTCGTACGATCTTGCATGGGCGAACCTTGGCTGTCCTGAGAGTCTTGAGAGTAATCACATTCGAAGACGCTCCCGTGTCGATGAGGGCCCTCTTGAACTCTGAATCCTTGATGCATGCAGTAACATGTAGGGCCCGGTTGTGACCTTCTTCCGTCATCATGTCGTCCTCTGTAAATGTAACATTATTCACAGATGTTTCTGATGCGTTTAAGACTTCTGGAAGTGAAGGAGCCAGGTGCACGTCCAGGGATATCTGGTTAATTGCGGCAAACGTCTCCGCCCGCTGGTTCTTCGAGAGGTGTAAATTTCACACAAACTTTCTACTAGAGAAGTCACTTCCTGATCCACTGGCCTCTGGTTCGTAGTGAAGCTGTTGATTTGAGAGGGAACAGTCCCCAGTGTAGAAGTCTCCGTGATAGGACCGCTCATTTCTGATGTTATCTTGACGAGGAGGTCGAGTATGCCGTTTATCGCCTCTTTGATGAGTTCCATGTTCTTCGTGTGAATCTCCTGCACCCGTGCTAGCTCAATCAACGTTGGAAGTCTCTTGATTACACCGTCAGCTACGCCGTTGGGAGGAGGGGTATCTCCGTTGGAGGAATCACCAAAATTTGAGGATGTTGAGGCAGTCCTAAGACCAACCATCTTGAAATCAATCGAATGGGATTGGGTATTGAAGAAATTGACTTCACAACCGAGAGATTAATCTCCCATTGTGGTCGCCTATTGTTTATGGGTGAAAACTGTTTATGTGGTGTTTGGTAAATTTGGGTGTGTGTGGATGAGAAACGAATCTAAATCCTAAACAAATGCACTGCACGGGAGTGCTTTCTGATTAGAGAGATCAATCTGTACAATTCTGGCATAAACCAAGAAATGGCCGTTCCAGACTTGTTTCGGTCACAAAGTGAAGGAGATGGGGTTGATCTTAGGGAGGGAAGCGAAGAAGGTGTTGAGAGTGTGAAGGCGTTGGATGTTTATGACTTGTATCAGAAAGATGAACTGGCTTGCAAAAAATGTAAGCAATCAGCTCTGAGTGTTTGAATACGTTATATCAACACTTGGTTTATGTCTATTCTGGAAATAGGGAGGAGAACCTATTTATACAAGTCATTGAGCCTAACCCTCGTCTCTCGTGGGAAGTGGAGGAAGTGGAGTGATGGAGTAGTGGAGTCGTGTTAGTGTCTCACGATCAGTCTTGTCCCACTTCTCCCATCATCACTAACCGTCCATGTCTTCCTGAAACGTTCTTGTGTTGGCGCGTTGCACGCTGCACGTTGTAAACCGCCAGACCAATACCCCAGTAAGTATCCCCCATTTTGTGACATGCTTGATGTCTCGATTGTGTGGATCGTGGGACCCACAGAAGGTTGCATAAGGTGCTAGGTTAAATAACTAAGTTATTTGGGAAATCGATATTTATGAAATATCGTGTACATTTGATGTATGTAATGCATCGCAAATAGCATGCATGAAGCATTGCCGTTTCGAAGCCTGTCCGGATAAGTCGCGGACTAAGCGTCTTAGAATAGGATCATGTCCAACCATCTTCGAGTGATCGTTTGGAGGCTGTGCAGGCAAACCCTCCCTTGGACGATCATTCCATGTGGTAGGATGACGGATGGTGATCACCACGACACCTTATTGGCAACTTAACTCCTAGCTTGGGCTGTCCGACCAAGATGGTAGAGTTGGACGGACGAGATGATCTATGACACTCATCTGCGACCGTTGATAGTGTTTTAGGGTTTTGAAGAGGTGCGCAAGCATCACTCTTCAGCTTTGTCGAAACCAAGCATGGGAGGCGTTTTTGGAAGGACCGAACGGACATGCGTGTAGACAGTTTGCCGGTGTACACGTCCGTACCTCAATGTCTCATGAAGGTGTGATCTAATCCACTCAATTTGACTGTCAAAGTTGAGTGGTTGAGATCGGTTTGCAACATAAATCCATTGCCACAAAGGAATTGGAGACCACACAACATGCCTAGTATGGGCGCACGAATCGAGGCATTCGTCCATGATTGGCCTTGGCCGATCGGTCATGCGTGTAGATGGGCCCACAGTGATCATGTTGACATGCTCGGGACCTTTTAAGTCTATATCTACACCCTCCATCCAAGCTTGCGAAGATGGACGCTTGTGATCGATTAGCGACACATGTAACATGCCGCAAACCCTAATTAGGGTTTTGGATCGGTCGTGCGCATGCAACTTCAACCAAACGATTTGGCAAGCGATGCTCCTCGCTTGTGGAGGCCGATCGTATGGGTAGAGAGTGGGCCCTCCATAGTGTATAACAACACTTGACCGATCAGCCACCAGACGATCTATGCCGTCCAACTAGGCCGACGAAGTTGGACGGCCGCGATCTGTTTGAGACTGACATTGGCAATCTTGCGCGTAAAAGCTTTTCCAAGCTGCTCCACACCAACCCAACCATCCTATTTAAGGCTGGCGTTCGGTGGTTGTTTTGGGGGCGTAACATGCATTCGACCGATCAGGGGATAAACGGGCCCGCTGGTGGTCATTAAGGTGGTAGCCTGCTCCTGCTGGGGATCGTCTAGGCTGGTTAAATGATGCGCCAACTTGCGTGGTCGTGATTGTCTCAGAGACTGATATAGACAGTCCAGATTTCCCTTGGGGAATTAAATATGCTCAATCGCGCTAGTATAACACACCGAGTGATGTAACCTGTACGAGTATTTCGTGCATGCCTCACTATTGACACTTGGAGATTCGTGTTACTCTGCTGAGAACAACACTCAGTCGTCATGCCGCACCAATAATGAGAGTTCTGCGGGAACAACACATGAAACACAAGGCTAATCATGCATTATAAATAATGCTAAAAATTCACAGGGTATTTGGGATTGTTTCCACATGCTCCAACCTGGATGAATTTTGTGTATTTAATTAACAGAATACTGGGATTGTTGCCACATGCTCCATTCTAGGTGAATTAGTAAAGTGAAGAAGTATTCATCACTCAGATAGCCTTATCCTCTGCAGGATGTCAGCGTATTAAATTTGACTTTTACAATTTTAGCCCTGAACTAAAATCCACCATCAACATTAAGTCCCCTGCCTAGCGCATAATGGTTACACTATTGTGGGGTAGGCATGAGATGGTGACGTATACAACGTAAAAAGAAAAGACAAAGGAAGTTTACCTGGAAGGACTCTGGCTGGTGATAGACGCATTTATGTGTCTATTTTGATCTCTTTTATGTATTTTATTAGTACCCATTTGTTCTCATTATGGTGTTTTTATGTTTGTTTAGGTGTTTTTGGAGAAAATACCCTTGTATGGAAAGAGTTGCTCAAAAAGTGATGATTTACACCCCGGAGAAAAGTACTAAAGGCACCCAAGAAATGTCCTGGAGGCGCCCCAGAAATGTACCGGAAACGTCCCAGAAATGTCCCGGAGGAAACCAGAAAAATTACTATTTCAACCCAAGAATTACTATTTCAGCCCAAATTACTAAGGGGACACCAAGACAGGATAGGGGGACACCCCTCTTCTTCATTTGAATATCGATTTTGGCGGGAAAAATGTTCACAGCACAGGAGAATTTTCGATCGAAGAAATGAAGTAGTGGTAGGTCGATTCAATGGCTGAATTTTGGTATAGAGATGTGATATAGGTTGAGGAACACAGTATGGGTGACAGAATCGGTCAATTTTGGCTAAAATTCCTGGTTCGATTCACCAAACCAAAACAGAGCAACACGCACTGTAAGCGAGCTCAAGTGTGTTTCTGTTGTGCATGGAGTGATGTGGAGGTGCGGGAAAGCTTCTGAGGCATGAATAAACTAATTTGGAGCGTTTTGGGAGCGAGTTAACGTTTGGAAATTCTATAAATGGTAAGTATTCTCATTTTTGGGCAGCAAAGAATAATCGAATTAAAGAGAAAATATACGCAATCAATGGTCGGATTTCTTGCTCCAAAACACTATAAATACCAGTATCGGTCATTGGAAAGAGGCTGTCGAGAGTTTTGGGTCTAGAGGAGGTCCAGAGAAGCAGAAATCAAGATTTGATGAAACTCTGTTGCTGCTGCTGCTGCTGATGAAGAACACGAAGAACGGACTCGCGATGGCAGTCGTTTATCACCAGTGTCTAAGACGCACAACCGTGGGTCGCAGGGCAGTCTAAATATCAGCAGCACCTGTCTCTTATCGTTCTTTTTGTGACCCTCCTGTTGGTCGTACATTCACTGTTTTACTCATTTTTATCATTTTAATCAACTTTTGAGCAACATACATGTATTTTGAGATTATGATTAATATGAGAAGCTAAATCCCAACACTGGGGCAATGGAGGAAGCCTTATTTCACACTTGGGTAATTATATTTAATTCTTTTCATGACTTTTGCATTAATTTTAATTGAAATTATGATTTAAATTAATTAGTTGTGATTTGATTTGATGGGTCATGCTTAGCTTAGATGATTTTATGTCCCATGCTTAACATTTACACCTAATATTTTGAGAATCAATCTTGGCAATAAATTAGAGTCGGTATATTTAATATATCTTTTGAGCTATTATTGAGAAAAGAATTATTATTTGAACCTTAAGAAATGAAATTGGCGGAATCCTAGTCCCAGTACCTCTCGCCCATTGTGACAAATATTGTATATATATTTTTATTTTTAAATCTTTACAAGTCCGAGCAACGAACTTTTACTACCACTTTCAAAATTATAAAAAAATGGCGCCGCCGACGCGGACTTGTATATAGATTTTTTTTTATTTTTTTTATTATTTGTTCCTTTTTACTTTGTCTTTTTTTTCTTTGATTTACAGGTTCGAAGTGGAGCACTAAGGACTTGGAGAGGAAAAAACTTAAAGCGAAAAGCGAAAAGAGAAGAAAAAAGGACAATTTTAGGATTTAATTTTTAATTTTTTTTAGAGTGTGTGAGGAAAACTGTAATTTTTTTTTATTATTTATTTTGGACTTTGGACTTTAAACAATTGGACTTTATTTTTTTTAACCCTACGGAAGGGTATTATTAAACAAAAAAAATAAAAAATTATATAAATTGTGTGCAGGGAAGGACGACGATTACTATATTGTCTCGGCCCCTCGGGTTCGTACATGACATAGGTGTCGTGGACCGAGTCGACTTCAACGGTTCATCCCCCGTCTGGTACGGGAGGTAAGTCCATCGAAACACTCGCGAATCTCCTGTAAGCGAGTTACTGTATTCCTTAAGGTGATTCATTGATTGAGGACGAATTTGGACTGTTTTTAAATTCCTAGTAAAGGGCAAGGCCTGGCCAATACAAGATAAGGGTTTGGATTTCATCACCGCTCCCTTCTTGCCCGCCTTAGGAAAACAAAACCTAACGCGAACCCAAGCTTAAAATTTGGAATAGAACGAGACCGATAGGGTAACGAGCTTAATAGGAAACTCGTTCGAAAAATATTGGTTGCTCTTTAAGCACACTCCAAAGTTCATGATGGTTTCTGTGAGTTGAATGCGTGACTGCGCCGCCTTGTGATAGCGGTGAGGCCTTGGGTATCAAAGCTCCACTGAGCTTCCCTCGCCTCAATTCAACTTACTTTGACTCGGATTGATTCCAGAGGGGTTTGCTCAAATTGCAACGAATTGCCTTTCGAAAGATAGAAGCTGGTCTAGAAACATCTCAGGTGGAGCCATCATGCTTTTTGTTTGCTAGAAATCTTTAGGTTTGTTTTGGTGGAGTCGAGTCGGCCTTGTTTGTGATTGTATAGAATCCCTCTGTAGTTTATATTTCTTCGGTGATGAATCCTTTTGAGGAGACGCCACCTGAGATGACGTTGCGAGAATATATGTCTAGAAATTCTCGTTATCAAGAGACGTCTTCGGAAATGACTCTTGGTGAATATATGCGTGGGCAGCGATATATGGATACTCCAACTTTTATTGAGGAATCACCTCTAACGATCTATGAGAAGTATTATAAAAATAGACCGCTTAGTTTGGAACAAAGATTGAAAATTATTAGATGTCAAAAATTATATTATGATGATGAAGATAGTGCTGATGAAGAATCAGAAATGTGTGGGAATAGTGATCAGGAATTTGTTACCCCAGTTGAGCCTTATAATGATTATATTATTTCTGGTTCAGATCCTAATAATTTTAAAAATTATTCACCTATTCAAAAGGACGAGGATTTGACTAGAGATACCCCCGTTTCAGACGATGTAGTATGTCCTGTTTACGAAACCAAGAAAGGTTTAGAGGAACCGGTTTATCCTGAGAATACTGTTTTAGAGTCATACGATTTAGAAACTATAGTCTTAGATGAACTCGTAGAGATGAGTGAGGATGCATCGCAAGATTACAACTTAGAAGAATCAATTTCCCATTTTCAAGAATCTGATGACCTACAAATTAGGGAAGTTGTGACTAGTCTATCTAGAGACACTGAAAACTCTAAGTTTAGGGGTGAGTATCATCCTCCATGTGCTTTAACTCTTAGTAAGGTCCCTCACTTGGGACTTGACATCAATGCCTCAACCATCTTACAAGATTATCTTCATACTCGTTTTCCAGAACCTAATGATATCCAACAAGAGTCTCAACTGTTAGAAACCCATCCTCTGGTTGATGTGGTTTGCCCAGGCTATGATCCCCAGATTGACTTTGTTTTTCTACCAAATAGTTTTCTTCCAACTGTGGGAACGTTTATATTCCAAATGTGTCGAATATTAAGTTGTGAGACTAAACCTAAATGCCTTAGGAAATTAGAATCGACACATTTGCTTAAGAATGACCACTATTCTCATTGTGGTCAATTTTGTAAGTCATATCTGATTGGCTTAGAGGATCCGCAATTATTTAGGTTATTACTTTGTGATTCCAAGTTCTTATTTAAGTTTTTCCAGACTCTAGGACCTAATAATTTGGATCCAACCTATGAAGAAACGCAGCCAATGAAAATATTTTATTTAGACCCTTTCATAGAACCTGAACCTGAACCGCAATTAGTGATAGTTTTCAGGAAACTAGGTAAGGGCATGCTTTTCTTGTCCATTTTCTTGGTTCACTGCAGTTTCCCATGGTCAGCTCTTTTTGGTTTTGAAGACCCACAGTTATTTCGACTGTTACTTTATGGTTCGAGTTGACCATTCCTTTTCTAATTATGGCTGAAGACTTTAAACTTAGCACTTCTTGGGAGGTAACCCAATCTCATGCAACATGGTAATATCTTTCCTTAACTCTTTTTCTTTAAGTGGTAACAGTTTCTCCTTGTTCATGCTTTTAATTTTATCTTTAGAACATTGAGGACAATGTTAGATTTAAGTTTGGGGGTGGGGAAGAAACTTTTTGTTAGTTTTAAGTTGCAATAAGTAAACTCCAGAGCCTAGAAATTTACCCCTATTAAGGATAGCACTAACCAATCTAAGTGGATGGAAACATTTTTGTTTTAGGAGTTGAGGAACCAATCTGACTAGATGGAAACATCTATAGAGTCTATTCATAAAAGCACAGAGCTCAGGTGTTAGAAATAACATGATAGTTTCGCCATATCTCGTCGAGTCCTTTTCACTTTCTATTTTTTTTTCTTTTATTTCAAGTGATTTGGTGGGGCACACGATTCAAGTTGTTACCTTTGCTAGGGTTAAATAAAGTGACTGAGTTACCTTTAAAAAAAAAAAGACCGGACCAGTTAGACCAATCGGAATAAGTATTAACACTTGGATAGCAATATGCGTGTGTTCTCCCTGTTTCCGTCGCCTAAGCAAGCGTGGAATGCAGGACCCGTGGGAACTATCGTGTAATCTTCTGACAAGAAGCATGCGCTTGGATCAAAAAGATCTATTCATGCCGTTAAGTTAAAAAAAAAAAGTTATTGTTATATGTAGTCAACTGCTGGTTCCCTTGTATTTGCCAGTTTGTTGATCTAGATTTAAGTTATTGACCACTGGTTCCCTTGTATATGCCAGTGTGTTAATATTAGTCAGACCGGTATCTCAGTCATTTAGGTTAGGTTCACCTTGGCAGAGGCCTTCAGACATATATGGAAAACACCGTTCACTTTTCAACCATCTACATTTTTCTTTTTCCATCTTCTTAATCTTTTCATGTGATTAGTCTGTCTCCGAGTATGATGTACATCGTGAAACTATCTTAGTAGAGCTCTGTCACTTATATGAATTTTAGTATGCTTGAGTGAAAACTCGTGTACAACAATTGGAATTTCGCGTCAGGGTACTTCCTCCTGTAATTAATAAGTATGCCAACCAAGGAGGTTCTTTAGTGCTTTCCAAGATTTTTCGTAGATAGCTAGGGTCTGGGGTATTGGTTTTTGTGGGTACACCTCTGATAAACCCACCCGAGATTAACTCGGTCACTTTTCAAGAATAAAATTTGCTCGAGGACTAGCAAATAATAAGTGTGGGGGTATTTGATAGACGCATTTATGTGTCTATTTTGATCTCTTTTATGTATTTTATTAGTACCTATTTGTTCTCATTATGGTGTTTTTATGTTTGTTTAGGTGTTTTTGGAGAAAATACCCTTGTATGGAAAGAGTTGCTCAAAAAGTGATGATTTACACCCCGGAGAAAAGTACTAAAGGCACCCCAGAAATGTCCTGGAGGCGCCCCAGAAATGTACCGGAAACGTCCCAGAAATGTCCCGAAGGAAACCAGAAAAATTACTATTTCAACCCAAGAATTACTATTTCAGCCCAAATTACTAAGGGGACACCAAGACAGGATAGGGGGACACCCCTCTTCTTCATTTGAATATCGATTTTGGCGGGAAAAATGTTCACAGCACAGGAGAATTTTCGATCGAAGAAATGAAGTAGTGGTAGGTCGATTCAATGGCTGAATTTTGGTATAGAGATGTGATATAGGTTGAGGAACACAGTATGGGTGACAGAATCGGTCAATTTTGGCTAAAATTCCTGGTTCGATTCACCAAACCAAAACAGAGCAACACGCACTGTAAGCGAGCTCAAGTGTGTTTCTGCTGTGCATGGAGTGATGTGGAGGTGCGGGAAAGCTTCTGAGGCATGAATAAACTAATTTGGAGCGTTTTGGGAGCGAGTTAACGTTTGGAAATTCTATAAATGGTAAGTATTCTCATTTTTTGGCAGCAAAGAATAATCGAATTAAAGAGAAAATATACGCAATCAATGGTCGGATTTCTTGCTCCAAAACACTATAAATACAAGTATCGGTCATTGGGAAGAGGCTGTCGAGAGTTTGGGGTCTAGAGGAGGTCCAGAGAAGCAGAAATCAAGAGTTGATGAAACTCTGTTGCTGCTGCTGCTGCTGATGAAGAACACCAAGAACACGAAGAACGGACTCGCGATGACAGTCGTTTATCACCAGTGTCTAAGACGCACAACCGTGGGTCGCAGGGCAGTCTAAATATCAGCAACACCTGTCTCTTATCGTTCTTTTTGTGACGCCTCCTGTTGGTCGTACATTCACTGTTTTACTCATTTTTATCATTTTAATCAACTTTTGAGCAACATACATGTATTTTGAGATTATGATTAATATGAGAAGCTAAATCCTAACACTGGGGCAATGAAGGAAGCCTTATTTCACACTTGGGTAATTATATCTAATTCTTTTCATGACTTTTGCATTAATTTTAATTGAAATTATGATTTAAATTAATTAGTTGTGATTTGATTTGATGGGTCATGCTTAGCTTAGATGATTTGATGTCCCATGCTTAACATTTACACCTAATATTTTGAGAATCAATCTTGGCAATAAATTAGAGTCGATATATTTAATATATTTTTTGAGCTATTATTGATAAAAGAATTATTATTTGAACCTTAAGAAATGAAATTGGCGGAATCCTAGTCCCAGTACCTCTCGCCCATTGTGACAAATATTGTATATATATTTTTATTTTTAAATCTTTACAAGTCCGAGCAACGAACTTTTACTACCACTTTCAAAATTATAACAGCTGGCCGTGTTGGCAATCGTCCATGTGAGTACGCCAGGTGTGACCACGACCTTGGTGGGACCGGTTTCCTCCTTCGGGTGTTTGAGCCAAGAAGGGAATAGAACTTGTATGCTCCTCTTCCCATAGAAAACCGTGCATGTAACCCTGGACGAATATGGACCTTACCATGTATATGCTTCGACCAAACGTCACCCTGTTGCACCTGTTTGATAGGTATGTGGGCCCGCCTACTTCGCTCAACCGTGGGACTCATCATGCGCCTGTTTGATCGAACGTGGGGCTTGATGTGCCTGCTTCGGTTAAACGTGGGTCCACTGCGCGCCTGCTTCGGTCGAACGTGGGACCCGATATGAGCATGCTTGCTTCGAACATGGGCATCTGTGCATGCTTCGATCAAACACGGGTCCACCGTGTATATGTATCAAACGCCGGCCATGTCCTGTGCCTTCTTTTCCCGTACGGTTGATGTTCTTGCTCGAATGTCATCCTTGCTACTTCGACCAAACACCGACCCTGCTATCTTGACCAAACACCGGCCTTGCTGCCTGCTTCGCTCGAACGTGGGACCCACCGCGTGCTTGCTTTGCTTAAAAAAAGAACCTTGTGTGCTCAAATGTGAATGTGGGTCCAGCAGAGAGCGTTGAAGTGTTGAAGCGACTTTTTCTAGAGAGAGAGCATTGAAGCGGCTTCTGCTGGAGGGAGCGTTGAAGCGGCTTCTGCTGGAGGGAGCGCTGAAGCGGCTTCTTCTGGAGAGAGAGCATTGAAGCGGATTCTGCTGGAGGGAGCGTTGAAGCGACTTCTTCTTCAGTTTGGTTTCCCCTTGCAATTACATGCTTCTTGATTGACCATATCTCTTGTGCTGAAGAAGTTCTTGACTGACAGCGAAGGAATTTCATGATGAGCCTCAGTCCCCAAGCGTGGTCTACGTGGCTCTATCTTGTACGCCCGATAGGTCTACCATAATAAAGGTATCTCCATCCAGCCTTCGTACTAGTAATCATATTACTTCTCCATGGGTAAAAACATGCAGAAGTTTTTAGATTACCTTTTGTACGTAGTGGTCGTTGATATGGTGAAGCTCTGGATGGTATCAATCGACGAGCAACAACGGTTCTTGGCAGCAGCTGTGATCAGAAGAGACTGGCAGAGAGAGGCGTGGTGGCAACTTGCACGAACTTGGCACCCTTCATATAATGGTAGAGATTGTCTAGTTATTAGAGGGAGAAGCTAGAACCGATGGCTTTCTTGATGTTTCTTCATGGAATATAGAATAGGGAGACAGTCCCCTGCCCACGAGTATCCACTGAGCTTTTGACTTGATAGATGTTGTCACGCTAGGTTCATGAGGTCGTCTTTACGTCTGCTCACTTGAGTATATCCTCGTCTTTGGAAATCTTGGAATCATAATGATAGCGTGCTTGTATCTCTCTAAATTCACCATTTTTGAGATGGGCAGTGCTAAGCAGTCCCCAGTCATACTCCTTTGCCATTATCATCTTTGATGTATGTAATGCATCGCAAATAGCATGCATGAAGCATTGTCGTTTCGAAGCCTGTCTGGATAAGTCGGGGACTAAGCGTCTTAGAATATGATCATGTCCAACCATCTTCGAGTGATCATTTGGAGGATGTGCAGTCAAGCCCTCCCTTGGCCGATCACTCCATGCGGTAGGGTGACGGATGGTGATCACCACGACACCTTATTGGACACTTAACTCCTAGCTTGGGTTGTCCGACCAAGATGGTAGAGTTGGACGGACGAGATGATATATGACGCTCATCTGCGACCGTTGATAGTGTTTTAGGGTTTTGAAGAGGTGCGCAAGCATCACTCTTCAGCTTGGTCGAAACCAAGCATGGGAGGCGTTTTTGGCAGGACCGACCGGGCATGCGTGTAGACAGCTTGCCGGTGTACACGTCCGTACCTCACTGTCTCATGAAGGTGTGATCTAAGCCACTCAATTTGACCGACAAATTTGAGTGGTTGAGATCGGTTTGCAGCAGAAATCCATTGCCGCAAAGGAATTGGAGACCTTGCAACATTCCTAGTTTGGGCGCACGAATCGAGGCATTCGGCCATGATTGGCCTTGGCCGATTGGTCATGCGTGTAGATGGGCCCACGGTGATCATGTTGACATTCTCGGGACCTTTTAAGTCTATATCTACACCCTCCATCCAAGCTTGCGGAGATGGAAGCTTGTGATCGATTAGCGACACATGTAACATGCCGCAAACCCTAATTTGGGTTTTGGATCGGTCGTGCGCATGCAACTTCAACCAAACGATTTAGCAAGCCATGCTCCTCCCTTGTGGAGGGAGATCGTGTGGGTAGAGAGTGGGCCCGCCAGAGTGTATAGCAACACTTGACCGATTAGCCACCAGACGATCTATGCCGTCCAACTAGGCCGGCGAAGTTGGACGGACGCTATCTGTTTGAGACCGACATTGGCAGTTTTGCGCATACAAGCTTTTCCAATCTGCTCCACACCAACCCAACCATCCTACTTCAGGCTGGCGTTCGGTGGTTGTTTTTTTTTTTTTTGGGGGGGGGGGGGGTAACATGCATTCGACCGATCAGGGGATAGACGGGCCCGCTGGTGGTCATTAAGGTGGTATCCTGCTCCTGATGGGGATCCTCTAGGCTGGTTAAATCATGCGGCCAACTTGCGTGGTCGTGATTGTTTCTGAGACTGACATAGACAGTCCAGAGATTTCCCTTGGGGAATTAAATATGCTCAATCGGGCTAGTATAACACAACGAGAGATGTAGCCTGTACGAGTATTTCGTGCATGCCTCACTATTGACACTTGAAGATTCGTGTTACTCTGCTGAGAACAACACTCAGTCGTCATGCCGCACCAATAATGAAAGTTCTGCGGGAACAACATAGGAAACACAAGGCTAATCATGCATTATAAATAATGCTAAAAATTCACAAGGTATTTGGGATTGTTCCACATGCTCCAACCTGGATGAATTTCGTGTATTTAATTCACAGAAT
The DNA here is from genome assembly GCF_003573695.1 of Papaver somniferum. Classification (NCBI taxonomy): domain Eukaryota; kingdom Viridiplantae; phylum Streptophyta; class Magnoliopsida; order Ranunculales; family Papaveraceae; genus Papaver; species Papaver somniferum. Next base: position 136,926,711 of record NC_039358.1, read on the forward strand.
ACTGGGATTGTTTCCACATGCTCCATTCTAGGTGAATTAGTAAAGTGAAGAAGTATTCATCACTCAGATAGCCTTATCCTCTGCAGGATGTCAGCGTATTAAATTTGGCTTTTACAATTTTAGCCCTGAACTAAAATCCACCATCAACACCAAGTTATCTCTCTAGTATTTGATAAAGACTCACATATTTCTATTTGCTTGAGTATATATCAAATCGAGAGATTGAGATATAAACTCTTTGATATACTTTTTATCTAGATTAAGTCTGACTGTCTAGTTGATTCTCTAGAAAGTATATTGGAGTTTGTCCATACAGATTGCTAAGCGAAATATTGGGTGTGGTTATTGTACCCCCACTTTTTCAATATGGTTCACGGATCATTATGTAAGGGGGATTAAATCAACATCTATAGGTTTCACCTATTATGCAAAAGATGTAAGTATTGACTAAAGGGAGAAAAATATCACCGTAGTATTACTTCGAAGTTGTGGTGCAATTGAACTTTGAAGAAGATAATAATATTATGTTCCGGTAAATCCAGATACAGGACAGTACACGTGCCAGCTTACATACTGGCACAACTTTTATAGTTCCAGAGCCATAATACATTACCCAGTACACGTAACAGTGTAGCTATTGTTCGACAACGAATTTTGGTACACATACCAAGTATTCAAACAAGGTTCTTGTGATATCTTGATTTCTAGTCTACAATTAGTCAAGTCTCGGATTAGGATAAAAATGTGTAGTTGAGAACTTCTTCAACAAAAGGTAAGTGAAGACTGAACCACCTATTTCTCAAGTTATATTCATCTTTCTATCTGTGAAACTATGTGGCATGACTAATTAGACTATTGCAAGCATATCAAGAATTTTGAATCAAGTTTATCTTGGTAATATCGTTCTCGAAATATATATGACTAAGCTTAATGAACATTTGTTCATACTTGATGAATTTCAGTTAAGAACAATTTATTTTTCATAATCCAAATCATCATTCAAGATTTTCATTCGAAAATAGCCTAGAACAATGATATGTGTCATTGATGTTATTTGGGAATGTTTCGAATTGATTTAGAGAGAAAAATAGAACCACTGTAAATCTGGATACAGGACAGTATGCATACCAGTTTCACATATTGGGAAAATTGTTATAGGTCCGGAGCCGCAGTACATGTACTTAGTACACGTAATGGCGTAGATGTAGTTTGGCAGCGATTTTTTGGTACGCATACCCGGTATCCATACCATAAAAAGTCTGTTGCTCGTGAACCAGGAATGGTTCACATACTTAGTATGCATACCTTAAAGGAACCGTTGGTTTTGAAACCAGAGTGGTATCCATACCCGGTACGCAAACCGGAAAAGTTTTCTGAGTTCCTAAACTTGTTTTTGTCTTAAGGGTATACATACCTAGTACATGTACCATGACAAAAATTGTCACGAAAAAGGTAGAGTGCACGTACTTGCCATATTGAATATTTTCAGATGCACAAAAATTATTTATGTGAGATAATTGGAATTTGAATAAATCTCTAAAGACACTATATAAACATGATTGATCACATTATAATCTATGGTTGTGACTCAAAGTCTTAAGTGCTATATAAAATGATTAAGCTTATGGTTCAATCTGCTAGTTTTGGCTAACCTTCCATGAACAACATCTTCATACACACTTCGTGAAGCCAGGTTCAACTATCTTTTTTTTGATAGTTCGAGTATCTTGATATTGTTTTGATTTTTGAGTTGCTCACTCAAACAAGATAGATAGAAATCGCAAAGTTCTCTTCGTCTCAGACTTTGTGATCCCACAGGTTTAATACTTATGAGGTGAATAAGAATCTAGGCTGCTCTTCGAGAGTCGTAAGTTCCGGATTTTGAGGTTTGCTATACTTTGTCTATTGCAATCGATTTTCAGTCTCACCAAGATCTACAATCAAAAAGGAAATCACATATAGGCTTATCTATGGGAGGCATATTGGTTTTAAAGTCTTCAATTGAGTTGAAGCAACTCTTAGGCTGTAAAGGACGTCAACTAAGGGAATCAATTGCGCGGAGTTCTGCTGGGATTCAAGAGGCGTAAAGAGCGCGACTTAACTGAATTGATGTGAGGTATTAATTCGGTCTCAACTGCATTCTAGTCCGAAGTTATTTGTAGTATGCTAGAGTCTGTAGCGGCTTAATACAGTTTGGTGTTCAATCTGGATTAGGTTCCGAGGTTTTTATGCATTTGCGGTTTTATCGTTAACAAAATTACAGGTGTATGTATTATTTCTTTTCCGCATTATATTTTTTATAATTGAAATATCGCAGGTTGTACGTAAATCAATCAAAGTAGATACATCCATCCTTGTTTGTTGGATACGACTTAATTGATTCTTGGATATTGATCTTTGGAATCGTCCAAGTATTCTCACGGGTAAATCAGGTTAACGGAATAGTCTCTGTAAACTTTCTGATTGTGGGAGAAAGATATATAACTCTGAATATTAATCCTTGATTGAGATTCATTAAGTTGAACTCTCAAAATTGTATTTAGGTTTGTCCATACAAGTTTCCTAAAAAACAATTTGTGGTGTATTTTGGTACCCCCGCATTTTCAGTTCTGTTGACTCGTGAACTCAGGTTGGTACACATACCTAGTATGCATACCGAAAAAGTTCTGTGGACTCCTGAACTCGTTTTGTCTTAAGGATATACAAACCCGGTACACATACCATGACAAAATAACTCACAAACTAGAAGTAAGTAACGTACCTGGTACACGTACTTACCATGTCAAATATTTTCAGGTCCATCAGATTTATTTCTATGGGATAATCGACATTTGAACAAATCTTTAAAGACACACATAGACATATTTGATCACATCATAACTTATGGTTGTGACTCAAGATTAAAGTCTTAAAGTGTTATATGAAAATGATTAAGCTTATAGTTCATTTGCTAGTTTCAGCTAACCTTTCATGAACAAGTCATTGTACACGGTTCAGTTACGGTTCATCCTAACCAAAGTGTGTATTCTATTATGTTAATCTCAAGTCAAGTTATTCATTTAATGGTGGATATTGATTGCTTGATTCCAACACTACCTTAGCTTATATTTAAAGCAACCTTGATCTTGAAAGTATATATAAGGAGAACCTCAAGCAACTAGGATCTTTGAGTCCCTCACACTATTCTTTTGTGTCCTAGTTGTAAACTAGAGTCGTTCTATCCTTAATACCTTCTTAGGTTTAAAGACGAAAAATTCTTCACCTAGGGATTCATGAAGCCAGGTCCAACCATCTTTATCTTGATAGTTCGTGTATCCTGATCTTTCTACTGATTGTTGAGTCTCACTCCGATCAGGCGATATAGATAGAAATCACAAAGTTTCTTCGTCTTAGACTTTGTGAATCCACAGGTATATTCCTCGACAATGATTCTTTGTTGAAATCGGAGTAGTAATTACTTGTGAGGTGAATAATAATCTAGGATGCTCTTCGGGAGTCGTAAGTACCAGGTTTTGAGGTTTGCTAGACTTTGTCTATTGCAAACGTTTTCTTATCTCACCTTGATCTTTGATCAAAATGAAAATTATATATAGGCTTATCTGTGGGAGGCAGATTGGTTTAAAGTCTTCAGTTGAGGTTAAGAAACTCTTACGCTGCAAGGGAACCAATTGCGCAGAGTCTTTCGAGATTCAAGAGGCGTAAGGAGCGCGACTGTAACTGAATTATTGTGAGGATGGATTCAGTATCAACTACATTCCAGTCTGAAGTTTTGATAGTAGGATAGAGTCTGTAGCGGCTTAATATAATTTGGTGTTCAAATCTGGACAAGGTCCCGGGTTTTTTCTGCATTTGCAGTTTTCTCGTTAACAAAATTTTTTGGTGTATGTATTATTTCTTTTTCCGCGTTATATTTTTTTATCTTTATAATTGAAATATCACAGGTTGTACGTAAATCAATCTAAGTAGATACGTCCATCGTAATTATTGGATACGACTTGATTGATCTTGCATATTAATCTTTGTAATCGTCCAAGAACTTTCACGGTATAATCATGTTCACGGACTTGTCCCAGAATACATATTGATCATGAGAGAAAGAGATATAAACTCTTCATATAATTCCTATTTGAGATTCATTAAGTTGTAACTCTCGAAATTATATTTGAGTATAGTTCATACAGGTTGCCTAAGAAAAAGTTGGTGGTGTATTTTGGTACCCCGCATTTACAGGTACTATCTAAACGCTTCTTGATCCCATATAAGTCTTTAACTTAAGAGATCTCGTCTAATTAGGTTACTCTACTATCCAATAAAATGAAGTGCCAGCCTCAGGATAAGTTTGTAAGAAAAACATACTTCACAATTGATAAACCATGGTAGTCTGGACACCAAGGAATTTCCATAACCAAAAATATTCTTAAGATATGCATCGGTTTTGTCTAATTCCAACCAATATCCAACTGTAATACTGAAACCCCTCATTGAATACAAGTCAATATTATCTAGCATACGAGTATACTTTACTAATATATCTTCCACAGATTTGTTTAACTTGCTGGAAAAATAAAACATATACATTCAAAAATCTTAATAAAAAGATCCTCAAACATTTCAGTTTGGGATTTCACCTTGTGTACCAAGGAATATTTTTGAACAATAAAAGATAAGATTTGTACACATGTTCAAATTACTTGCAATGTCGACATATTGAATTATCCTATTTTGCAGACCCAACTTCTAAAATCACACAAACCCTTAAGTATATGTCATATCGGAAATCAGTTTTTCCATGGGGATCGGTCCTACTATAGATCCTCAATAGGTAGGGATCAGTCCTTATAGAGATCCCTAATAGGGATCGATAATTCTATAGATCCCCAGTAGGAATCAGACCACCAATCCAATTGATTTCTTTCACATATGAAACAAGTGTCGTATGGTTACTTCCTTGAACTCATGTAGTCAAACATAGTTTTCTAGGCATGAAATCAATCCTTAGTTCAATACACAATCTAGCAACTACGAAGTTCAAAAGATAAGCATTATACTTCGTAATTCAATATACATAAGTGATAAACACGTAAGTGCGACGCTTTTTTGTTGTAGTTTTGAAAGTGGTAGTAAAAGTTCGTTGCTCGGACTTGTAAAGATTTAAAAATAAAAATATATACACAATATTTGTCACAATGGGCGAGAGGTACTGGGACTAGGATTCCGCCAATTTCATTTCTTAAGGTTCAAATAATAATTCTTTTATCAATAATAGCTCAAAAAATATATTAAATATATCGACTCTAATTTATTGCCAAGATTGATTCTCAAAATATTAGGTGTAAATGTTAAGCATGGGACATCAAATCATCTAATCTAAGCATGAACCATCAAATCAAATCAAATCACAACTAATTAATTTAAATCATAATTTCAATTAAAATTAATGCAAAAGTCATGAAAAGAATTAAATATAATTACCCAAGTGTGAAATAAGGCTTCCTCCATTGCCCCAGTGTTGGGATTTAGCTTCTCATATTAATCATAATCTCAAAATACATGTATGTTGCTCAAAAGTTGATTAAAATGATAAAAATGAGTAAAACAGTGAATGTACGACCCACAGGAGGCGTCACAAAAAGAACGATAAGAGACAGGTGCTGCTGATATTTAGACTGCGCTGCGACCCACGGTTGTGCGTCTTAGACACTGGTGATAAACGACTGCCATCGCGAGTCCGTTCTTCGTGTTCTTGGTGTTCTTCATCAGCAGCAGCAGCAACAGAGTTTCATCAACTCTTGATTTCTGCTTCTCTGGACCTCCTCTAGACCCCAAACTCTCGACAGCCGTTCTATGACATCCCAGAAGCATTTATATAGTCACAGCACCTCCAAATCTCCGCCATCAATTCGAATAATCTTCCACTAATGAGTTTTATTCTCGGAAAATATTTTCTACCAGAGTTACGTAATTATTTCCTTCTTTACCTTGTTCACGCGTCTGCGTGGTGTTGACATTCTACCATCATGTTTATTACGCGTCTCTGATGAAGTAACGCACGCTGTATACACACGAAATCATTCCAAAGATAGCTAAAAATCCCGAGAATATCTTCCATGTGACGTGCTTTCCCTGTTTTTCTTCTCTCGGATTAACTATCCAATTTGGATTGAAACCAACACCCGTATGACGACTGTTAAGCCCAAATAAACCTTTCCGAAGAATTACAGCGATTTAATCTCGCTAAAACACTTCCAAATCACGAACCAAAAATCTGCCAGAGAATAACTTTCTTTTCCCGCCAAAAATTGATTTTGAATTTTGAGAAGATGACCTCCCCCTATCCTGTATAGGTGTCCGAATAGCAGATGCCTTGGGTGACCTGGGGGTGCCCCTTAGTAATTAGGTTACCCCTTATCCTGAAGCGAGAGTCCGAATAACACTTGTCCTCCGGGTACCAAAATCAACTTTTCGAGCCGAATTTTCCAAAAATATTTATTTCCAAAAAAATACCTACAAATACATAAAATAACAAAATTAGTACAAAATCGAGTGCCAAAATATATAGTATTGAGATCAAATTAGACACAAAAATGTGTCTATCAAATACCCCCAAACTTATTATTTGCTAGTCCTCGAGCAAAATTTATTCTTGAAAAGTGACCGAGTTAATCTCGGGTGGGTTTATCAGAGGTGTACCCACAAAAACCAATACTCCAGACCCTAGCTATCTACGCAGAACCTTGGAAAGCACTAAAGAACCTCCTTGGTTGGCATACAATTATTGACTCTAAGAGGAAGAACCCTGATGCGAAATTCCAATTGTTGTACACGAGTTTGCACTCAAGCATACTAAAATTCATATAAGTGACAGAGCTCTACTAAGATAGTTTCACAATGGACATCATACTCGGAGTCAGACTAATCACATGAAAAGATTAAGAAGATGGAAAAAGAAAAATGTAGATGGTTGAAAAGTGAACGGTGTTTCCCATATCTGTCTGAAGGCCTCTGCCAAGATGAACCTAACCTAAATGACTGAGATACCGGTCTGACTAATATTAACACACTGGCATATACAAGGGAACCAGTGGTCAATAACTTAAATCTAGATCAACAAACTGGCAAATACAAGGGAACCAGCAGTTGACTACACATAACAATAACCATTTTTTTTTTAACTTAACGGCATGAATAGATCTTTTTGATCCAAGCGCATGCTTCTTGTCAGCAGATTACACGATAGTTCCCACGGGTCCTGCATTCCACGCTTGCTTAGGCGACGGAAACAGGGAGAACACACGCATATTGCTATCCAAGTGTTAATACTTATTCCGATTGGTCTAACTGGTCCGGTCTTTTTTTTTTTTTGATAACTCAGTCACTCTATTTCACCCTAGCAAAGGTAACAACTTGAATCGTGTGCCCCACCAAATCACTTGAAATAAAAGAAAACTAAAAATAGAAAGTGAAAAGGACTCGACGAGATATGGCGAAACTATCATGTTATTTCTAACACCTGAGCTCTGTGCTTTTATGAATAGACTCTATAGATGTTTCCATCTAGTCAGATTGGTTCCTCAACTCCTAAAACAAAAATGTTTCCATCCACTTAGATTGGTTAGTGCTATCCTTAATAGGCGTAAATTTCTAGGCTCTGGAGTTTATTTATTGCAACTTAAAACTAACAAAAAGTTTCTTCCCCACCCCCAAACTTAAATCTAACATTGTCCTCAATGTTCTAAAGATAAAATTAAAAGCATGAACAAGGAGAAACTGTTACCACTTGAAGAAAAAGAGTTAAGGAAAGATATTACCATGTTGCATGAGATTGGGTTACCTCCCAAGAAGTGCTAAGTTTAAAGTCTTCAGCCAGACTTAGAAAAGGATTGGTCAACTCGAACCATAAAGTAACAGTCGAAATAACTGTGGGTCTTCAAAACCAAAAAGAGCTGACCATAGGAAACTGCAGTGAACCAAGAAAATGGACAAGAAAAGCATGCCCTTACCTAGTTTCCTGAAAACTATCGCTAATTGCGGTTCAGGTTCTATGAAAGGGTCTAAATAGAATATTTTCATTGGCTGCGTTTCTTCATAGGTTGGATCCAAATTATTAGGTCCTAGAGTCTGGAAAAACTCAAATAAGAACTTGGAATCACAAAGTAATAACCTAAATAATTGCGGATCCTCTAAGTCAATCAGATATGACTTACAAAATTGACCACAATGAGAATAGTGGTCATTCTTAAGCAAATGTGTCGATTCTAATTTCCTAAGGCATTTAGGTTTAGTCTCACAACTTAATATTCGACACATTTGGAATATAAACGTTCCCACAGTTGGAAGAAAACTATTTGGTGGGAAAACAAAGTCAATCTGGGGATCATAGCCTGGGCAAACCACATCAACCAGAGGATGGGTTTCTAACGACTGAACTTCTTCCTGGATATCATTAGGTTCGGGAAAACGAGTATGAAGGTAATCTTGTAAAATTGTCGAGGCAGAGATATCAAGTCCTAAGTGAAGGGACTTTCTGAGAGTTAAAGGTAAGGCACTATGAAGGTGATAATCACCCCCAAACTTAGAGTTTTTAGTGTCTCTAGATAGACTAGTAACAATCTCCCTAATTTCTGGATCATTAGATTCTTGAAAATGGTCAATTGATTCTTCTAATTTATTATCAGGTAGTGCATCTTTACTCATCTCTACGGGTCTATCTTCTTCTTCCAAGACTATTGTTTCTAAGTCGCTAGACTCTAAAACAGTATTTTCGAAATGAACTCGTTCCTCTAAACCACTATCGGCTCCGTAATCAAAAGGAAAAACTACATCGTCTAAAACGGTGGTATCCCTAATCAAATCCTCGTCCTTTTGAATAGGTGAATAATCATAAAAATTATTTGGATTTGAACTAGAAATAATATAATCATTATAAAGCTCAATTGGATTAATAGATTCCTGATCACTCGCCTACATATTTCAGATTCTTCATTACTACTATCCTCATCATCATAATAGTACAAAGATGATTGAAACTTATCTAAATAAGTAGTGTCTTTTATTCTAACCTCGTCCTCTAGATTGGGAAAATATTCACTATTGATATCAAGGGTAGAATTGGAAACACTATTTTGGAAATTTAGATTATTTCGAGCAGCATTAGCTAACTGTTCATTTTCTGCCTCTAAACGTGCTTGAATTTCACTGAGCGTAACACTTATACATTCACAAGTCTCATTGAATATCTTAGACCGTTGTGTACTCTCTTCTCTTGAACTAACTGCACGTTCATACTCCCTTCGAATTTGTTGGTAGGTTTCTTCTAGAGATTGAACAGGTTTAGAAATGTCATAATCAGGACTAGTTTTTAAGTAATTTTCCAAAAACGCATGACTAGTACTATAATATTCCTGATTTTCTTGCTCGTAAGACCAATTCGTGTGTGGATAGTAATTGGGCTCACTATGGTATGAACCATAACCTTGAAAAGGTTGGCGTTCCCAACTACTATTCCCACCATGGTCATAAAACTGATGATGTCCATATTCAAATTCAGGTCGATACTCATTGTATTGGCTTCTATCATACCAGTTCGACATTCTTAATTGCAAGGGAATTCTACACAACCACAAACAAGGCCGACTCGACTCCACCAAAACAAACCTAAAGATTTCTAGTAAACAAAAAGCATGATGGCTCCACTTAGATTGTTTCTAGACCAGATTCTATCTTTCGAAAGGGAATTCGTTGCAATTTGAGCAAACCCCTCTGGAATCAATCTGAGTCAAAGTAAGTTTAATTGAGGCGAGGGAAGCTCAGTGGAGCTTTGATACCCAAGGCCTCACCGCTATCACAAGGCGGCGCAGTCACGCATTCAACTCACAGAAACCATCATGAACTTTGAAGTGTGCTTAAAGAGCAACCAATATTTTTCGAACGAGTTTCCTATTAAGCTCGTTACCTTATCGGTCTCGTTCTATTCCAAATTTTAAAGTTTGGGTTCGCGTTAGGTTTCGTTTTCCTAAGGCGGGAAAGAAGGGAGCGGTGATGAAATCCGAACCCTTATCTTGTTTAGGCCAGGCCTTGCCCTTTACTAGGAAAATAAAGACAGTCCGGTTCGTCCTCAAACAATTATCACCTTAAGGCAGACAGTAACCCGCTTGCAGGAGATTCGCGGGTGTTTCGATTGGACTTGCCTCTCGTACCAGACGGGCGATGAACCGTTGTCGTCGACTCGGGCCACGACTCCTATGCCGTGTGCGAGCCCGAGGGGCCGAGACGATATAGTAATCGTCGTCCTTCCCTGCACACAGTTTATATAATAAATTTTTTTTTTTTAATAATAATACCCTTCCGTAGGGTTAAAAAAAAACACAAAGTCCAATTGTTTAAAGTCCAAAGTCCAAAATAAATAAATAAAAAAATTACAGTTTTCCTCACACACTCTAAAAAAATTACAAATTAAAAATTAAATCCTAAAATTGTCCTTTTTTTCTTCTCTTTTCGCTTTTCGCTTTAAGATTTTTCCTCTCCAAGTCCTTAGTTTTCACTTTGAACTTGCAAAATAAAGACAAAAAGAAACGTAAAAAGGAACAAACAATTCTACAAAAAAAATAATAAACCTAAAAAAAATAAATCAATCTATATACAAGTCCACGTCGGCGGCGCCATTTTGTTGTAGTTTTGAAAGTGGTAGTAAAAGTTCGTTGCTCGGACTTGTAAAGATTTAAAAATAAAAATATATACACAATATTTGTCACAATGGGCGAGAGGTACTGAGACTAGGATTCCGCCAATTTCATTTCTTAAGGTTCAAATAATAATTCTTTTATCAATAATAGCTCAAAAAATATATTAAATATATCGACTCTAATTTATTGCCAAGATTGATTCTCAAAATATTAGGTGTAAATGTTAAGCATGGGACATCAAATCATCTAAGCTAAGCATGACCCATCAAATCAAATCACAACTAATTAATTTAAATCATAATTTCAATTAAAATTAATGCAAAAGTCATGAAAAGAATTAAATATAATTACCCAAGTGTGAAATAAGGCTTCCTCCATTGCCCCAGTGTTGGGATTTAGCTTCTCATATTAATCATAATCTCAAAATACATGTATGTTGCTCAAAAGTTGATTAAAATGATAAAAATGAGTAAAACAGTGAATGTACGACCCACAGGAGGCGTCACAAAAAGAACGATAAGAGACAGGTGCTGCTGATATTTAGACTGCGCTGCGACCCACGGTTGTGCGTCTTAGACACTGGTGATAAACGACTGCCATCGCGAGTCCGTTCTTCGTGTTCTTGGTGTTCTTCATCATCATCAGCAGCAACAACAGAGTTTCATCAACTCTTAATTTCTGCTTCTCTGGACCTCCTCTAGACCCCAAACTCTCGACAGACGTTCTATGACATCCCAGAAGCATTTATATAGTCACAACACCTCCAAATCTCCGCCATCAATTCGAATAATCTTCCACTAATGAGTTTTATTCTCGGAAAATATTTTCTACCAGAGTTACGTAATTATTTCCTTCTTTACCTTGTTCACGCGTCTGCGTGGTGTTGACATTCTACCATCATGTTTATTACGCGTCTCTGATGAAGTAACGCACACTGTATACACACGAAATCATTCCAAAGATAGCTAAAAATCCCGAGAATATCTTCCATGTGACGTGCTTTCCCTGTTTTTCTTCTCTCGGATTAACTATCCAATTTGGATTGAAACCAACACCCGTATGACGACTGTTAAGCCCAAATAAACCTTTCCGAAGAATTACAGCGATTTAATCTCGCTAAAACACTTCCAAATCACGAACCAAAAATCTGCCAGAGAATAACTTTCTTTTCCCGCCAAAAATTGATTTTGAATTTTGAGAAGATGACCTCCCCCTATCCTGTATAGGTGTCCAAATAGCAGATGCCTTGGGTGACCTGGGGGTACCCCTTAGTAATTAGGTTACCCCTTATCCTGAAGCGAGAGTCCGAATAACACTTGTCCTCAAGGTACCAAAATCAACTTTTCAAGCCGAATTTTCCAAAAATATTTATTTCCAAAAAAATACCTACAAATACATAAAATAACAAAATTAGTACAAAATCGAGTGCCAACAATATATAGTATTGAGATCAAATTAGACACAAAAATGTGTCTATCAAATACCCCCAAACTTATTATTTTCTAGTCCTCGAGCAAAATTTATTCTTGAAAAGTGACCGAGTTAATCTCGGGTGGGTTTATCAGAGGTGTACCCACAAAAACCAATACTCCAGACCCTAGCTATCTATGCAGAACCTTGGAAAGCACTAAAGAACCTCCTTGGTTGGCATACAATTATTGACTCTAAGAGGAAGAACCCTGATGCGAAATTCCAATTGCTGTACACGAGTTTGCAGTCAAGCATACTAAAATTCATATAAGTGACAGAGCTCTACTAAGATAGTTTCACAATGGACATCATACTCGGATCAGACTAATCACATGAAAAGATTAAGAAGATGGAAAAAGAAAAATGTAGATGGTTGAAAAGTGAACGGTGTTTCCCATATCTGTCTGAAGGCCTCTGCCAAGATGAACCTAACCTAAATGACTGAGATACCGGTCTGACTAATATTAACACACTGGCATATATAAGGGAACCAGTGGTCAATAACTTAAATCTAGATCAACAAACAGGCAAATACAAGGGAACCAGCAGTTGACTACACATAACAATAACCATTTTTTTTTAACTTAACGGCATGAATAGATCTTTTTGATCCAAGCGCATGCTTATTGTCAGCAGATTACACGATAGTTCCCACGGGTCCTGCATTCCACGCTTTCTTAGGCGACGGAAACAGGGAGAACATACGCATATTTCTATCCAAGTGTTAATACTTATTCCGATTGGTCTAACTGGTCCGGTTTTTTTTTTTTTTTTTGATAACTCAGTTACTCTATTTCACCCTAGCAAAGGTAACAACTTGAATCGTGTGCCCCACCAAATCACTTGAAATAAAAGAAAACTAAAAATAGAAAGTGAAAAGGACTCGACGAGATATGGCGAAACTATCATGTTATTTCTAACACCTGAGCTCTGTGCTTTTATGAATAGACTCTATAGATGTTTCCATCTAGTCAGATTGGTTCCTCAACTCCTAAAACAAAAATGTTTCCATCCACTTAGATTGGTTAGTGCTATCCTTAATAGGCGTAAATTTCTAGGCTCTGGAGTTTATTTATTGCAACTTAAAACTAACAAAAAGTTTCTTCCCCACCCCCAAACTTAAATCTAACATTGTCCTCAATGTTCTAAAGATAAAATTAAAAGCATGAACAAGGAGAAACTGTTACCACTTGAAGAAAAAGAGTTAAGGAAAGATATTACCATGTTGCATGAGATTGGGTTACCTCTCAAGAAGTGCTAAGTTTAAAGTCTTCAGCCAGACTTAGAAAAGGATTGGTCAACTCGAACCATAAAGTAACAGACGAAATAACTGTGGGTCTTCAAAACCAAAAAGAGTTGACCATAGGAAACTGCAGTGAACCAAGAAAATGGACAAGAAAAGCATGCCCTTACCTAGTTTCCTGAAAACTATCGCTAATTGCGGTTCAGGTTCTATGAAAGGGTCTAAATAGAATATTTTCATTGGCTGCGTTTCTTCATAGGTTGGATCCAAATTATTAGGTCCTAGAGTCTGGAAAAACTCAAATAAGAACTTGGAATCACAAAGTAATAACCTAAATAATTGCGGATGCTCTAAGTCAATCAGATATGACTTACAAAATTGACCACAATGAGAATAGTGATCATTCTTAAGCAAATGTGTCGATTCTAATTTCCTAAGGCATTTAGGTTTAGTCTCACAACTTAATATTCGACACATTTGGAATATAAACGTTCCCACAGTTGGAAGAAAACTATTTGGTGGAAAAACAAAGTCAATCTGGGGATCATAGCCTGGGCAAACCACATCAACCAGAGGATGGGTTTCTAACGACTGAACTTCTTCCTGGATATCATTAGGTTCGGGAAAACGAGTATGAAGGTAATCTTGTAAAATTTTCGAGGCAGAGATATCAAGTCCTAAGTGAAGGGACTTTCTGAGAGTTAAAGGTAAGGCATTATGAAGGTGATAATCACCCCCAAACTTATATTTTTTAGTGTCTCTAGATAGACTAGTAACAATCTCCCTAATTTCTGGATCATTAGATTCTTGAAAATGGTCAATTGATTCTTCTAATTTATTATCAGGTAGTGCATCTTTACTCATCTCTACGGGTCTATCTTCTTCTTCCAAGGCTATTGTTTCTAAGTCGCTAGACTCTAAAACAGTATTTTCGAAATGAACTCGTTCCTCTAAACCACTATCGGCTCCGTAATCAAAAGGAAAAACTACATCGTCTAAAACGGTGGTATCCCTAATCAAATCCTCGTCCTTTTGAATAGGTGAATAATCATAAAAATTATTTGGATTTGAACTAGAAATAATATAATCATTATAAAGCTCAATTGGATTAATAGATTCCTGATCACTATGCCTACATATTTCAGATTCTTCATTACTACTATCCTCATCATCATAATAGTACAAAGATTATTGAACCTCAAATTAGACACAAAAATGTGTCTATCACTTTTTCAATCATAATTACATTAGCTAGGACTCAGTTTTTTCGCTAATAAACTTGTTTTAGGTCTTTTTACGGAAATAAGTTCTTATGGAGAAATCGACTCAAAAACTTGTTATTTGGACCTCCGGAAAAAATTACTAAAGGCACTCAGAAAATATGTTAAAGGCACCAAGGACATTGCCAAAGGCAACCCAAAAATGGATAAGGGCACCCAATTACTATCGCCTCCCCTTCAGCCGGTTAAGGGGTACATTCGTCTTCTTCATTTGAAATTCAAATTTTGGCGGGAAAACTGGTTTTAATGGCTGTAGATTTAGGGTTTGGAAATTGAAGGTGTTAGAATCAGACTAAAGCTCTGAAACTAAATGGGTTTGTTCCTAGGACCTTAACAAAGCTGGTAATGGTCTTCTTTTCGACCAGAATTGGCTAGATATTCGAGATTTCATGAAAATAAATTTCTGTGTTTTGGCGGGAAAATGTGTTCTTCACAGGCCAGATTAGGGTTGGGATTTTGGAAGAGTTGCAGCGAGATTCAATCGCTGGATTTTATTTGGATTGGGCCTTTAAGGGAAAGCAGGGATGGTAAGTCACCCAGATTCGATCAAATAGGGATGAATTCTCGGTTTGAAGAAAACAGAGGTGAAGGTAATTTCAAGATTCTGTTGGTGCTATTTTTGGAAGATACGTATTGATTTGGAGAAGATATTGTTGTTGGATTGTATTCTTCATTGGTTAGAATATTTTGGGAGAGTTACAAACAAGAAAGTATGCGTGTGAGAAGAAACAAGGGTCTCGGGTTTCTATTATTCTTCCACGAGTCATCCGAGTTATTTTTGGGAGCTGCATGAACTAACAGTACGTTTGACTCTGTCCAGAATATGTTGATAACAAGTTTGGAGGTTCTGGAGTGTGCAACCCACAAGCATAGGCATTAAAGAGAAAAATATAAGAAATTTTTCCCGAAACTCTCTGGAAAAGGATAGAAGATTACTTTGAGTTATTACAGATGATTTCTTGGTCCTATTGGGTATAGAAGAGGAGTTGGGGAAGCAGAGAAGACACAGAGAGTTTGGATAAGAAATATAGGCTTAGAATCGAGATAAGATAGGCTACAAAAATTCCTCCTGCTGCTGCTCAACCTAGAACACGAAGAACAAACGCCTACAAGAGACAGTCGCAAAAACTACCGTTAATCAACCACAGAAGCACTGTATCGTATATTGTTTTGGTTGAAATAGGTATTTCACAATTGAACTATTGCAACATATTAGTGGCTAAACATCTTTAGCGACTGGAAATCATTGTAAGCTATTTTAATTACTTTTTGAATACAATAAATAACCAATTTTTCTCCAATTCTCGATTCATGAGTACCTAAATTTATTTTCTAGGGTTTTGGAAGAAGCTATTTTCGATGCGTAAATTTTAGTAATTATTTCCTTTGACATATCTACTCCAACATTGTGCTTTTAATTTGTGTAAATTTTTTCTCTTATTATGCTTCGTAACAACTGTTTTGGGTAGTTTAAGATGCCGATCTTTTATAAGCGAAGGAAAATTAGGCCTTAGAATAGCGATGAGAGTCATAAAAATATATTGTAATGTTATATCTTCCAAAGCATGAAATTGTGTTCGAAATTGTTTTGAGTAAAATAAGAGTATTTTTTCAAAGAAATTGTTATTGAGTTTACATCATAAGAAGTAGTGGAATCAAAAATCCTAGGCTTATCTCTCCTTGGCTAACATAAATTAATTGATTTTTGAGTATTTTGTCTTATAGTCTTAAAACCCATATTTTGAAAAGTTCGAGTATCGATCCTTCTACTTACCACTTGTAAAACTGCATCAGTTTTTGGCGCAGCCGATGCAGACTTGCCTTTAGGTTAGGTTTCAGATTTTTATCGTATGTTATTTTTTTAGTCTTGTTTTATTTTAATTAAATTTATTTTATTTTATTTTCTTTGATTTTACTTGGGTATTTTTCTTGTTTTTTATTGTGCAGGTTATATTCTATATTGATTGTGGAATTGCCTACCAAAAGAGGTAAGTAATAAAACCCAATTTTTATTTGTTCTTTTAGATTTTATTTCCTTTATTTTCTTTTATATATTAAAAAAATAATACAGTGCACACACCAATTACATTATTCATCTAGCACCGATTCTAGGAAAACACGTGGTTTAGTAAGGTGAACCCTCTGGGCGTTATCACCCGAAACACCACAAACCTCTGCCTTGTACCTGTGACCAGTCTTTGACTGTAGGTATAATTTGTTGTAGGTAACCCAAGCTTACCTGAATTAGTGAACCCCATCATTTGCATGTGCACGATTTTCTTGCGGAACACTAGTATTTTTGCTTGTGTATGCGCCGTTGGGTACGTGTAGGAGATAGACTTGAAGAGAACGACCTATTTGATTTGAGTCCGACCTGTTACACGAATTTAGGTGGTATTTCTGTCTTTGTCGAAATGGTTAATGAAAATGATGATGAGGTCCCGATGAAAACCCTTAGAGATAGGATGAACCCATCTAGAGTGGTACGTGATCCAGGGGTAGTTTATCTTCCACTACTGTCAAATTCGACATTAAACCTGGGAAAATTAGCATGCTTCGAAAATTTAGAGGGATAGAGAATGAAAACCCGTATACCCACGTAAGAGACTTTGAAACGATCTTTGACACAATGAGTTATCCAAATGTCTCTAAAGATATGCTCAGGTTACGTTTGTTTCCTTTTTCCCTAGAAGAAAGAGCCAACGAGTGGTACCATATCATTTCCTCCAAATCAATCACCACCTGGATGGCCTCGTAGAAGCTTTTCTCAAGAAGTTCTACCTACACCACAAGACTGCTGATGTTAGGCAGTCTATCCAAACCTTTAAGAAGAAATTAGTTGAACACCTACACGATTATGTAGAAAGGTTTAATGAATTGTTATACCAATTCCCATATCACGGCATTGAGAAAGTCCATATGGCCCAAATTTTATATGAGGGACTAGATAGTGAAACACGAATGCAGGTAGAAACATTGATTGGTGGAGAATTTACCCATTGTTTATGGGTGAAAACTATTCCTGCCGAATTTGGTAATTTGGGGTGTGTGGACGAGGAATGAATCTAAACCCTAAACAAATGCACTGCACGGGAGTGCTTTGTGATTCGAGAAATCAATCTGTACAATTCTGGCCTAAACTAAGAAATGACCGTTCCAGAATTGCTTCGGTCACAAAGTGAAGGAGATGGGGTTGATCTTAGGGAGGGAAGCGAAGAAGGTGTTGAGATTGTGAAGGTATTGGCTATGTATGACTTGTATTAGAAAGCTGAACTGTCTTACAGAATGAAAGCTATCAGTTCTGGTGTTGGAATACGATTGTATCAACACTTGGTTTCTGTTGTCTTGTCATGTTTGAAAATAGGGAGGAGAACCTATTTATACAAGTCATTGAGCCTAACCCACGTCTCTCATGGGAAGTGGAGAAAGTGGAGTGATGGAGTAGTGGAGTTGCGTGTGTTAGTGTTACACGATCAGTCTTGCCCACTTCTCCCATCATCACTAACCGTCCATGACTTCCTGAAACGTTCTTGTGATGGCGCGTTGTGCGCCGCACACTGTAAACCGCCAGACCAATACCCCAATATGTATCCCCCAGTTTGTAACATGATTGATGTCTCGAATGTGCGGATCGTGGGACCCACAAAAGGTAGCATGTAATGCTAGGTTAAATAACTAAGTTATTTGGGAATTTGATACTTGTAAAATATCACGTGAATTCTATGCATGTAATGCATCGAATATATTCAGCATGTATGAAGCATCGAATATATTCAGCATGTATGAAGCATCGCTGTTGAGCGTCTTAAAATAACATCATGTCCAACCTACTTCATGTGATGGTTTGGAGGCTGCACAAGCAAGTCCTCTCTTGTATGACCACATGGTGTGGTAGAGTGGCGGATGGTAATCACCACGACACCTCATTAACCAACTAACTCCTAACCAGGGCTGTATAATCAAGCAGGTGAAGTTGAACAAACGAGATGATCTTTGAGACACCCATCTGCGACCGTTAGTGGAATTAGGGTTCATGAAGAGGTGCGCAAGCATCACTCTTCAGCTTGGTCGAATCCAAGCTTGGGACACGATTTTGGAAAGGCCGATTGGGCATGCGTGTATACGGCATGTCGGTGTACATTCCCATACCTCATTGTCTCGTGAAAGTGTAATCTAGATCGCTCAATTTTTCCGGCAAAGAGGAGCGTCTAGGATTGATTTGCGATAGAGATTTTGTGCCGCAAAGGCCGCGCGTCATGCCAACTTTGGGCGCGCGTTTCGAGGCGACCAAGCCTGGTCGGTCTTGGCCAATTAGTATGATGTGCAGACGACGGGCTGGTGTACACGCCTGTATTTCATTGTCCCATAGAAACGTGATCTAAGTCACTCAATTTGTCCGGTAAAGTTGAGTGGTCGAGATTAGTTTGCAATTGGGAGGTGTGACCACGCCTAGTTTGGGCGTGCGAATCGAGGCAACCAGGCATGATATGCCTAGGACGATCGGGTGTGGAGATAGATGGGCCCATGGTGATCATGTTGATGCGCACCAGACCTTCCTAGTCTATTCCTGGACCCTTCATTCGTGCAGGAGAAAATTGACGCTCGTGATGTTCAAACCCTAATTAGGGTTTCACCAGCCGTGCGTCATGCCTTGTTTGGGCGCACGAACTGGAACGACCAACTATAGTTGGTCCTGACCGATCGGTCATGTGTGTAGGCGGGCCCACGGTGATTGTGTTGACATGCTCTGGGCTCTTTGAATCTACATCTACACCCTCCATCTATGCCTGCGAAGATGGATGGTTGAGACTGCTTTGCGACACATGTAATGTGCCGCAGACCCTAAATTAGGATTTCACGTCTGCGCTGCTTTGGCTGGATGATTTGGTAAGCCATGCTACCCTTTTGGGGAGGCCGACCATGCGGGGCCCGCATTGGGTCGGTGATGAATACTCCAATACCTACCTGAGGGTTATGGATCCGATCTGAGCCATCCAATCATGCTGGTGAAGTTGGATGGTCGTGATCATTTCTGAGACTGATATGGATAGTCCAGATGCTCAATCGGGCTAGTATAACACTCCGAGAGTTATAGCCTGTGCGGGTATTTCGTATATGCTTCATTATTAATGCTTGGAGATTCGTGTTGCTCTGCTGAGAGCAACACTCAGTCGTCATGCCGCACCAATGATAAGAGTGGAGCAGTACAGGAAATACAAGGCTGGTCATACATTAATAATGTTATAAATTCACAAGGTATATGGGATTGTTGCTACATGCTCCATTTTAGGTGAATTAGTAAAGTGGAGAAGTATTCATCACTTATCAGTGGCTCTATCCTTTGCAGGATGTCAGCGCATAATTTTGGCTTTTACAATTTTATCCCTGAACTAAAAATCCACCATCAACACCCATTAAGACCTAGATGTGTGTTTTGACGAAATTATCGAGTCAGCTGAAAAGACTCGTCAATAGGCTTCAATGAGAGATCCCGAAATAACTAGGAACCTTATCCATAGGGTCAATAGAGTTGATAATTGATCTGATATCCTTAGGCGTCTAGAGTCCTTAGAGATGAACTAATGGTCCAACCAGACTATGAGCTGTAACAGTGAGCTCATAACCTATCCATGTACCATTTGTGGTGACTAAAGTCATATGGACCTCAGTATCTCCTGTTTTACCCTAGTGAAACTACCCGTGACCAGGTTAGTGTCCTACATGTTGGTATGAACTCTAAATATGAGGGTTGACCCAAGTTTGACCCATACTCTAATACCTATAACCCTGGTTAGAGACATAACCCGAATTTCTCGTGGTCTAAAGGTAACCATCAAGGTGGCCCATCTAGCAACTCACCACCAGGTTTTTCTAGGAACCAAGCTCAAGTCCAAGAACCGAGCCCAGTTGATAAAAATGTGTCATCTCTAGAGGAAAGTATAAAACTCTTTATTAAGGGTAATGCCCTAAACAATTCCCATACTACCCAAAATATCAACCTTTTAAGTCAGAAGCTCGATGACTTTGTCAAGACGAGTCGGCGTAACTAGGGCTGCACATGGGTCGGGTTGGGTCGGGTTTGGCCTCACCCACCACCCGACCCACTGCTGGTGGGTAATTGAACTTTTCACCCGCAACCGACCCACCATAACAATGGGTCGCTTTTCACCCGACCCACAATAAGGCGGGTTGGGTCGGGTCGGGTGGTGGGTTACCCGTCATAACTTGCAAATTACTTGTATCATGATTCATGAAGAATTACAGAATTCAAGTGTAGAAAATTAAAGTTACTTAAAAATGAAGGAGACAAATATTTTCCATAAACTTCTTTGTTAACACCTAATTTACTACTAGGGGTGGATAAACCATTTCCGACGAGGCATGCTGATCAGCTGATGAAGCAGCCATTAATCAATTTAGGGAAGAAGAGTCTCCGTGACTCTGTTTCTGAGAAGGAGAGAAGAAGAGGCCGAAGTGATAGGTGTGGGCTGCGAGTGCGATGCTTAGTTAGGGTTAGGTATTTTATTTTTTCAATCAAATGGCTGAGATTCATTCTAGGATAGAAAATCTAAGGACTAGCATGCTAGGGAATATTGGGAGGGTTGGTGGGTCGGTTCGGGTGAAGGAAGTTCCTACCCGAAACCGACCCAACATACAGTGGGTTTTCACGTGCCTCACCCATAGTCGACCCATACCTAGGTGGGTCGGTTCGGGTACGGGTATTTTTTGACGGGTGTGGGTCGGGTCGGCGGGTCGAGTCGGTTATGTGCAGCCCTAGGCGTAACCAACAAAACAGTGTCCGAGCTATTGCCAACTTAGAGACTCAAATAAGTCAACTTTCGAACCGGTTAAATGACAGGGAAAACATGACATTTCCTAACCAAATGACTCCAAATCCGAAAGGAGTTAACCAGGTTAATTGATCAGGCAGTTATAAACACAATGAACATATCAAAGCAGTTATCACCCTTAGGAGTGGTAAAACTCTAGGGAACTCGGTAGAACCACCTAAGGATAGTAGTCCATCTGAAAAAAAGACTGAAGTTGACCAAAATTCGTCTAAAGATCCTAATGGGCCTGGGAGTGCTACGAGTCCGAGTGAGGAAAATATCCCTGAGAGAGTGTACACACCACCTGCACCATTTCCTCGGAGACTCGCCAAGAAAAAGCCTAGTACATATGCTGAAATCCTAGACATCTTTAAGCAAGTTAAAATCAACCTTCCCTTGTCAGATGCAATTAAACATGTACCGGCTATGGCCAAGTTCCTAAAAGACATGTGCACCGTCAAGACAGACGCGAGTGTCCATAAAAAGGCATTTTTTACCCAACAAGTTAGTTCCATAATCTCACAAAAGTACACGGTCAAATTTAAATATCCTGGTTGTCCTACTGTCACATGTGTTATAGGTAGCCAAAAGATAGAAAATGCTCTTTTATATCTTGGGGCTAGTGTGAATCTTTTACCGTTCTCGGTATATGAACAACTTGGACTAGGTGAGATGAAACCAACTAGGATAACACTACGGTTAGCCGATAGGTCAGTCAAAATCCCACGTGGAATTATTGAAGACGTTTTGGTTCAGGTAGAAAACTTTATCTGTCCAGTTGACTTTGTGATTTTAGACACTTAACCTGTATCTAGTCAAGATATGAATATCCCAATCATCCCCGGTCATCCGTTTCTAGCCACTGCAATTGCAGTCATACATTGTCAAACTGGCCTAGTAGAATCTTCCTTTGGGAATCAGAATATCTCTGTGAACGTTTTTAAAGCGTTGCAAGCCCCACCGGACCCTAAACACCATGAGTATATATGCATGATTGATTCCATAGTTGAGAATACCTTTACCATTAATAGTGTTAGCGACCCTTTAGAGGCGTGCTTGGACCACTTTGGAATATACTATGGCGAGGATAGTCATTTTGAAGAAGCTAATGCGTTTTTAGATTCTGCGCCAATAATGAATTATGGAAAATGGCAGCGTAAACCAGAACCTCTTCCTTCGACCATAGTTAAACCCCTCCCATCATCAGTCAAGGCACCCACGCTTGAATTAAAGCCGCTACCAGATACACTGAAATATGTAATCCTTGGTAGTGAAAATACTCTTCCTGCCATAATTGCCTCTGACTTAGCCCCCGATCAAGAAAGTAGAATAGTTAGTGTTCTTCAAGAGCACAAGACTGCAATAGGTTGGACTACAACAGATTTGAAAGGAATTAGTACTACTGATTGTATGCACCACATGTACCTAGAAGAAGGTGCCAAAACTTCAAGAGAAATTGAGAATCGTTTAAATCCTAATATGAAGGAAGTTGTTCGCACTGAGGTGCTCAAGTTGTTAGATGCGGGTATCATATACCCCATCTCTGATAGTAAATGGGTCAGTCATGTCTAGGTTGTCCCAAAGAAGTCTGGGATTACAGTAGTTGCGAATGAGAACAATGAATTGATCCCTACCTGTGTTACTACCGGGTGGAGAGTATGTATAGACTACCGTAATCTGAACTCAACCTCTAGGAAAGACCATTTTTCTTTACATTCATCGACCATATGTTAGAAACATTAGCTGGTCACAACCATTATTGTTTCCTAGATGGATATTCTGGTTATAACCAAATACCTATAGCCCCGGAGGACCAAGAGAAAACAACCTTCACATGTCCATTTGGTACTTTTGCTTACAGGCGTATGCTTTTTGGGTTGTGTAATGCACCCACAATATTCCAAAATTGTATGCTAAGTATCTTCTCGGACATGGATGAGTGATTTCTCGAGATCTTTATGGACGATTTTTCGGGTTTTGGACCCTCTTTCGATGAATGCTTGCACCACCTTACACTAGTTCAAGATCACGTTGTAAAGAAAAGAACTTAGTCCTTAATTGGGAAAAGTGTCATTTTATGGCTAAATCTGGAATAGTGTCAGGACATGTGGTGTCTTCTAAGGGAATAAAAGTTGATAAAGCGAAGGTTGACCTAATTTCAATATTAAGACCATCAAAGAATATAACAGATGTTAGATCCTCCCTTGGCCATGCTGGATTTTACCGTCGTTTCATCAAAGACTTTAGCAAGATTCTTTTACCCCTATTGAACCTACTTGCTAAAGATATTACCTTTGTATTTGATGAAGCATGTGTTCAAGCTTTTGAGAAGCTTAAATTATTGTTGACTTCTGCCCATATCATCCAACCACCCGATTGGAAGTTATCCATCGTTTTTGCTTTGGAGAAATTTAGATCATATCTCCTAGGGTCTAAGGTCATAGTCTATTCTGATCATGCCGCACTGAAATATCTCCTTTTAAAGAAGGACTCAAAATCTCGGCTAATTAGATGAGTATTGTTGTTCCAAGAATTTACTCTAGATATTTGTGATAAGAAAGGGTCTAAAAATGTAGTAGCTGATCATTTATCCCGTATCCTTGATGAGATATCGATCCTTGACACTTTCCCCGACGAACAATCATTTTCCATCTCTTTGTTACCCTGGTTTGCTGACGTTGTCAATTATTTGGTAACTGGTCAAATGCCCGACCATTGGTCTAAACAGGATAGAGCTTAATTCTTGTCTGAGGTTAAATACTTTTTCTGGGATGATCCGTACTTATTCAAATACTGCCCTGATCAGAACATCCGTCGTTGTATTCCTGACAACGAAATCTCCAGTGTCCTGACTTTCTTTCATTCTGGAGCTTGTGGGGGTCACTTTAGTTATAAGAAAATAGATACGAAGGTCTTTCAACCTGGTCTTTATTGGCTAACTCTGTTTAAGGACTCCCACGTATTTTTTCAAAGTTGTGAGAGATGTCAGAATTTAGGGAAGTTGACCCGACGTAATATGATGCCACTTAGTCCTATACTAATGATATAAATATTTGATGTGTGGGGTATAGATTTTATGGGCCCTTTTGTCAACTCCTATGTAAACTTTTACATATTATTAGTTGTTGACTATGTGTCTAAGTGGGTAGAAGCAATAGCTACCAAGACAAAAGATCGCTACGTTGTGATCAAGTTTGTTAGAGACAATATTTTCTCTCGATTTGGTATGCTTAGAGCAATCATTAGTGACGGAGGTTCCCATTTTTTTAGCCGGTCTTTTGAGATGCTCATGAAGAAATACTCCATTACCCATAAGGTTTCTACACCTTACCACCCACAAACTTGTGGCCAAGTAGAAGTGTCTAATAGGCAAAACAAACAGATTTTAGAAAAGAGCGTAAACCCTACCCGAAAAGATTGGTCTTTGTGCTTAGTAGAAGCTTTGAGGTCTTACCGAACCGCGAGAATCTATTAGGAATGTCTTCATACATACTTGTCTTCGGTAAAGCCTGCCACTTGCCTGTATAATTAGAACACCGAGCTTATTGGGCCATTAAACATCTAAACTTTGACCTATCTACTACTGATGATCACCGTAGACTGCAACTCAATGAGCTAGAAGAAATTCGTAATGATGCTTACCAGAGTGCGAAAATTTACAAGGAGAAAACTAAAAATTTTCTTGATAAATCGATTATTCGAAAGACATTTGAACCAGGTCAAAAACTTTTCTTTTACAATTCTCGTCTACATCTTTTCCCTGGTAAATTAAGATCTCGGTGATCTTGACCATACTTTGTCAAAATTGTTTTTCCTTATGGGGCAGTTGAAGTTGAAAATTCGAAGAATGGAGAAACTTTCAAGTTTAATGGTCAACGGTTGAAACCGTTTTTGGAGTTACCCAATCATGCAACCGAAGAAGCTGAACTGCAGGATCCTGTTTACCAGGACTAATATTATCAAGTATCGACGTATGGCTAAAGACACTAAACTTAGCGCTTTATGGGAGGCAACCCATACTCTTGTTGTACATTAGTGGAATTTTGTTTCTTTTTCCCCATGGAAGGATTGTTACGCTTCATCCAGGTACTATCTTTCTGATCTCTTTACTGATTTCTCATGTTACTTCACTTATGGTACTGTGCTTTCATTAGAAATATATATATGATCAGTTATTGAGCGGGTCTTGAGGTTTTGCTTATGATCAGTTGTTGAGAGGGCCTATCTTGATGTTACTCCATATCCAGCTGTTGAGCGGATATATTTTCTGTTTTGCTCGAGGACTAGAAAAATGTAAGTGTGGGGAAATTTGATAAGCACGTAAGTGCGACGCTTTTTCGCTAATAAGATTGTTTTAGGTCTTTTCAAGGAAATAAGTTCTTATGAAAAAATCGGCTCAAAAGTTGTTATTTGGACCTCCGGAGAAAATTACTAAAGGCACCTAGAAAATTGGTTAAAGGCACCCAAGGAAAATGCTAAAGACACCCCAAAAATGGATGAGGGCACCCAATTACTATCGCCACCCCCTTCAGCCGGTTAAGGGGTACCTTGATCTTCTTCATTTGAAATTCAAATTTTGGCAGGAAAACTGGTTTTAATAGCTGCAGATTTAGGGTTTGGAAATTGAAGGTGTTAAAATGAGACTAAAGCTCTGAAACTAAATGGGTCTGTTCCTAGGACCTTAACAAAGCTGGTAACGGTCTTCTTTTCGACCAGAATTGGCTAGGTATTCGGGATTCCATAAAAACAAATTTCTGTACTTTGGCGGGAAAATGTGTTCTTCACAGGCCAGATTAGGGTTCGGATTTTGGAAGAGTTGCAGCGAGATTCAATTGCTGGATTTTATTTGGATTTGGCCTTTAAGGGAAAACATGGATGGTAAGTCACCCAGATTCGATCAAATAAGGATGAATTCTTGGTTTGAAGAAAACAGAGGTCAAGATAATTTCAAGATTCTGTTGGTGCTATTTTGGAAGATACATATTGATTTGGAGTAGATATTGTTGTCGGATTATATTCTTAGTTGGTTGAAGATTTTGGAACAAGAAAGAATACGTGTGAGAAGAAACAGGGGTCTCGGGTTTCCATTATTCTTCCACGAGTCATCCGAGTTTTTTTGGGAGTTTCATAAACTAACAACACGTTTGACTCTGTCCATAATATGTTGATAATAAGTTTGGAGGTACTAGAGTGTGCAAACCACAAGCAGAGGCGTGAAAGACGAAAATATAAGAAATTATTCCCCTAACTCTCTGGAAAAGGAAAAAAGATTACTTTGAGTTATTACGAATGATTTTTTGGTCATGTTGGGTATAAAAGAGGAGTTGGGGAAGCAGAGAAGACACAGAGAGTTTGGATAAGAAATATAGGCTTAGAATCGAGGAAAGAGAGGTTACAGAAATTCCTCCTGCTGCTGCTCAACCAAGAACGCGAAGAACAAACGCCTGCAAGAGACAGTTGTAGAAACTACCGTTAATCAACCACAAAAGCACCATATCGTATATATTTTCGTTGCAGTAGGTCTTTCGTAATTGAACTATTGCAACATCTTAGTGGCTAAACATCTTTAGCAACTGAAAATCATTGTAAGCTATTTTAATTACTTTTTAAATAATGAATAATCAGTTTTTCTCCAATTCTCGATTCATGGGTAGATAAAAAAAATTTCTAGGGTTTTGGAAGAAGCTATATTCGATGCGTAAATTTTAGTAATTATTTCCATTGACATATCTACTCTAATATTGTACT
Organism: Papaver somniferum; assembly: GCF_003573695.1. Lineage (NCBI taxonomy): Eukaryota > Viridiplantae > Streptophyta > Magnoliopsida > Ranunculales > Papaveraceae > Papaver > Papaver somniferum. Next base: position 136,953,964 of record NC_039358.1, read on the forward strand.
TTTAATTTGTCTAAAATTTTTCTCTTCTTATTATGCTTCGTAACAAGTGTTTTGGGTAGTTTAAGCTGCCGATCTTTTATAAGCGAAGGAAAATCAGGCCATAGAATAGCGACTAGATTCATAAAAAGAGCTAGTAATGTTATATCTTCCAAAGCATGAGATTGGGTTCGAAATTGTTTTGAGTAAAATATGAGCATTTTGTCAAAGAAATTGTTATTTAGTTTACATCATAAGAAGTAGTGGAATCCTAAACCCTAGGCTTATCTCCCCTTGGTTAACATAAATGAATTGGTTTTTGAGTATTTTGTCTTATAATTTTAAAACCCATCTTTTGAAAAGTCCGAGAATCGATCCTTCTACTTACCACTAGTAAAACTGCATGAATAAGTTGTGAAACAATTTATATATTCTTCATTGACACTTTGACCATAATAAGATGATCAAGTCTCTAAAATACTATAATTTCATATGTATAACTTCACATGTTATGTTTTGAATCTAACCACTTGAAAGTAACATAAATAGAAATAGAAATAATTCAAGTCTTGTATTACCAACCTCAAATAGAAGGATTTCCTTGATTTCGATGCGTCTTCAGATTCTTCAGGTCTTCAGAGTAATACTTGCATGTCTCAACATTTTTAGACTTCCTAGTCTAACCTAACGAAGTTGACTCTAGTAATCTAATCAAGTGACTTTGAATATTGAAACTAAAATATGACAACCAACATTGACATACCAATGCTTGGCGGATTCAACCGAGCAACGCTATAACAATTACCTAAGCAAAAGAACAATGTATAAAAATGTGTTCAATTGACTCCGCCTTCGATAAACAAATATATTATCAACCTAGAATTATGGAAACACTTTCACTTACTAGTTACCATTTAACTGCCAACCTTGGGGTTATATCCAACATAAAAAATACTCAATACAAGGTACCCGACCTGCGTCATGATGAACTTGCAAGCAGGATAAACTTGATTCAAAGTTTGCACAATCTCCAAATGGGAGAAGGGATGAAAAAGGTCTATTACTAACAATTTGGCAATCCCAAATCAAATTACCTGCAAATAAGCAGGAGCATAACTCAGCACATTCAGAAACATGGAAATTAAGTATTAGAGCATTGCTCGGTCGAACTCACAAGTGTTGCTATCTCATTATTGTTGTCAAATTTAGTTGATCAAAACTATATCTTGATTTCTAGTCTACATTTAGTCAAGTCTCAAGTTATGATAGAAGTGTGTAGTTGAGTACCAGACATCAATGCGTTCTATCGCTTGAAGGCAAAAATCAACCGAAGCTTTTGGAGAACTTCATCAACAGAAGGTAAGTGAAGACTGAACCATATATTTCTCAAGTTTTCACCTTTCTATCTATGAGACATTGTCGCATGACTAAATTAGAATTACATGCACAATAAAAATTTCGAGTCAAGTTTATCTTGTTAATCGTTCTCGAAATATGTTAAGCTTAAGAACATTTGTTCATACTTGATAAATTTGGTTAAGAAAAATTTATTATTTATGACCTAAATGATGATGCAAGATTTAATCGATTGAAAATAGCCTGGAACAGTGATATGTGTCATTGATGTTATTCGGAATGTTTCAAATAGATTATTAAATAGATATAAAACTTCTGTAAATCTGGATGCAGGACAGTGTGCATACCAGTTCACATACGCTTTTATTTAAATCTTTTGTATCATTTTATTTGATGGTTTCGATTGCATTGCTGATGTGAGTGAATGTCTTTTATGCTTTGCTTTCGGTTTTCACTAACCCTAATTTCCGATCTCATACTACGGTAATATTTTATGATTTGTGTGACTTTTTGGTATAACAGGATTAGATTCTAACCTTTTTAGGTAGGCTTTATCAAAGTATCATAAAGAGATACTGATTGAAAACTCATATGTGAAAGTCACAATGATGCTATTATCTATTTATGTTTATATAAGTTGTGTACTTAGCATAACATATGAGTTTCGGTTTTAGGTTTTTACTATTGGCACGTATTAGCAAAAACTGGTTTCAACCTTTCTTTGGATAAAGGTTGTTTTGCTTGTTACTCTTTTGTTTTGCAGGGGAATAACAACTCACAGGGGGAGAGTTCTTAATTGAACTGGTGTTGAATGATAAAAATTTATGGGGAGAGTGGTTGTGGAAATCAAAGGAAGAATTATGCTTATAGTCATTCCTGATATAAAAAAACTAAGTTAATTCTGGTATTAGTTTGTCATATTGAAGCATAAGGTAATGATTTTTGTGTCAGTTAATCGTCTCCCTGTTAAGAAAAGCTAACTTAATTTCCTATTCTTTGCTTTTGCTTAATGAAATACGGTGAAATTGTTATATTTCCATTATTTTGTGTGGTTTGTGATGCATCAATTGTTTTCGGTTAAGAAAAACTTATGTCAACTCGGATTTTTGTTTTTGCTTAACGAAAATGGTATCATTTGTTTTAGTCTCTTTGATTCCTGATAAGTAAAACTGAGTTAATTGTGATCTTAGTTTAAGCTTGTCAAATTTGGGATTCGATTATTCAAGTCTAGTCGATTCCTTGATGAGAAAAACTAGTTAACTAACTTAGTTTTTGTCTTACAGTTATTTTAAGAATAAATTAGAACCTGATAAGAGAAATTCAGTTAATTCTGATCTCATTTGAGTCTTATCGAATAAAGCAATTATACATACATAATCGATTCGGTTTTGTAACTAGGTTTTCTTAGCTAACTAATCGGACTAAGGGAAAATTGCTTCGGGCAATTGTTTCCTTGATGACATACTAAAACAAGATTACTTAGGTAGTTTTGGTTTTAGTATTTCTTATCTAAAATGGTATGTGAAACCTTCGTGTTTAACTCTTATAGGTTGTACAATTTCTTATGAATTTGTAAGATCCTTTCGGTTTGCTCTTATGTTTATTCGTTTCTTTGTCATTTTTTTGAAAAAAAGGGGGAGAAATATATATACATATATATATATATGGATTAAACAAGTGATTTATGATCACTAAAAAAGGACATATGTGCCTAAAACGTTATATCTAACGAAAGAATAAATTATAGACTAAGGGGGAGAAACATATTATCATGACGTGTAGTATTCCATATTACAAAAGAAGAATTAAAAATATGTTAGGATTGAATATTTACCTAGCTTTCCTTTATAGGGAGTAAAGCTTTTGTTATTCAAATGTCGATAACGGCATTTATTTTTTTGAATATGTGCAGGATATTGTGTTGTTGAAACTTGAAATCAAGCGTACGAAGAATAAGTTATTTGTAATTCGTTTATCTCGATATGTATTAGAGATTTTTCACTAAAATTGACAAAGGGGGAGATTGTTAGAGCATTGATCGGTTGAACCCACCAAACGTTGGTATGTCAAGTTTGGTTGTCATATTTTAGTATCAAAACTCAATTAGAGTCGCTTGATTAAAATTACTAGAATCAACTTCGTTTAGGTTAGATTAGAAATTCTAGGAATGTTGAGACATACAAGTATTACTCCGAAGACCTGAAGAACGCGAAGACGTATCGACTACAATGAAGACATCATCCTTCGACTTGAGGTTAGTGATACTGACTTGACTTGTTTTTATTCTTATTGTTTCTTTCAAGTCGTTTAAGATTGAAAAATAACATGCGAGGTTATATATGTGATACTCTAGTATTATACTTGGTCATATTATTATGATCAAAGTATCAAGGAAGTATATTGAATTACGAAGTATAACTTTTATCTTTCGAACTTCGTAAATGCGACATCGACATAATCCGTGTAACTTGTTACTTGATTGTGTATTGGATATAGGTGTGATTTCATCCTAGGAAACCATGTTTTATCACATTGGTTTAAAAGAAGTACATATACAAACTTGTTTCGTAATCGAAAGGAAATCAATAGGTGTTTTGTTCCGGTTTTCTATGATGATCTATTGGATGACCATGCGAACTTAAGGTGAGAATTCAGGTATAACCGATAACTTATGTTTGAGAGTCAAGTTAGAACCGATCCCTACCTAGTTTGGGATACATGGTAAAACCGATCCTAGCTTTTGTTGGTAGTCATGGTAGAACCGATCCCGACATATATTAGGAGAGTTCGTAGAACCGATCCTAACTTTTGTTGGGAATCATGGTAGAAATGATCTTGACCCATGTTGGGAGTCATGGTAGAGCCGGGCCCAAGAGAAAAACCGATTTTCAACATTCACATATTACTTTAAGGTTTTGTGTGAGTTTGGAATTAGGGTTTGCTAAATAGGAAAGTTCTAGATGTCAACATAATTCGAACATGCATATAATTCTTATCATTGATTATTCAAAGATATTCCTTGATACTCAAGGAGATCCCAAACCGAAATATTGAGAATCTTTTAATTAAGATTTTTGAATAATATGTTTTTGATTTTCCAGCAATCAAAACATATCTCTAAGAAATCTATATTAGTTAAGTGCTAAACTAATATTATATATTTTCTAAAGAGAGATTTCCGAATTACATGTTGGATATTAGTTGGATATATGAAAACCTAAATTAGGTACTTTATTGCATATCTTGAGAATCTTTCGGTTTTGAAATTTCCTTGTTGTCCAAACAACCTTGGTCTATAAATAGAGAAGTTTGTTCTTCTTACAAGCTATCCTTAGCCATGCGAACTTCATTATTTTCGGCGGAGCCGACTACTAGTATTACTTGTAATACTATACCAGAGAGGAAAGTACCCTCATTATGCGAAATCTATTATGTCCGCTCATTTAATGGTATCAAGAAGATCTAGCAAGTACCGTTGGTAGGAACCTAGACAAGAGCATTGTTATTTAGTTTTCGATTATTGGTTTGATTGACTAGCGGTTGTCGAAACTTTGATTGCACCTAGTTTGATTATTCTTGAGATCATTCTCTTATGATAAAAGGTCACTTAAACTAGATCAAAGTATCGGCGTGATCTTCACAACTGTTTTTTGATCTGAAGACAACTTGTGATCATCCATTGTTAACAGACTCCGTTCCGTGCACAATCGATCATAAGTAAAATCAAGTTTTTTGTGTGCAGGTACAATTGAAGATTTGAAGACAAAAATATTTTTCTAATTGGTTAGGCATCTTGTGATATTACTTTAGGCACACATCTTGATTGGATGTGATCCTACTAAGATATAATTTATCTTCGGTAGATTTGATCAAGTAGTCGTATATATCAGCAACTATCATTTGGAGGTATTCTTCAATATCCGAATCTGATAGTTGTGAATCTTGATATGATTATTTCAGTTCTTGATTGATCTTACCCAACAAAGGAGTTTACTTGTTTAAACGGAATAGTCTTTGTGAAAACTCAACATATCTTTTCTTAAAGATTATTGGAGTATTTACCAAACAACTTTGTTCCTTTACTGTTTGGAAGACGATCAAAAGGAGTTGAGTGATTAAAACTTTACATCGGTAAAGCAACTCAAGATAGTGATTTATGTCTTGGGATTCACGTGCGTTGTCCAGACGGTTGTAGGCGCGGGGATACTGAGGGAACTAAGTAATTAGGGGTAGATTACTTGGTCTCAACCATACGAAGTTGGCTTTGTTTTTTTTATAGCAGCTTAATTCTGAGAGTCTTCAAGACTGGACTAGGTCATGGGATATTTCTGCATTTGTGGTTTACTTGTTAACAAAATCTTGTTGTATCATTTGGTTTACTTTTCGCAATTATAATTATTTTATTATAATTGAAAGTAAATACACTTGTACGCTAATCCAAGACACTTGATTGTGATCCTACAATAATCGGTTTCGATCAAGTGTATACCTTGTTGTCGTATTGTCTCGACTTTGTCCATAGACGATCACAATTGGTATCAGACTTATAGGTTGAAACGAAAAGATTTTTGTTTACTTGGATACCCTTGTCATTTCAATAATATTATTCGACGTATTTTTAATCAAGATGATGCACAAAGAATTTTGAATATTAAAGTTCTGCTAAATACTAAAGACAAAATAATTTGGACTCTAAAATAAAACAGAGTCTTCACAGTTAAATCGGCATATACTAAGCTGGTTGAACTCAAAGAAAATGCTACAATGAATGATGATGCGAGTATTTCAAAGTTTTGGAAGAAACTATGGGGTATCAAAACTCTACCACGAGTTAAACGCTTCATTTGGAAGTGTATGCTTGATATTGTCCATCAAAAAAACGAATGGCAAGAATAATGGGGTACACTAATGATACCCTCAAGATGTGTGGTCAATGCATTTAAACCACAAAACATATTATATGAGACTGCCATTTTTCAATAGCAGTTTGGATTTCTATACTTGGTGCAAGAAGGAGTATGCAAAATTCTGACATTTCTCTGCAAGAATAGATTAAAGGATGGTTCACAGATGGCTTGAACAGTCTTAATGAGGACTGGATAGTTAAAATGGCTAATACTTCTTGGAAAATTTGGAAAGCTAGGTGTTGAATTGAAGTTATTCGTTCTGTGCAGTACTTGAATGCCTCGAATGGTAGCATCTTCTTGCAGATATAATGCAGTAATATTGCAGGCACTACTGCACATATATTCCTTAACACTTGGACACCACCAACAAACCTATTTTATTCAATATGTTGTGATGATTTATTTAAGAAAATAAATAACATTTTTGAGCCTGCCTATGGACTAATATTATGAGATTTTGTAGGAGGATTCATCCAAAGAAAATGCCATCATGCAGAAGGACACCTAACAAAGAGGAAACATAATGCAACATATTGATGCAAGCTATACATTAGGCAAATGAGCTGGGACTTCAACATATTTGAACTGGATGCAAGACTAGTGGTGGAAGCAGCAAATGAAGATATCACGAAGGTAGCTTGGGAAAATTGCTTTAGAGTTAAACACTGCATTAAATTATAATAAACTTCATGGACTTACAAGTTCATTAGTAGGAAAAGACTGAGCGTGTGCATGTGGGGCTAATAGAGAAAGGCTTAATTGGGGGGCCTGAAAAATAATTGGGAGTCCCTATCTACATGATAAAAAAGGTCATGAAATAGTAATTAGGGGTTATCCCTTATCCCCATTTTTTTTAAATGGCTAAACTACCCATAATCATTAGTGCTAATTAGTGATTAAGTTAAGTTAATAAATTGGTAATGATTTAGTTGGATTAAAATCAGATTTAGGGATTAAATTTTGTTATATGAATCGTGGTTTTTGTGTTGGAGAGAGGAAGAAAGTGAGTTTTGGGGGAAAATTTAGGGGTATTTGAAATGAGTGATTCTAGTGGCGAAAATGATGTAGGTGAAGATTCAAACAACATACATGATTGTGTTGATGATGAGATGTTAATAGAGGAAGCTTTAATAAATGATGCAAATGAAGATCATATTGCTCAAAATGAAGGAACCAATCCTCAAAATGAAGAACCCGGAGCTCAAAACAATCAGGTAAACTTCCTATACTCTTACAATTGCATGAATGGTGCTCCAAGTGGTCGATTCATGGTCTATATGGAACTGCTCAGAGTGAGGGTCGTTAGGTCAGGAGGGTAATAAACCAACGACCCTGATGAGTCGTCAATGATTTGTCACAACTGTTAACGACTCCTACCTGCAACTTTTACAAGTTATGAAAAATCGTCAACCAAGTGTGATAGCATTGACGACTCCAGCTAGTTAGGTCATCTAGAGTCGTTAACTTAATATGCTTAGAAACCGACGACTCAAAAAAAAAAATTTCAAGGGTCGTTAGAAAAAAAAACTAAAACGACCCTTAAAAATAATTGAAGACTCTGATTATTCATTGACGATTCGCAAAGTAGAATTGACGATTCGATTGCTTTCTATTGACGACCCAAACACTTTTGTTGACAGAGGAGTTGTATATGAAGGGTACCGAGTCGTTAATTTCATCAATTGGTCGTCAACACATTATTAATTAATTGACGACCCTTTCATTTTTTCAAACAGAGAGGTGGTTTGGCATAAACACAGAGTCGTTAAGGAAAAAACTTCGTAACCAACGACTCATAAATTGGTAGGGTCGTTTTCACCTCCACCCTAATGGTTAACGATTTTTCATAAATTTCACATGCAGATCAAAAATCGTTAAGCAACAAAACTTCGATGTTAACGACCTTTTTTCTGAAACTGCAATTATAAATCGGATGAAAAAAAAAGTTTCTCCACAGTCGTTAATGGAGAAAATGGGGACGATAGGGAGAGGGAGGGGAGGAGAAGAAGAAGAATTTTGGTTTGGAATGAAAATTGGGGTCTATCTTAAGTGTTAATGATAAGCACGTAAATGCTATATTTTATACCCATATATACATTAGCCGACATGATCTTGAGGCTTTTACAGGGAAGACAAGAAAATCTGTTCTCAGACAGATAAAGAGCTAAATAAGAGTTGAAATAGCGTTTACGACCAAATAATAAATGTCGTTACAAGATCACCAGAGGAGTCGGAGCTCAATTACTCAGTGGTGGGCTGTAGAGTCAACACCTGTTTCAACACCACCACCTATCCTATGAGTTACAGCCAGGGAACAGTACAACAAAACAAAGAAATGTGCTTCTTTGCCACAAGAGATGCACAAGGGAGATACATGACTAAAGGTTTCAAGCACCGTTCACATCTTCTCATGGTGCTGTGTTCGAGAGTTAAACACGGATGATGGAAGAATCATTTGATGGGTTCGTTGGCAGAGGAATTGACGATGATAAACGCAGAGAGGGAAAGTATCAAGAGCTACTGTCGGAGTTCTTGTCGTCGGTGACTAGGGGTTGGATGATATTAGCAACTGCAGTTCTGCCATGAGTTTGTGATCGCAGTTGGTGCTGTAGACGAGATGCAGTTGGCTAAGAATGATGTTGTAACCGGAAGTGATGAATGTTCATAACGTTCAGGTCTGCAGACGTATTGGAGATGGTCCTGATGTTGGCTGGCTTATGGGACTTGGTCGCAGTGGAAGATAGAAGAGTTATCTGAGCTTGTTCCGTTTCATGTTGTTGTTGTGGACCGAGAATGGGTTTTGGTCTGAAAATGTTTATGAATGTGTGACGTGCATGATTATCGTGTTTGCAGAAGAAAGGAAGCTATACAAAGGCAGCCTTCCATGCGTAGGAAACTGCCTGTAACCTGCTTGTGAATAAGCCTAGAAGAGAATAGTGAATGGTCCATGGGTTCTGGATTTTGTCAGCTGGAGTTTAAAGGCATGTACGAAAAGTGGTGCCTGTGGTTGGCTGTTGTCGAATCGGTGTTTACATTGAACGTGATTGGAAGATAAATGGAAGCAAAGTTAGAGTTCAGAATGGAGATGGCATTGATGTTCTACTCGAACTGAAGTCGATGGAGTTGCTGTGCGATGGAGCAAAGAAGCCAAGTAATGGCTGTGAACTGAAATACAGAGAGATAGGTTTTGTACGGAGCAAATAAGCGCAGGCAATGGAGTCTGTGCAGTCGATGTCTGAGATAGGTGCAGCCGAGTAATAATGGAGTGATTGACATGAAATCGCAGCAACCAAGTAGACTTCTTATGTCAGCTGGATTGAGTCTGTGTCGTGGCCTGAGTTAAGAAGAACGATGTTGGCTGTGCTAGGTTGTTGCGGTCGAATTTGGGTGCGAGTTGAACAGAAAAAGAGCTCGAGAAGGAGAAGAAACACAGCGACGAATGGCTGAAATCAGTGCAGGCAGCAGTGGTCGATGGCAGTCGTTCTTGAAGTCCAAAACAGATTGAAAGTGGCTGGTTTGTTTTTGCTGCCAAAGTGGTTGAACTGGTTTCCATTGTTTGGTTCGAGATCAAGCAATCGATGATTAGAAAAGGAAATGCAAGAGATGGAGATGTCGATGACTGATTAAGGCTATGGTGTTTACTGATTAAGGAAATGCAAGAGATGGACTTAGTGTGTTGGCAGTTTGTGTTACTTGAAAGAAGAAAAGGAGAGAAGAACTGATGCCATGATTGGGAATTCAGCTGAACTGTTGTGTGCAGCTACTGGTGATGTTAATAGAAGGTGTTAGAAGGCGTGATAAGCTGGATTGGCTGAGCAATGGAGCAGTTGGCTCAAGGCCGATGGAGTACTGGAGGAACGAAACAGCAAAGAAGCAAAGAGTTTAACTCATAAGCAGCTCTCAGTACTCGTACTCGATGGGCAAAGAAGATGCTGTTGGATTCAGGCTACAAAGGAGTCGAGAGGGTGATTGGTTGAGCTGGTTCGATGTGAATGAAGATGGCAGTGAAATGGCTGGAATTGGCTAGATTCGACTATGCTACCAAGTGGAGTTGTTGAACTGAGGCTACTGGCGGAAGAGAATGGAAGATGGTTAGATGGTGCAGACATGAATGGAAATGGACTAACTGAATTTGGGTCGGGCAGATTTGTACTCGGAATCTCGGTCTCAGTTGAGAGTTAAACAGCAGCTAAGGCCCTTGAATGATTATGAAATTGAAAGAAGACATGCAGAAGAAGAATGGTTGGTTAGAAAGGTTGTTCTTATGAGATTGAACCGATGTTGGTTCTCTTCGGTCGTTGTCTGGATGGGAATGAAGTCGATATGGATTTTATGGAGCCTGGATTGGGAAATAAGCATGGATTCTGGACTGGGCCTTGGCTATTGGCTAGGTCAAATCTGGAGACTTGTCGCAAACATCAGTATTTAGACTGGAATTGAAAGAGAAAAGAGGGAGGCTGGCCAGAGTTGGAAGACGCGGCGGAAGCTCTGTTAGAGGATTTCCAACCGGAGAAGAAGCTGTCGTGAAGGTCACTGGAGCATAGATAGGGAAGAAGACGACGCCATTGGTTTAATCTTTTCTCTCTTGATTATCATTTTTATGGGTTTTAAGAAACTCATAGTTATGTATTGTTAGATTTTTGGTAACTAGGGTTTATGGAGAAAACTATTTTGTGCATAGACCAATTCAAATGAAATCATTTTGATAGTAGGCTACGAAAATGAATCTTGAAGTCAACAATTATGTTTATGGATTTTATTAGAATATGAGTTGTTGCACATCGGCTTTGTATGATACATTAGCTTCTATTCATAAATTCATATACTTTGCAATTGTATTTGTTAGTATTTGATAATTCATGCTTAAGTTAAATCTTTTAATGGGTTATGCTTAGACGAAGCAAACGAAAATTGTGAATCTATAAATTATGTTTTCGATAATTCTCTCGTCATTATAATTTGATAGGTCATGCTTAGATAATTTGATGGTCTATACTTAGGAGATGCAAGTTTTTGATCAAAAACATATACTAATAATCGGTGATGCAATAGAACAAAGACGTATACATAAATTTGGATTTCAATTCTTTTCGGTGCGAAATATAAATAGTAGTGGAATCCATAGACCCTGGTTGCCGTTTCTCGTATTATATTTTGATTCGTTTAGCTATTATCTTCTTCTTGGAAATCATTTTTTGTAAAACCCAAAAATATTCTTCTTGGTTGGTGTTTTTAGAGATATTGATTATAGTATTTCCATCGCTCCTCGTGGGAACGACCCGTACTTGCCTCTGTCTACTAGTTAGACACCGTGCGATTGCGGTTAGTACATATAGGCATCCTGAAAGCCTATCAATTTTTGGAGCCGCTGCCGGGGAGCGGTTGTGGAATATTGTAATTAGTATTTTTGATTTTGTAAATAGTTAGGTGTTTATTTATATTTTTTTTGTACATTATTTTAATTTTTAGGATTTCTTTTTCCCTTTGACTTGTTTTGTGCTTTAGAATTTCATTTCAGGAGCCTTTTTGAGAATGATGAGTGCTTTGCGCGAGACGTCGTCTATGACGCTTGGGGAATACATGTATGGGTCACGGTATAAGGCAGTTCTTGCTTATAATCGTCTCAGGTATGGAACTTGGAATCCACATAATTTTGCTATGGGTGGTTATTCAGATGAATATCAACCCCAATACCATCAGGGTGAAAATGAACTTGACACTAGAAGTGATTTTAGGAATTATGATACCGATATAATATCTGAATCTATTATATCTTACCCTACTCATGATCATTTAATTGATTATTTGTCTATTCAAAAGGACGAGAGTTGTGTTAGAGACGTCATTTATTCAGATAATGATGATTTAGAAGAACATATTTATACATAAGATACTATTGTTGAGTCTAACGACTTTAAGACAGTAGACGTTCATCAGGAGATACCTTCTAGTCATTCAAATAGTGAGATTCTAGTTGCAGATAATGATGAGTCGATTCATGGTATTGTTGTCCCGTTGAGCTCCTCTTTCGCTGATCCATCTTGTGATTTTATGAATGCATATGTGAATGTTGAACATATTAATATTGGTCTGATAACTTGTACCGATGATTTTGAGCCTTTATCTGTTTGTTTAGCACACTTTGCTGATTCGGATGACCCGATGCTTATTGATATTGTCAATGCATTGCGACTTCCGATAGTTAATCAAGGTAACTCACCAACGGAAGTTATTTCCGCGAACTTAGAACCAGACTTAAAAGTTACTGATGAATCACTAGATGCATGTTTAAACCATTGTGCCGAGTTGGATGATTTTATGTCTTTTTACGTTGTCAATGCATTGATTCCTATGATTTCTAGGGAAGATAATGTGTCGACCGAACGTATTTCAGCTGATGTAGAACCTGATTTAGAGTGTGCTTTTCGAATAGAAACTAATATGGATTCTATGTCGGTTGTCCATGTAAGTGATTTACTTATCTCGACTAAGGATTGTTTTCTATTAGGAATGGACTTACACATCTTTTTGGAGATTTATAGTGTTTGCAGGTTCATATTCGTAGCTGAACTGATTCGTTGGATTAATCCCCAACTTTTCAGACTTTATATATATGCTTTGCTGCTTACTTTGGTGCAACCTCACCTTGTTTGAGGTTCTTTATGTGCGCAAGCAGGGATACAAAGATTATGCTTTATGGGAGTCAACCCATACGATTTCGCTTCATGGGAGTCAACCCATCAGATTTGTTTTCTTTCCTTTATCTTTATTTGTTTGCTTGAACTTCCCATCTTAATTATTATGTTGGATGACTCGATTACATTGAGGACAATGTAACGTTTAAGTGTGGGGGAGTGGCATTTTCGTTAGTTAAAAAAAAAAAGATGACCAGCTGTGTAGCGGGTCTAAAAAAAAGAGAATTTGTTTTTTGAATATCATGACCAGCTGTATAGCGGGTCTAAAAAAGCAAAAAAAATAAAAATAAAAATAAAATGAAAAATAAAAAAATTATAATTTGATTGTTTGGGTTATGACCAGCTGTGTAGCGGGTCGTTTCTATGGTATTTGTCATGACCAGCTTTGTAGCGGGTCTTTTGTAGGGTATTTCAAATTTTCATTTTATGACCAGCTGTGTAGCGGGTCTAACTCTCTTTTATGATATGACCAGCTGTGTATCGGGTCAATATCTGTTTTGCTCGAGGACTAACAAAATATAAGTGTGGGGGTGTTGATAAACACGTAAATACTACATTTTTTACCCATATTTATGTTAGTTAGGACTCAATATTTTGGCTAATGACATGATCTTGAGGCTTTTACAGGGAAGACAAGAAAATCTGTTCTCAGAAAGATAAAGAGCTAAATAAGAGTTCAAATAGCGTTTACGACGAAAGAATAAATGTCGTTGCAAGATCACTAGAGGAGTCCGAGCTCAATTACTCAGTGGTGGGCTGTAGAGTCAACACCTGTTTCAACATCACCACCTATCCTATGAGTTACAGCCAGGGAACAGTACAACAAAACAAAGAAATGTGCTTCTTTGCCACAAGAGATGCACAAGGGAGATACATGACTAAAGGTTTCAAGCACCGTTCACATCTTCTCATGGTGCTGTGTTCGAGAGTTAAACACGGATGATGGAAGAATCATTTGATGGGTTCGTTGGCAGAGGAATTGACGATGATAAACGCAGAGAGGGAAAGTATCAAGAGCTACTGTCGGAGTTCTTGTCGTCGGTGACTAGGGGTTGGATGATATTAGCAACTGCAGTTCTGCCATGAGTTTGTGATCGCAGTTGGTGCTGTAGACGAGATGCAGTTGGCTAAGAATGATGTTGTAACCGGAAGTGATGAATGTTCATAACGTTCAGGTCTGCAGACGTATTGGAGATGGTCCTGATGTTGGCTGGCTTATGGGACTTGGTCGCAGTGGAAGATAGAAGAGTTATCTGAGCTTGTTCCGTTTCATGTTGTTGTTGTGGACCGAGAATGGGTTTTGGTCTGAAAATGTTTATGAATGTGTGACGTGCATGATTATCGTGTTTGCAGAAGAAAGGAAGCTATACAAAGGCAGCCTTCCATGCGTAGGAAACTGCCTGTAACCTGCTTGTGAATAAGCCTAGAAGAGAATAGTGAATGGTCCATGGGTTCTGGATTTTGTCAGCTGGAGTTTAAAGGCATGTACGAAAAGTGGTGCCTGTGGTTGGCTGTTGTCGAATCGGTGTTTACATTGAACGTGATTGGAAGATAAATGGAAGCAAAGTTAGAGTTCAGAATGGAGATGGCATTGATGTTCTACTCGAACTGAAGTCGATGGAGTTGCTGTGCGATGGAGCAAAGAAGCCAAGTAATGGCTGTGAACTGAAATACAGAGAGATAGGTTTTGTACGGAGCAAATAAGCGCAGGCAATGGAGTCTGTGCAGTCGATGTCTGAGATAGGTGCAGCCGAGTAATAATGGAGTGATTGACATGAAATCGCAGCAACCAAGTAGACTTCTTATGTCAGCTGGATTGAGTCTGTGTCGTGGCCTGAGTTAAGAAGAACGATGTTGGCTGTGCTAGGTTGTTGCGGTCGAATTTGGGTGCGAGTTGAACAGAAAAAGAGCTCGAGAAGGAGAAGAAACACAGCGACGAATGGCTGAAATCAGTGCAGGCAGCAGTGGTCGATGGCAGTCGTTCTTGAAGTCCAAAACAGATTGAAAGTGGCTGGTTTGTTTTTGCTGCCAAAGTGGTTGAACTGGTTTCCATTGTTTGGTTCGAGATCAAGCAATCGATGATTAGAAAAGGAAATGCAAGAGATGGAGATGTCGATGACTGATTAAGGCTATGGTGTTTACTGATTAAGGAAATGCAAGAGATGGACTTAGTGTGTTGGCAGTTTGTGTTACTTGAAAGAAGAAAAGGAGAGAAGAACTGATGCCATGATTGGGAATTCAGCTGAACTGTTGTGTGCAGCTACTGGTGATGTTAATAGAAGGTGTTAGAAGGCGTGATAAGCTGGATTGGCTGAGCAATGGAGCAGTTGGCTCAAGGCCGATGGAGTACTGGAGGAACGAAACAGCAAAGAAGCAAAGAGTTTAACTCATAAGCAGCTCTCAGTACTCGTACTCGATGGGCAAAGAAGATGCTGTTGGATTCAGGCTACAAAGGAGTCGAGAGGGGTGATTGGTTGAGCTGGTTCGATGTGAATGAAGATGGCAGTGAAATGGCTGGAATTGGCTAGATTCGACTATGCTACCAAGTGGAGTTGTTGAACTGAGGCTACTGGCGGAAGAGAATGGAAGATGGTTAGATGGTGCAGACATGAATGGAAATGGACTAACTGAATTTGGGTCGGGCAGATTTGTACTCGGAATCTCGGTCTCAGTTGAGAGTTAAACAGCAGCTAAGGCCCTTGAATGATTATGAAATTGAAAGAAGACATGCAGAAGAAGAATGGTTGGTTAGAAAGGTTGTTCTTATGAGATTGAACCGATGTTGGTTCTCTTCGGTCGTTGTCTGGATGGGAATGAAGTCGATATGGATTTTATGGAGCCTGGATTGGGAAATAAGCATGGATTCTGGACTGGGCCTTGGCTATTGGCTAGGTCAAATCTGGAGACTTGTCGCAAACATCAGTATTTAGACTGGAATTGAAAGAGAAAAGAGGGAGGCTGGCCAGAGTTGGAAGACGCGGCGGAAGCTCTGTTAGAGGATTTCCTGACAACCGGAGAAGAAGCTGTCGTGAAGGTCACTGGAGCATAGATAGGGAAGAAGACGACGCCATTGGTTTAATCTTTTCTCTCTTGATTATCATTTTTATGGGTTTTAAGAAACTCATAGTTATGTATTGTTAGATTTTTGGTAACTAGGGTTTATGGAGAAAACTATTTTGTGCATAGACCAATTCAAATGAAATCATTTTGATAGTAGGCTACGAAAATGAATCTTGAAGTCAACAATTATGTTTATGGATTTTATTAGAATATGAGTTGTTGCACATCGGCTTTGTATGATACATTAGCTTCTATTCATAAATTCATATACTTTGCAATTGTATTTGTTAGTATTTGATAATTCATGCTTAAGTTAAATCTTTTAATGGGTTATGCTTAGACGAAGCAAACGAAAATTGTGAATCTATAAATTATGTTTTCGATAATTCTCTCGTCATTATAATTTGATAGGTCATGCTTAGATAATTTGATGGTCTATACTTAGGAGATGCAAGTTTTTGATCAAAAACATATACTAATAATCGGTGATGCAATAGAACAAAGACGTATACATAAATTTGGATTTCAATTCTTTTCGGTGCGAAATATAAATAGTAGTGGAATCCATAGACCCTGGTTGCCGTTTCTCGTATTATATTTTGATTCGTTTAGCTATTATCTTCTTCTTGGAAATCATTTTTTGTAAAACCCAAAAATATTCTTCTTGGTTGGTGTTTTTAGAGATATTGATTATAGTATTTCCATCGCTCCTCGTGGGAACGACCCGTACTTGCCTCTGTCTACTAGTTAGACACCGTGCGATTGCGGTTAGTACATATAGGCATCCTGAAAGCCTATCAATTTTTGGAGCCGCTGCCGGGGAGCGGTTGTGGAATATTGTAATTAGTATTTTTGATTTTGTAAATAGTTAGGTGTTTATTTATATTTTTTTTGTACATTATTTTAATTTTTAGGATTTCTTTTTCCCTTTGACTTGTTTTGTGCTTTAGAATTTCATTTCAGGAGCCTTTTTGAGAATGATGAGTGCTTTGCGCGAGACGTCGTCTATGACGCTTGGGGAATACATGTATGGGTCACGGTATAAGGCAGTTCTTGCTTATAATCGTCTCAGGTATGGAACTTGGAATCCACATAATTTTGCTATGGGTGGTTATTCAGATGAATATCAACCCCAATACCATCAGGGTGAAAATGAACTTGACACTAGAAGTGATTTTAGGAATTATGATACCGATATAATATCTGAATCTATTATATCTTACCCTACTCATGATCATTTAATTGATTATTTGTCTATTCAAAAGGACGAGAGTTGTGTTAGAGACGTCATTTATTCAGATAATGATGATTTAGAAGAACATATTTATACATAAGATACTATTGTTGAGTCTAACGACTTTAAGACAGTAGACGTTCATCAGGAGATACCTTCTAGTCATTCAAATAGTGAGATTCTAGTTGCAGATAATGATGAGTCGATTCATGGTATTGTTGTCCCGTTGAGCTCCTCTTTCGCTGATCCATCTTGTGATTTTATGAATGCATATGTGAATGTTGAACATATTAATATTGGTCTGATAACTTGTACCGATGATTTTGAGCCTTTATCTGTTTGTTTAGCACACTTTGCTGATTCGGATGACCCGATGCTTATTGATATTGTCAATGCATTGCGACTTCCGATAGTTAATCAAGGTAACTCACCAACGGAAGTTATTTCCGCGAACTTAGAACCAGACTTAAAAGTTACTGATGAATCACTAGATGCATGTTTAAACCATTGTGCCGAGTTGGATGATTTTATGTCTTTTTACGTTGTCAATGCATTGATTCCTATGATTTCTAGGGAAGATAATGTGTCGACCGAACGTATTTCAGCTGATGTAGAACCTGATTTAGAGTGTGCTTTTCGAATAGAAACTAATATGGATTCTATGTCGGTTGTCCATGTAAGTGATTTACTTATCTCGACTAAGGATTGTTTTCTATTAGGAATGGACTTACACATCTTTTTGGAGATTTATAGTGTTTGCAGGTTCATATTCGTAGCTGAACTGATTCGTTGGATTAATCCCCAACTTTTCAGACTTTATATATATGCTTTGCTGCTTACTTTGGTGCAACCTCACCTTGTTTGAGGTTCTTTATGTGCGCAAGCAGGGATACAAAGATTATGCTTTATGGGAGTCAACCCATACGATTTCGCTTCATGGGAGTCAACCCATCAGATTTGTTTTCTTTCCTTTATCTTTATTTGTTTGCTTGAACTTCCCATCTTAATTATTATGTTGGATGACTCGATTACATTGAGGACAATGTAACGTTTAAGTGTGGGGGAGTGGCATTTTCGTTAGTTAAAAAAAAAAAGATGACCAGCTGTGTAGCGGGTCTAAAAAAAAGAGAATTTGTTTTTTGAATATCATGACCAGCTGTATAGCGGGTCTAAAAAAGCAAAAAAAATAAAAATAAAAATAAAATGAAAAATAAAAAAATTATAATTTGATTGTTTGGGTTATGACCAGCTGTGTAGCGGGTCGTTTCTATGGTATTTGTCATGACCAGCTTTGTAGCGGGTCTTTTGTAGGGTATTTCAAATTTTCATTTTATGACCAGCTGTGTAGCGGGTCTAACTCTCTTTTATGATATGACCAGCTGTGTATCGGGTCAATATCTGTTTTGCTCGAGGACTAACAAAATATAAGTGTGGGGGTGTTGATAAACACGTAAATACTACATTTTTTACCCATATTTATGTTAGTTAGGACTCAATATTTTGGCTAATGACATGATCTTGAGGCTTTTACAGGGAAGACAAGAAAATCTGTTCTCAGAAAGATAAAGAGCTAAATAAGAGTTCAAATAGCGTTTACGACGAAAGAATAAATGTCGTTGCAAGATCACTAGAGGAGTCCGAGCTCAATTACTCAGTGGTGGGCTGTAGAGTCAACACCTGTTTCAACATCACCACCTATCCTATGAGTTACAGCCAGGGAACAGTACAACAAAACAAAGAAATGTGCTTCTTTGCCACAAGAGATGCACAAGGGAGATACATGACTAAAGGTTTCAAGCACCGTTCACATCTTCTCATGGTGCTGTGTTCGAGAGTTAAACACGGATGATGGAAGAATCATTTGATGGGTTCGTTGGCAGAGGAATTGACGATGATAAACGCAGAGAGGGAAAGTATCAAGAGCTACTGTCGGAGTTCTTGTCGTCGGTGACTAGGGGTTGGATGATATTAGCAACTGCAGTTCTGCCATGAGTTTGTGATCGCAGTTGGTGCTGTAGACGAGATGCAGTTGGCTAAGAATGATGTTGTAACCGGAAGTGATGAATGTTCATAACGTTCAGGTCTGCAGACGTATTGGAGATGGTCCTGATGTTGGCTGGCTTATGGGACTTGGTCGCAGTGGAAGATAGAAGAGTTATCTGAGCTTGTTCCGTTTCATGTTGTTGTTGTGGACCGAGAATGGGTTTTGGTCTGAAAATGTTTATGAATGTGTGACGTGCATGATTATCGTGTTTGCAGAAGAAAGGAAGCTATACAAAGGCAGCCTTCCATGCGTAGGAAACTGCCTGTAACCTGCTTGTGAATAAGCCTAGAAGAGAATAGTGAATGGTCCATGGGTTCTGGATTTTGTCAGCTGGAGTTTAAAGGCATGTACGAAAAGTGGTGCCTGTGGTTGGCTGTTGTCGAATCGGTGTTTACATTGAACGTGATTGGAAGATAAATGGAAGCAAAGTTAGAGTTCAGAATGGAGATGGCATTGATGTTCTACTCGAACTGAAGTCGATGGAGTTGCTGTGCGATGGAGCAAAGAAGCCAAGTAATGGCTGTGAACTGAAATACAGAGAGATAGGTTTTGTACGGAGCAAATAAGCGCAGGCAATGGAGTCTGTGCAGTCGATGTCTGAGATAGGTGCAGCCGAGTAATAATGGAGTGATTGACATGAAATCGCAGCAACCAAGTAGACTTCTTATGTCAGCTGGATTGAGTCTGTGTCGTGGCCTGAGTTAAGAAGAACGATGTTGGCTGTGCTAGGTTGTTGCGGTCGAATTTGGGTGCGAGTTGAACAGAAAAAGAGCTCGAGAAGGAGAAGAAACACAGCGACGAATGGCTGAAATCAGTGCAGGCAGCAGTGGTCGATGGCAGTCGTTCTTGAAGTCCAAAACAGATTGAAAGTGGCTGGTTTGTTTTTGCTGCCAAAGTGGTTGAACTGGTTTCCATTGTTTGGTTCGAGATCAAGCAATCGATGATTAGAAAAGGAAATGCAAGAGATGGAGATGTCGATGACTGATTAAGGCTATGGTGTTTACTGATTAAGGAAATGCAAGAGATGGACTTAGTGTGTTGGCAGTTTGTGTTACTTGAAAGAAGAAAAGGAGAGAAGAACTGATGCCATGATTGGGAATTCAGCTGAACTGTTGTGTGCAGCTACTGGTGATGTTAATAGAAGGTGTTAGAAGGCGTGATAAGCTGGATTGGCTGAGCAATGGAGCAGTTGGCTCAAGGCCGATGGAGTACTGGAGGAACGAAACAGCAAAGAAGCAAAGAGTTTAACTCATAAGCAGCTCTCAGTACTCGTACTCGATGGGCAAAGAAGATGCTGTTGGATTCAGGCTACAAAGGAGTCGAGAGGGGTGATTGGTTGAGCTGGTTCGATGTGAATGAAGATGGCAGTGAAATGGCTGGAATTGGCTAGATTCGACTATGCTACCAAGTGGAGTTGTTGAACTGAGGCTACTGGCGGAAGAGAATGGAAGATGGTTAGATGGTGCAGACATGAATGGAAATGGACTAACTGAATTTGGGTCGGGCAGATTTGTACTCGGAATCTCGGTCTCAGTTGAGAGTTAAACAGCAGCTAAGGCCCTTGAATGATTATGAAATTGAAAGAAGACATGCAGAAGAAGAATGGTTGGTTAGAAAGGTTGTTCTTATGAGATTGAACCGATGTTGGTTCTCTTCGGTCGTTGTCTGGATGGGAATGAAGTCGATATGGATTTTATGGAGCCTGGATTGGGAAATAAGCATGGATTCTGGACTGGGCCTTGGCTATTGGCTAGGTCAAATCTGGAGACTTGTCGCAAACATCAGTATTTAGACTGGAATTGAAAGAGAAAAGAGGGAGGCTGGCCAGAGTTGGAAGACGCGGCGGAAGCTCTGTTAGAGGATTTCCAACCGGAGAAGAAGCTGTCGTGAAGGTCACTGGAGCATAGATAGGGAAGAAGACGACGCCATTGGTTTAATCTTTTCTCTCTTGATTATCATTTTTATGGGTTTTAAGAAACTCATAGTTATGTATTGTTAGATTTTTGGTAACTAGGGTTTATGGAGAAAACTATTTTGTGCATAGACCAATTCAAATGAAATCATTTTGATAGTAGGCTACGAAAATGAATCTTGAAGTCAACAATTATGTTTATGGATTTTATTAGAATATGAGTTGTTGCACATCGGCTTTGTATGATACATTAGCTTCTATTCATAAATTCATATACTTTGCAATTGTATTTGTTAGTATTTGATAATTCATGCTTAAGTTAAATCTTTTAATGGGTTATGCTTAGACGAAGCAAACGAAAATTGTGAATCTATAAATTATGTTTTCGATAATTCTCTCGTCATTATAATTTGATAGGTCATGCTTAGATAATTTGATGGTCTATACTTAGGAGATGCAAGTTTTTGATCAAAAACATATACTAATAATCGGTGATGCAATAGAACAAAGACGTATACATAAATTTGGATTTCAATTCTTTTCGGTGCGAAATATAAATAGTAGTGGAATCCATAGACCCTGGTTGCCGTTTCTCGTATTATATTTTGATTCGTTTAGCTATTATCTTCTTCTTGGAAATCATTTTTTGTAAAACCCAAAAATATTCTTCTTGGTTGGTGTTTTTAGAGATATTGATTATAGTATTTCCATCGCTCCTCGTGGGAACGACCCGTACTTGCCTCTGTCTACTAGTTAGACACCGTGCGATTGCGGTTAGTACATATAGGCATCCTGAAAGCCTATCAATTTTTGGAGCCGCTGCCGGGGAGCGGTTGTGGAATATTGTAATTAGTATTTTTGATTTTGTAAATAGTTAGGTGTTTATTTATATTTTTTTTGTACATTATTTTAATTTTTAGGATTTCTTTTTCCCTTTGACTTGTTTTGTGCTTTAGAATTTCATTTCAGGAGCCTTTTTGAGAATGATGAGTGCTTTGCGCGAGACGTCGTCTATGACGCTTGGGGAATACATGTATGGGTCACGGTATAAGGCAGTTCTTGCTTATAATCGTCTCAGGTATGGAACTTGGAATCCACATAATTTTGCTATGGGTGGTTATTCAGATGAATATCAACCCCAATACCATCAGGGTGAAAATGAACTTGACACTAGAAGTGATTTTAGGAATTATGATACCGATATAATATCTGAATCTATTATATCTTACCCTACTCATGATCATTTAATTGATTATTTGTCTATTCAAAAGGACGAGAGTTGTGTTAGAGACGTCATTTATTCAGATAATGATGATTTAGAAGAACATATTTATACATAAGATACTATTGTTGAGTCTAACGACTTTAAGACAGTAGACGTTCATCAGGAGATACCTTCTAGTCATTCAAATAGTGAGATTCTAGTTGCAGATAATGATGAGTCGATTCATGGTATTGTTGTCCCGTTGAGCTCCTCTTTCGCTGATCCATCTTGTGATTTTATGAATGCATATGTGAATGTTGAACATATTAATATTGGTCTGATAACTTGTACCGATGATTTTGAGCCTTTATCTGTTTGTTTAGCACACTTTGCTGATTCGGATGACCCGATGCTTATTGATATTGTCAATGCATTGCGACTTCCGATAGTTAATCAAGGTAACTCACCAACGGAAGTTATTTCCGCGAACTTAGAACCAGACTTAAAAGTTACTGATGAATCACTAGATGCATGTTTAAACCATTGTGCCGAGTTGGATGATTTTATGTCTTTTTACGTTGTCAATGCATTGATTCCTATGATTTCTAGGGAAGATAATGTGTCGACCGAACGTATTTCAGCTGATGTAGAACCTGATTTAGAGTGTGCTTTTCGAATAGAAACTAATATGGATTCTATGTCGGTTGTCCATGTAAGTGATTTACTTATCTCGACTAAGGATTGTTTTCTATTAGGAATGGACTTACACATCTTTTTGGAGATTTATAGTGTTTGCAGGTTCATATTCGTAGCTGAACTGATTCGTTGGATTAATCCCCAACTTTTCAGACTTTATATATATGCTTTGCTGCTTACTTTGGTGCAACCTCACCTTGTTTGAGGTTCTTTATGTGCGCAAGCAGGGATACAAAGATTATGCTTTATGGGAGTCAACCCATACGATTTCGCTTCATGGGAGTCAACCCATCAGATTTGTTTTCTTTCCTTTATCTTTATTTGTTTGCTTGAACTTCCCATCTTAATTATTATGTTGGATGACTCGATTACATTGAGGACAATGTAACGTTTAAGTGTGGGGGAGTGGCATTTTCGTTAGTTAAAAAAAAAAAGATGACCAGCTGTGTAGCGGGTCTAAAAAAAAGAGAATTTGTTTTTTGAATATCATGACCAGCTGTATAGCGGGTCTAAAAAAGCAAAAAAAATAAAAATAAAAATAAAATGAAAAATAAAAAAATTATAATTTGATTGTTTGGGTTATGACCAGCTGTGTAGCGGGTCGTTTCTATGGTATTTGTCATGACCAGCTTTGTAGCGGGTCTTTTGTAGGGTATTTCAAATTTTCATTTTATGACCAGCTGTGTAGCGGGTCTAACTCTCTTTTATGATATGACCAGCTGTGTATCGGGTCAATATCTGTTTTGCTCGAGGACTAACAAAATATAAGTGTGGGGGTGTTGATAAACACGTAAATACTACATTTTTTACCCATATTTATGTTAGTTAGGACTCAATATTTTGGCTAATGACATGATCTTGAGGCTTTTACAGGGAAGACAAGAAAATCTGTTCTCAGAAAGATAAAGAGCTAAATAAGAGTTCAAATAGCGTTTACGACGAAAGAATAAATGTCGTTGCAAGATCACTAGAGGAGTCCGAGCTCAATTACTCAGTGGTGGGCTGTAGAGTCAACACCTGTTTCAACATCACCACCTATCCTATGAGTTACAGCCAGGGAACAGTACAACAAAACAAAGAAATGTGCTTCTTTGCCACAAGAGATGCACAAGGGAGATACATGACTAAAGGTTTCAAGCACCGTTCACATCTTCTCATGGTGCTGTGTTCGAGAGTTAAACACGGATGATGGAAGAATCATTTGATGGGTTCGTTGGCAGAGGAATTGACGATGATAAACGCAGAGAGGGAAAGTATCAAGAGCTACTGTCGGAGTTCTTGTCGTCGGTGACTAGGGGTTGGATGATATTAGCAACTGCAGTTCTGCCATGAGTTTGTGATCGCAGTTGGTGCTGTAGACGAGATGCAGTTGGCTAAGAATGATGTTGTAACCGGAAGTGATGAATGTTCATAACGTTCAGGTCTGCAGACGTATTGGAGATGGTCCTGATGTTGGCTGGCTTATGGGACTTGGTCGCAGTGGAAGATAGAAGAGTTATCTGAGCTTGTTCCGTTTCATGTTGTTGTTGTGGACCGAGAATGGGTTTTGGTCTGAAAATGTTTATGAATGTGTGACGTGCATGATTATCGTGTTTGCAGAAGAAAGGAAGCTATACAAAGGCAGCCTTCCATGCGTAGGAAACTGCCTGTAACCTGCTTGTGAATAAGCCTAGAAGAGAATAGTGAATGGTCCATGGGTTCTGGATTTTGTCAGCTGGAGTTTAAAGGCATGTACGAAAAGTGGTGCCTGTGGTTGGCTGTTGTCGAATCGGTGTTTACATTGAACGTGATTGGAAGATAAATGGAAGCAAAGTTAGAGTTCAGAATGGAGATGGCATTGATGTTCTACTCGAACTGAAGTCGATGGAGTTGCTGTGCGATGGAGCAAAGAAGCCAAGTAATGGCTGTGAACTGAAATACAGAGAGATAGGTTTTGTACGGAGCAAATAAGCGCAGGCAATGGAGTCTGTGCAGTCGATGTCTGAGATAGGTGCAGCCGAGTAATAATGGAGTGATTGACATGAAATCGCAGCAACCAAGTAGACTTCTTATGTCAGCTGGATTGAGTCTGTGTCGTGGCCTGAGTTAAGAAGAACGATGTTGGCTGTGCTAGGTTGTTGCGGTCGAATTTGGGTGCGAGTTGAACAGAAAAAGAGCTCGAGAAGGAGAAGAAACACAGCGACGAATGGCTGAAATCAGTGCAGGCAGCAGTGGTCGATGGCAGTCGTTCTTGAAGTCCAAAACAGATTGAAAGTGGCTGGTTTGTTTTTGCTGCCAAAGTGGTTGAACTGGTTTCCATTGTTTGGTTCGAGATCAAGCAATCGATGATTAGAAAAGGAAATGCAAGAGATGGAGATGTCGATGACTGATTAAGGCTATGGTGTTTACTGATTAAGGAAATGCAAGAGATGGACTTAGTGTGTTGGCAGTTTGTGTTACTTGAAAGAAGAAAAGGAGAGAAGAACTGATGCCATGATTGGGAATTCAGCTGAACTGTTGTGTGCAGCTACTGGTGATGTTAATAGAAGGTGTTAGAAGGCGTGATAAGCTGGATTGGCTGAGCAATGGAGCAGTTGGCTCAAGGCCGATGGAGTACTGGAGGAACGAAACAGCAAAGAAGCAAAGAGTTTAACTCATAAGCAGCTCTCAGTACTCGTACTCGATGGGCAAAGAAGATGCTGTTGGATTCAGGCTACAAAGGAGTCGAGAGGGGTGATTGGTTGAGCTGGTTCGATGTGAATGAAGATGGCAGTGAAATGGCTGGAATTGGCTAGATTCGACTATGCTACCAAGTGGAGTTGTTGAACTGAGGCTACTGGCGGAAGAGAATGGAAGATGGTTAGATGGTGCAGACATGAATGGAAATGGACTAACTGAATTTGGGTCGGGCAGATTTGTACTCGGAATCTCGGTCTCAGTTGAGAGTTAAACAGCAGCTAAGGCCCTTGAATGATTATGAAATTGAAAGAAGACATGCAGAAGAAGAATGGTTGGTTAGAAAGGTTGTTCTTATGAGATTGAACCGATGTTGGTTCTCTTCGGTCGTTGTCTGGATGGGAATGAAGTCGATATGGATTTTATGGAGCCTGGATTGGGAAATAAGCATGGATTCTGGACTGGGCCTTGGCTATTGGCTAGGTCAAATCTGGAGACTTGTCGCAAACATCAGTATTTAGACTGGAATTGAAAGAGAAAAGAGGGAGGCTGGCCAGAGTTGGAAGACGCGGCGGAAGCTCTGTTAGAGGATTTCCAACCGGAGAAGAAGCTGTCGTGAAGGTCACTGGAGCATAGATAGGGAAGAAGACGACGCCATTGGTTTAATCTTTTCTCTCTTGATTATCATTTTTATGGGTTTTAAGAAACTCATAGTTATGTATTGTTAGATTTTTGGTAACTAGGGTTTATGGAGAAAACTATTTTGTGCATAGACCAATTCAAATGAAATCATTTTGATAGTAGGCTACGAAAATGAATCTTGAAGTCAACAATTATGTTTATGGATTTTATTAGAATATGAGTTGTTGCACATCGGCTTTGTATGATACATTAGCTTCTATTCATAAATTCATATACTTTGCAATTGTATTTGTTAGTATTTGATAATTCATGCTTAAGTTAAATCTTTTAATGGGTTATGCTTAGACGAAGCAAACGAAAATTGTGAATCTATAAATTATGTTTTCGATAATTCTCTCGTCATTATAATTTGATAGGTCATGCTTAGATAATTTGATGGTCTATACTTAGGAGATGCAAGTTTTTGATCAAAAACATATACTAATAATCGGTGATGCAATAGAACAAAGACGTATACATAAATTTGGATTTCAATTCTTTTCGGTGCGAAATATAAATAGTAGTGGAATCCATAGACCCTGGTTGCCGTTTCTCGTATTATATTTTGATTCGTTTAGCTATTATCTTCTTCTTGGAAATCATTTTTTGTAAAACCCAAAAATATTCTTCTTGGTTGGTGTTTTTAGAGATATTGATTATAGTATTTCCATCGCTCCTCGTGGGAACGACCCGTACTTGCCTCTGTCTACTAGTTAGACACCGTGCGATTGCGGTTAGTACATATAGGCATCCTGAAAGCCTATCAATTTTTGGAGCCGCTGCCGGGGAGCGGTTGTGGAATATTGTAATTAGTATTTTTGATTTTGTAAATAGTTAGGTGTTTATTTATATTTTTTTTGTACATTATTTTAATTTTTAGGATTTCTTTTTCCCTTTGACTTGTTTTGTGCTTTAGAATTTCATTTCAGGAGCCTTTTTGAGAATGATGAGTGCTTTGCGCGAGACGTCGTCTATGACGCTTGGGGAATACATGTATGGGTCACGGTATAAGGCAGTTCTTGCTTATAATCGTCTCAGGTATGGAACTTGGAATCCACATAATTTTGCTATGGGTGGTTATTCAGATGAATATCAACCCCAATACCATCAGGGTGAAAATGAACTTGACACTAGAAGTGATTTTAGGAATTATGATACCGATATAATATCTGAATCTATTATATCTTACCCTACTCATGATCATTTAATTGATTATTTGTCTATTCAAAAGGACGAGAGTTGTGTTAGAGACGTCATTTATTCAGATAATGATGATTTAGAAGAACATATTTATACATAAGATACTATTGTTGAGTCTAACGACTTTAAGACAGTAGACGTTCATCAGGAGATACCTTCTAGTCATTCAAATAGTGAGATTCTAGTTGCAGATAATGATGAGTCGATTCATGGTATTGTTGTCCCGTTGAGCTCCTCTTTCGCTGATCCATCTTGTGATTTTATGAATGCATATGTGAATGTTGAACATATTAATATTGGTCTGATAACTTGTACCGATGATTTTGAGCCTTTATCTGTTTGTTTAGCACACTTTGCTGATTCGGATGACCCGATGCTTATTGATATTGTCAATGCATTGCGACTTCCGATAGTTAATCAAGGTAACTCACCAACGGAAGTTATTTCCGCGAACTTAGAACCAGACTTAAAAGTTACTGATGAATCACTAGATGCATGTTTAAACCATTGTGCCGAGTTGGATGATTTTATGTCTTTTTACGTTGTCAATGCATTGATTCCTATGATTTCTAGGGAAGATAATGTGTCGACCGAACGTATTTCAGCTGATGTAGAACCTGATTTAGAGTGTGCTTTTCGAATAGAAACTAATATGGATTCTATGTCGGTTGTCCATGTAAGTGATTTACTTATCTCGACTAAGGATTGTTTTCTATTAGGAATGGACTTACACATCTTTTTGGAGATTTATAGTGTTTGCAGGTTCATATTCGTAGCTGAACTGATTCGTTGGATTAATCCCCAACTTTTCAGACTTTATATATATGCTTTGCTGCTTACTTTGGTGCAACCTCACCTTGTTTGAGGTTCTTTATGTGCGCAAGCAGGGATACAAAGATTATGCTTTATGGGAGTCAACCCATACGATTTCGCTTCATGGGAGTCAACCCATCAGATTTGTTTTCTTTCCTTTATCTTTATTTGTTTGCTTGAACTTCCCATCTTAATTATTATGTTGGATGACTCGATTACATTGAGGACAATGTAACGTTTAAGTGTGGGGGAGTGGCATTTTCGTTAGTTAAAAAAAAAAAGATGACCAGCTGTGTAGCGGGTCTAAAAAAAAGAGAATTTGTTTTTTGAATATCATGACCAGCTGTATAGCGGGTCTAAAAAAGCAAAAAAAATAAAAATAAAAATAAAATGAAAAATAAAAAAATTATAATTTGATTGTTTGGGTTATGACCAGCTGTGTAGCGGGTCGTTTCTATGGTATTTGTCATGACCAGCTTTGTAGCGGGTCTTTTGTAGGGTATTTCAAATTTTCATTTTATGACCAGCTGTGTAGCGGGTCTAACTCTCTTTTATGATATGACCAGCTGTGTATCGGGTCAATATCTGTTTTGCTCGAGGACTAACAAAATATAAGTGTGGGGGTGTTGATAAACACGTAAATACTACATTTTTTACCCATATTTATGTTAGTTAGGACTCAATATTTTGGCTAATGACATGATCTTGAGGCTTTTACAGGGAAGACAAGAAAATCTGTTCTCAGAAAGATAAAGAGCTAAATAAGAGTTCAAATAGCGTTTACGACGAAAGAATAAATGTCGTTGCAAGATCACTAGAGGAGTCCGAGCTCAATTACTCAGTGGTGGGCTGTAGAGTCAACACCTGTTTCAACATCACCACCTATCCTATGAGTTACAGCCAGGGAACAGTACAACAAAACAAAGAAATGTGCTTCTTTGCCACAAGAGATGCACAAGGGAGATACATGACTAAAGGTTTCAAGCACCGTTCACATCTTCTCATGGTGCTGTGTTCGAGAGTTAAACACGGATGATGGAAGAATCATTTGATGGGTTCGTTGGCAAAGGAATTGACGATGAGAAACGCAGAGAGGGAAAGTATCAAGAGCTACTGTCGGAGTTCTTGTCGTCGGTGACTAGGGGTTGGATGATATTAGCAACTGCAGTTCTGCCATGAGTTTGTGATCGCAGTTGGTGCTGTAGACGAGATGCAGTTGGCTAAGAATGATGTTGTAACCGGAAGTGATGAATGTTCATAACGTTCAGGTCTGCAGACGTATTGGAGATGGTCCTGATGTTGGCTGGCTTATGGGACTTGGTCGCAGTGGAAGATAGAAGAGTTATCTGAGCTTGTTCCGTTTCATGTTGTTGTTGTGGACCGAGAATGGGTTTTGGTCTGAAAATGTTTATGAATGTGTGACGTGCATGATTATCGTGTTTGCAGAAGAAAGGAAGCTATACAAAGGCAGCCTTCCATGCGTAGGAAACTGCCTGTAACCTGCTTGTGAATAAGCCTAGAAGAGAATAGTGAATGGTCCATGGGTTCTGGATTTTGTCAGCTGGAGTTTAAAGGCATGTACGAAAAGTGGTGCCTGTGGTTGGCTGTTGTCGAATCGGTGTTTACATTGAACGTGATTGGAAGATAAATGGAAGCAAAGTTAGAGTTCAGAATGGAGATGGCATTGATGTTCTACTCGAACTGAAGTCGATGGAGTTGCTGTGCGATGGAGCAAAGAAGCCAAGTAATGGCTGTGAACTGAAATACAGAGAGATAGGTTTTGTACGGAGCAAATAAGCGCAGGCAATGGAGTCTGTGCAGTCGATGTCTGAGATAGGTGCAGCCGAGTAATAATGGAGTGATTGACATGAAATCGCAGCAACCAAGTAGACTTCTTATGTCAGCTGGATTGAGTCTGTGTCGTGGCCTGAGTTAAGAAGAACGATGTTGGCTGTGCTAGGTTGTTGCGGTCGAATTTGGGTGCGAGTTGAACAGAAAAAGAGCTCGAGAAGGAGAAGAAACACAGCGACGAATGGCTGAAATCAGTGCAGGCAGCAGTGGTCGATGGCAGTCGTTCTTGAAGTCCAAAACAGATTGAAAGTGGCTGGTTTGTTTTTGCTGCCAAAGTGGTTGAACTGGTTTCCATTGTTTGGTTCGAGATCAAGCAATCGATGATTAGAAAAGGAAATGCAAGAGATGGAGATGTCGATGACTGATTAAGGCTATGGTGTTTACTGATTAAGGAAATGCAAGAGATGGACTTAGTGTGTTGGCAGTTTGTGTTACTTGAAAGAAGAAAAGGAGAGAAGAACTGATGCCATGATTGGGAATTCAGCTGAACTGTTGTGTGCAGCTACTGGTGATGTTAATAGAAGGTGTTAGAAGGCGTGATAAGCTGGATTGGCTGAGCAATGGAGCAGTTGGCTCAAGGCCGATGGAGTACTGGAGGAACGAAACAGCAAAGAAGCAAAGAGTTTAACTCATAAGCAGCTCTCAGTACTCGTACTCGATGGGCAAAGAAGATGCTGTTGGATTCAGGCTACAAAGGAGTCGAGAGGGGTGATTGGTTGAGCTGGTTCGATGTGAATGAAGATGGCAGTGAAATGGCTGGAATTGGCTAGATTCGACTATGCTACCAAGTGGAGTTGTTGAACTGAGGCTACTGGCGGAAGAGAATGGAAGATGGTTAGATGGTGCAGACATGAATGGAAATGGACTAACTGAATTTGGGTCGGGCAGATTTGTACTCGGAATCTCGGTCTCAGTTGAGAGTTAAACAGCAGCTAAGGCCCTTGAATGATTATGAAATTGAAAGAAGACATGCAGAAGAAGAATGGTTGGTTAGAAAGGTTGTTCTTATGAGATTGAACCGATGTTGGTTCTCTTCGGTCGTTGTCTGGATGGGAATGAAGTCGATATGGATTTTATGGAGCCTGGATTGGGAAATAAGCATGGATTCTGGACTGGGCCTTGGCTATTGGCTAGGTCAAATCTGGAGACTTGTCGCAAACATCAGTATTTAGACTGGAATTGAAAGAGAAAAGAGGGAGGCTGGCCAGAGTTGGAAGACGCGGCGGAAGCTCTGTTAGAGGATTTCCTGACAACCGGAGAAGAAGCTGTCGTGAAGGTCACTGGAGCATAGATAGGGAAGAAGACGACGCCATTGGTTTAATCTTTTCTCTCTTGATTATCATTTTTATGGGTTTTAAGAAACTCATAGTTATGTATTGTTAGATTTTTGGTAACTAGGGTTTATGGAGAAAACTATTTTGTGCATAGACCAATTCAAATGAAATCATTTTGGCAGTAGGCTATGAAAATGAATCTTGAAGTCAACAATTATGTTTATGGATTTTATTAGAATATGAGTTGTTGCACACCGGCTTTGTATGATACATTAGCTTCTATTCATAAATTCATATACTTTGCAATTGTATTTGTTAGTATTTGATAATTCATGCTTAAGTTAAATCTTTTAATGGGTTATGCTTAGACGAAGCAAACGAAAATTGTGAATCTATAAATTATGTTTTCGATAATTCCCTCGTCATTATAATTTGATAGGTCATGCTTAGATAATTTGATGGTCTATCCTTAGGAGATGCAAGTTTTTGATCAAAAACATATACTAATAATAGGTGTTGCAATAGAACAAAGACGTATACATAAATTTGGATTTGAATTCTTTTCGGTGCGAAATATAAATAGTAGTGGAATCCATAGACCCTGGTTGCCGTTTCTCGTATTATATTTTGATTCGTTTAGCTATTATCTTCTTCTTGGAAATCATTTTTTTTAAAACCCAAAAATATTCTTCTTGGTTAGTGTTTTTAGAGATATCAATTACAGTATTTCCATGGCTCCTCGTGGGAACGACCCGTACTTGCCTCTGTCTACTAGTTAGATACCGTGCGATTGCGGTTAGTACATATAGGCATCCTGAAAGCCTATCAGTTAATAGGATTTTAGGGTTAGTTTTTAGAGAAGGGTAAAATGGTATTTGCACCATCATTTTGGAAGCCCCCTAGCTTTTCTGGTGTGGGTATAAATTTGATAAGGCCCCCAATTATTTTTTAGGGCCCCCAATTACTCTTTCTAATAGAGGTGTTAACATTGGTGTAATTGATGTGTCATTGTGGCGTAACTATGGTGTCATTTTAGTTAATTTTAACCTCAACTTGACATCTCGCATTAATAATTTGGGCCCTCTTCATTAATTCTCAGGCCAAGAAGTTAAAATAGCCTACTTAATAAGCCTTGCATTTTTAGGGGCAATCCCAAAAGAATTAGGGACGACTTTTTTATTCCCAACCCATACACAACATTAAGGGATGTCCAAAAACGCGGAGAATACGTTAATGCCCTTACATAATCGGAAGTTATTCTGTTCCCGATTATTATGAAGCAATCAGAAGCTTAGTAACGATATTATACTACCGATTAATATCGATAAGACCAAGAACCTCACGAGACTACCCATTATAGTAGCTCTTAAATACCCAAAATTGATGATTTTGGCAAAGAAGAAATTTGGGGTAAATTTATAATCGGAAGTCATATTAACTACTGATTATTATAGTTTCCATATTCGAAAGATATGAGATTTTTGCAAAAACAAAATTTGGGGCAACTGTATAATCGGAAGTGAAAATACCTTATTTGACCACCGATTATACAGTTGCCCCAACAAAATAGAGCCGTTGGAACTCTAAACTCTATATAAGGATTGTATCCTTTTACCCTCTATGGAACACAAATACCTTTAAACTCTCTCCAACATCATCTTCAACATAATGGCCCAACCATTCACTAATCCTACAGAGTTCACGATTGAAGAAGATTTATCTTTATGTAGGCGCTATGTTCAATTCTATCCGAGACGAGGAGAAGAACGTAGGCAAGGAGGCATAATGAGTATGAGTTATCTGGGGAGAATTCACGAAAGATTCTGCGCCGACACCGGTAACCCAAACAACCGTCACTCAGCTGATCTTTTCTGCCGAATTGGTTCAATAAACGGACACGTCGAAGAATTCGTCCATTTAACTTATCATGTGAACCAATATCGATTGAGGGGTGAAACCAATGATGAAGTTATAGAACGATCTCTCGGGGAATGGCGGAGATGGAAAAGATCAAGCTTCCGTTATGAAGCTCATTTTAGAATTCTTAGGGCGATGGAAATATTTAATCCGTTTAGGACACGTCCACGACGCTAATCGCAATACCTTGTAATAGAATTGTGGAAGTTCAATGTAGAATTATGATGATGTGTAGGTGATATTGTTATGAATTTCAAAATATTTATGAAAATCGAAAGTTTTAATTCTTTATCTAACTAACGATTATACTCCAACGGCTATTTCGTTCAAAAGAAACTAGCTGTGCCTCGAAAACCACACACAATCGGTTGATAATACATACTGATAAACCTCCGATTATAATACTCGAATGAAATTGAAAACTCTGTTGACAAAACATCCTATAATCGGTAGTGAACAACTTTCCTTGGCTTCCGATTATTCATAATCGGTTGCTTTGGTTCAACCACTTCCTACCGATTATATGGAATAATTGTACGTAATTTCAGTACAGTCTTGTAAAAGTACGCATCAACGGCCATATTTTCAAAAAAAAGAGACGTTGGGACTCTCATCTATATAAAGAGTGTAAACTCTTCTTATTTATGCAACAAAAAACACATATATAGCATCGTGTATTCTACAAATAGATTTTCCGTCGTCTACTCTTGTGAATTCATTCTATATCTCAACTTACAAGCATGGCAACGTTTGACGCAGCTGAAGATTTGGTCATTGTAAAAACATGGTATCATGAAACAAGACGTGAAGATGTCATAGCAGGAAGGTTAACACCCGAAGTCTTTTGGGCGAGGGTATATAGACAATTTGTGCGAGAGTATGGAAATCCAAAGCAAAGATCACTCCAACAAGTTCATGATCGTTTCCGACTTATCCAAAAAGGGGTAAATGATTACATAACGATACAAAAGAGGATGTTTAACACCAGACACTTAAGCTTGTCGATCCACTTAAGCTTCGATCTCGGGTGATTCTCCATTTTATTCCATGAAAGCGTCGTCTAGGGTTTCATCTCCATTAAAGTTTGGATCATTCAACATATACCCCAAATCGCCATCTCTAAACGGTAGTGAACCTTGAACTTGAATAAATTCACGTTCTTCTTCATACCCATCCATGTTTATGGAGGTTGGCAACAATCGGAAGTTGGCAACATATACCCACTTCTTTTTTTTTCTTCTTCTCTCACTCAATCGGAAGTTATCTCACAATGACCCAATTTTTTTTTCCAAACACTAATACATAGACCCCAGACTACCGATTACAAAGTTTGCTTCCGATTACAGTTTTAATCGGTAGGTATATGAGTTGGATAAGCTACCGATTATAACAGATTTCAAAATTCATTACATGAAGGATTTTAGAAAATACTCGTTTTGGGGCAACCTATAATCGGAGGGTTTGTAACCTATTTAACTTCCGATTAAGGCTACATCCAAAACACGAACCAACTGGTTATGGTTGGCTCTGTACCCCTCAAAACCTATGCAATTTGGCAAAGGTTGAATCTGGGGCCACTTATAATCGGTAGTATAAAAGTTAGATAAGCTACCGATTATAACAGATTTCAAAATTCATTCCATGAAGGATTTTAGAAAAAAACTCATTTTGGGGCAACCTATAATCGGAGGTTTCGTAACCTATTTAGCTTCTGATTACGACTACATCCAAAACACGAACCAAGTGGTTATGGTTGGCTCTGTACCCTCAAAACCTATGCAATTTGGCAAAGGTTGAATCTGGGGCCACTTATAATCGGTAGTATAAAAGTTAGATAAGCTACCGATTATAACAGATTTCAAAATTCATTCCATGAAGGATTTTAGAAAAAACTCATTTTGGGGCAACCTATAATCGGAGGTTTCGTAACCTATTTAGCTTCCGATTACGGCTACATCCAAAACACAAACCAAGTGGTTATGGTTGGCTCTGTACCCTCAAAACCTATGCAATTTGGCAAAGGTTGAATCTGGGGCCACTTATAATCGGTAGTATAAAAGTTAGATAAGCTACCGATTATAACAGATTTCAAAATTCATTCCATGAAGGATTTTAGAAAAAACTCATTTTGGGGCAACCTATAATCGGATGTTTCGTAACCTATTTAGCTTCCGATTACGGCTATATCCAAAACACGAACCAAGTGGTTATGGTTGGCTCTGTATCCTCATAACCTATGCAATTTGGCAAAGGTTGAATCTGGGGCCACTTATAATTGGTAGGTATACTAGTACAACCGTTGCCACGGTGTGAGAGCCGACCAAAGAACTTGATGAAACGACACCACTACGTGATTGCACGGATTCAGATTTGTAAAGAAAAAAAAAATTGTAAAAGAGATGTCCACACAAATTTTATCATAATTCTTATTTGTAAAAAAAATGGGGAGAGATCCTAACCGCTCCCAATTTTTCTGATGCTTTAGCTTTCAATAGCCGCAGAATAGTGTCATCACTTCTGAAAACAACATAAGTGGCGACGCAGGTGATCTCAAGTAGTAAGAATAATAGAATACGTGATGATATCTTGCAGAATACTATTAGGTCAAGTTTCCAAAGGTCCTTCACCAAGAAGTCCACCAAGTCCATATATGAGAAATACCCATATAAAAATTATGCTCAAAAAATTATTGGCGGAAGTCCCAGAAAAGTGGCCAGGAAAATTACCGGGAAGTAGTTCAGGTGACCGACAGTTAACTGTCGCCGGTCAAAGGAGTCAAGTCAACTCAGAAAGTCATGCCGAGTCATGGTGCTAATTAGATGAGTTAAGACCTAGTCGGAATAGTGATGTCAGGAGTCTTAATCAGTTAAGTCAGATCTGAGTCAGTGCTAACTCAGCTGACTTGGTTCTAGGCCAAAACTCTGTTTTTGCACGACCACAATCTCTGTTGCTGACATAATTGCGCATCACTGCTTCACAGGTAGCCGTGTTGGCGCTTCATTCCTCCCTAGGCTCAGTTTCAGCTCCAATTTCATCTCCACCTGCAGCTGTAATTCTTCAGTCTTCTATAGCTTATTCTGCTCCATCTTGAACCCATCTAAACACCACCAATGCAAACCTCCAAGAACTCAAACACCACCAGCACAACAACTTCTTGCTGCTGCAACACAACAACATCACTTCAAAACCACCTGCAATTCCAGCTCAGGCCAATTTCATCTCTTGTCACAACCATCCTCTACAACAGTGCAACTCCATTCATAACATTCAACACCAAATCAACCTCAGTTACATAGCAATGCAATTCAATTTACCACCTGCAATTCCAACTCAGGCCAATTCCATCTCTTGTTCCTGCGATTTCAGTTCACCAGCAAACCACCAAGTTCACTACTGCATCAGCAACTCAGCAACATTTCCACTAGATAATCTCAATACTACCAGATCCTCAAAACCTATCTCCGTTTCATGTATTCTGTCAACTGACCATCACTTACAACTGCATCTGCATACCACACCATCCCATCTCAGGCACTCAACAACACAACCTGTTGCAGCTGCAATCAGTCCATTATCACTGCCTGATCTTCCATCCCTGCATCATCTGTAACCTAAGCATTCATCTAAGCTGCATAAACTGCCAGTAATTGACCATCATGGACCATTCTCAGTTTCAGTTATCAATTTAGTCTTCACACTATTAAGCAACTTAGTATCATTTGAATTGGATTTCAAATGTAGGCTAGGGTTGTGTGTTGCGCCATGATTGCTCCCCGCAACCTTAATTCCTAGCACTCTCAGCTCTGCATTCATTCAGGTCATCAACAAACGCCTCCATCAACTATTCTGCTTCACACCAGCACAACCACCAACATAACATCACCAAGTCGCTTCAGTTTAGCTCACAAAAGCCTAGCATTAATTTCCACATATCCTATTACTGTTTTAGCTCATTCTTCTGCACACACCAACACTTACTTAGCTGCCTCAACCCATTCAACACACACCTTACAGCTGCAACCAACTGAAATTGTGCATCAACTCACACTTCATAACTCAACCATAATCATAACCTGCAACTCCATGCCTTCCACTTACTCCATCTCAGACTGCAATTCCTTCTCAGCATAACCTGCTTGTAACCCTAACATATATCTATAAAGCAATCATCAATCCCCTTCATTTGTTCTCTGCATTTTCGTATTCATCAATAGGGAATACTGACCAATAAGAATCAATAGGGAAGACTGACCTTTTGGATTTTGGATATAGTCTCTGAATTGGCAATTCACTGCAATTTTTGCTACATCAATTTGTTTTGTAGATAACAGAAAGCTCTACAGATTGTATCAAAGATTTTGAAACCAAGTAAGTGCAAACTCAAAGTTTAAAAAATGGAAACGTGAGAAAAGGAGGAGCATCAATATGAAGTTCGTAGCAAAGACCATTTTCAGAAACCTAATTTCACTTCCAGTTCTTCAATTTCAACCCCCATCGTTACACAACAGCATCTCCATCATCTTCCTTGAACAAAACCCATAAATTACACAACCCAGGACTTCGTTCTTCCCTTAATTTGACAACAACCCCATCCCTTGACAATCACCATAAATTACACAACCCATAAATTAATTTTGAATTTCGCTGCAAAACCCTAACTCTTCACCTCAAACAGCAACGACCATTTCCATTCTTCCTATTGTTAATCGATGGCAGCATTCACATCTTCTACTTCGAATCCTTCTCAATTTCTATCTCAATCATCTTCCATTAATCTTATCTGTTTCGATCTCTTCTCTCGGTTTCATGGCTGAAGAATGAAGAAGAACGAAGGAGAAGGAAGAAGAAAAAAAATGGAGGTGTCCGGGATTCGATCCCGCGACATTTGTGTCAATTTGACAAACATTCCAGCCATGAGAGGGGTATTATTGATTTTTCATCCCTAACCATTTCTAATCTTTTTGCTTCAATTTGATGACTTAAATTTTACAAAAAAGTGACCATATAAGGTCCTCCCTTGCTTCGCTCGATCGGCCCAAAAAGTTAAATAAGCTACCGATTATAGCAGATTTCAAAATTCATTCCATGAAGGATTTTAGAAAAAATTCATTTTGGGGCAACCTATAATCGGAGGTTTTGCAACCTATTTAGCTTCTGATTACGGTTACATCCAAAACATGAAGCAAGTGGTTATGGTTGGCTCTGCACCCCTCAAAACCTATGGAATATGGCCAATATTGAATATGGGGGTACTTTTAATCGGTAGGTATATGAGTTGGATAAGCTACCGATTATAGCAGATTTCAAAATTCATTACATGAAGGATTTAAAAAAAAACTCATTTTGGGGCAACCTATTATCTTCCGATTATGGCTGCATCCAAAACACGAACCAAGTGGTTATGGTTATGGTTGGCCAAAACCTATGGAATTTGGCCAAGGTTGAATATGGGGCTACTTATAATCGGTCGTCATACGAGTTGGTTAATCTACCGATTATAGAAGGGAATATTAGCCGAAAGATCCACATACTAATCGGTAGGTAGTGTTCCAATTTAACCTACCGATTCACATGTTACCTACAGATTACGTTTTATGCTACCGATTATGGAAGGGCATAGTTGCCATTTAAAAATTTCGGAGATAAAAAGGTAGCTTAGATTTACGTTTAGATGACCTTTTTTATCTTTTAGTATCGCCCCTAATTCTTTTGGGATCCCCCTAAAAATGCCACGTTAATAAGTTTCATTTTCATTCTCATCGCTTTTCCTAAGCCATGTTTAAACAAAGTTAGCATAAGCATCTCTTGCGAAAAGTCTAATGAACAACAGCGATATAAAAATGAGAAATTCAATGTCCAGGAATCTTAAAAAATGCAAGACATTTTCTACCTGAAAGATTGCTAGAATCATAAGATTATTGGTTCATATAAAAGAATCATAAAATATAGCTTTCCCCCATGGTTGAAACATGCAAAACAAAGAGTACTGGTGACCGGTGAGTCACCACCAAGTTGAACTCTTAAACAATTGCATCTGGTCTCCTCATGAAACAAATTTAACAAGACTTGGATATATTTTTCTCCGAAAATTTGTTGCACTTTATTTTGCTTTATCACTTTATACTTTTCTTCCTTTGTTTAAAGTTTTATTTCCTTTTGGAAAAACCTAGTGTCCAAGTGACGCCTTGGCCAATATCTAAAACAACGTAGTGAAGTTCCTAAGAGCGACTGCAATGGTACGACTAAACTCAAAGATCAAAGACAAAAAAAGAAGACTAAATATGAGTTTAATCTGTATTGTGACGTTATGGGGAGAAGACCAAATTTGGTCGCGCGTAAAACAATTTTACGCATGAAGACGGGCGGAAGTATTAGTTACGTTTCATTTCTGCGCGGAATTATAAATTACGTTTCAAACGGGCGTAAATATAAATCACGTTTGTTATCGAGCGTAAATATAAATTACGTTTGGTAAGGGGCGGAATCTTAAATTCCGCCCGTTGATCAGACGGATTCCAAATGACCGCTCGAAGAAACGTAAAACTAAATTCCTCCCGAGTTAAACACGGTCACACAGCACGTGTGAGATCAGACGGGCGAACATCTGGTGTCCGCGTGATGAATTGTACGGACGGACATCTGCTGTCCGCGTGATGAATTTGTCAGGCGTAAAATATTATTACGCCTGAGAAGGGCGTAACCAAAATTTCCGCCCAGTAGGTTTTCATTAGGGTTCAGGGTTAGGGCGTACTCTTCCTGTCCGTCTGATCAAATCGGGCGTAATCTTAATGAACCGCCCCTTCCACCAATACCGCCTCTCCTTCCCAACCACAACCCATCTCTTCTACACGAGCCTTCTTCTTCTCAGTTCATATTCTTCCACAGTTCATATTCTTACACAGTTCATATTCTTCTTCGCTTCACCGCCCCTCTTCAGTTCATATTCTTCTTCTCCATTCCCATCTACCAACCGTACAAATACCCTAAAAACTCCACAAAAACCCTAAAAACTCCATTATAAGGTATGTATTTTCTACTTTCTTTATTCAATTTGTGTAATAATAATATCATGTATTGTATTTTTTGTTCGAATTTATTTCAATTTGTGTAATAATAATATCATGTATTGTATTTTTTGTTCGAATTTATTTAGGGTTTTTACGTTGAAAATTGAATCAGACTTTATTACTAATTGGATATTCATATTGGGTTAATCAAATCTTATTAAAATTGGGTTAATCACATCTTAATCCAATAGTATGTTAATGTTAATGTTATTACTTTTGTTACTGTTTCGTAATTTAATTTAATTTTTTGTTTTATTTAATAGTTATAAATATTAATGATTGGATAATTATTTTTTGTTAATTTAGTTACGTGATTTAATTTAATATATTTTTTTGTTAATTTAATTTCGTAATTTAATTTATTTTTTTGTTAATTATAAATAGTTATAAATATAGTTAATTGGATAATTATTTTTTGTTAATTTAGTTACGTGATTTAATTTAATTTATCTTTTTGTTAATTTAGTTTCGTATTTTAATTGAATTTTTTGTTAATTATAAATAGTTATAAATATAGTTAATTGGATAATTATTTTTTTGGTTAAATTTATGTTTATGGAATTTTATGATGTTGAAATTTTGTTCGGTTAAATTTATGTCTATTATGGTTCGTGGATTGGTCTTTTAATTATGAAATTGTATTTAACATGTTTGTGCGTAGAATGAACAAGTTTATATCGAGGTTTAGTGGTCGCCAAAAGACCAACAAGAGACAAAAATCTACCGAAGCTGATTACAACTTAATCTCTACCGGTCAAATTGAGGAGGTCGACGTCCCCGGGTTAGGGAGGTTTCCTATAGTGGAAGATGATAAGCCGCACGCTACTGAA
The DNA here is from genome assembly GCF_003573695.1 of Papaver somniferum. Taxonomy (NCBI): domain Eukaryota; kingdom Viridiplantae; phylum Streptophyta; class Magnoliopsida; order Ranunculales; family Papaveraceae; genus Papaver; species Papaver somniferum. Next base: position 136,995,336 of record NC_039358.1, read on the forward strand.
GACATTACATTTTCAGACGCACCAACATTTAAGTTTAAACATCGTGGATGTCTGGCATCGGTAATTCATTATTATAAATTTATTTCAATACATTGTCCTAGAGTTAAATATTTGATTGAAAAAGCGGGGTGGGAAAAATTGTTGAACATAGAGTGTAGCGTTACCCAACATGCCGTTGTTGATTATATTGTTGAGAGGTTTTGGGATACAACCAACACGTTCCATTTTCCATTTGGTGAGATGGGGTTCACGCCATTAGATTGGGTCATGTTAACTGGACTGAGTATCGGTGATGGTTATGTAGTTCCGTATGATTCGAGCCTATACCAATTTGACTATGTCCGTGAGAAGATTTTTCCGGATATCACACAGGGAACAAGAGGCGCGTCGTGGATATCAAACTCAATTACAATTACATATTTAAGCTCATACTTCAAAGAAGATAAGTTGGTGGCGGCTAATGAAGATTCTCTCCTCGCCCATAGAATAGCAATTGCCTTTTTTATGTATGTTTTGGGTCAATTTTTCTTTCCTAATGCAAAGAACTATATTGATGCTGGATGGTTAGCTGCTTTCGAAGAAATTGATAAAATACAAGACCTTGACTGGGGGGTAGTGCCTTTTCGAGATTGTATGCAGGTCTCCGACAAGCTTGTAGGAAACAACAGAAGGCACTAAGCGGGCCCTTCCAAATATTAGAGGTATTTTGGTAATCGATTTTATTTTAATTTTCAACGTAAAGTATATTTTCATTTAAGTTTATTTCCTTGGATATATTAATTTGATTCATTAATTTTATGGACTAGTTTTGGGGGTATGAATACCTAGGCATATGTCGACCAGACATCTCAATGACCGGTAATGAACAGAAATGGCCTGTAATTTCCAGATGGAATGGAAGGAGGTGTCAGAATGATATTATTCGTTGTAGGATTTTACTGAATCAGCTGACGATTGACCAAGTGACATGGCACCCATGGGAATCATACACCGACGTCCTCAGTTCTGAGATGGGAAAGTCTGCTAGGAAGCTGTCGGACTCGAGATGGATATTTTCTTGGAATGGCGTTGTGAGTTAGACATGATTTTTATATTATATCATTAATATTAATCGTCAATAACATAGTTTTTTATTTTTCGTTATTTATCTAATTAATAACGTACTCACTACAATTATATTCCCTTTTTGGTTATACAGCATAATGTTTATTTAGGAGAAAGATGTTGGAGGCAAAACCATCCCTCGTTTGCTGTTCCCATGAAACTACATGTAATTATTGGGCATTTGGGTGATGACCAAGCAAAACTCCTGCTAGCGGACGGTTTTGTTGATGCAACCGAGGTGGTGCAAGTTGTGCAGTATGAAGTATATTTAGAGTATTGGAAAAAGGTTACTAATTTCAGAAAATATGTGACACATCCTGATTGGGAGGTCCAAACATTTGGGTACAGCGGTGACTTCTATTCTACCGAACTTGGAAAACCAGATGAACATGTTCTTATTCCACCGCAACAACAATTATCGCCCGTAAGTGTTCGTTCAACTTTACATTGCTAATTCCAAAAAAAAAAAATCTCATCTATCTCATTTTTTCATGACAGGGCGATAGTTATGCATTATTCCAAGAATATGCTGATTTTACTAAACAATTTCGAGATTTTACATTACGAGAAACGAAAGATAGGATGGAGTGTCTATTAGCGAAAGATGAACTTATAGGAAACCAGAATAATAAGATCACGGAATTGGAGTATCAACTGTCTCTTTTCCGAACGCCACACACCATCCAACCTTCCATTGGATTCGGCGCCTTTTCCCCCACATTGCCACCACAAGTGTGGAGTTCTATGAGTCAAGGATCATCTTCAACGTCCTCGGTCAGGCCCATTCCGAGAACGGCTTTTATCCCACCGCGATCGGCGCCTCCGGATACGGGAAATGTTTAGCCTGTGATGACTATTTATATGGTTTAGCTTTGAATTTATTATGTTATTTATCTTTGTTATGTGTAGTCATACTAGACATTTATTATGTTATTTATCTTTGTTATGTGTAGTCAGCGAGTAGTCATTTCAATACTCAATCAAATTTCTATCAAATTTCAGCGAGTGGTTATTTGAATCCTTTATCAAATTTCAGCGAGTAGTCATTTCAATAGGCAATCAAATTTCAGCGAGTAGTCATTTCAATAGGCAATCAAATTTCAGCGAGTAGTCAGTTCAATACTTTATCAAATTTCTATCAAATTTCAGCGAGTAGTTATTTGAATACTTTATCAAATTTCACCGACTAGTCATTTCAATACGACAAACACCTCACTGACAAACAGTTTACAAAATTTGTCAAATACTTTATGTTATTTTATTTATTAATCCTGATGGAAAATGGAAGCATGTGATCTCCGTCACTCACTCTATAAATACCAACACACCTCTTTTTACAATCACACACTTATTCTGATTCGGATAGAATATGGAAGCATATGAGAATACCGCTCACTATTGTTCTTCTGTTTCATCTTCTTCTTCTTCTTCTAATAGTAGTTTTTATTCCTCGGTTGATGATTCAATAGCAATTATGCAAAATAACATGGCCGTTAGTATGGGAGTCCTTGTTACCAATTCTAAATGGCCTCAAACTCGTAAGAGATCGTGAGACTGGTGCTGAACTTCTGTGGAACGACTATTTTTCTCCGTATCCAAACCAACCACCTAATGTTTTTCGCAGAAGATTCAGGATGCGTCGACAATTGTTTAACAGAATAGTGGAAGGTGTTACAGCCGAAGACAGATATTTTGTGCAAAGGCCCGATGCGTGTGGAGTTTTAGGATTAAACCCTCATCAAAAAGTAACTGCAACGGTGCGAATGTTAGCTTATGGATGTGCGGCAGATGCAATAGACGAGTACTTACGCATAGGCGAAACCACGGTGTTGGAAGCAACTCGGAGGTTCTGCAAGTCGATTGTCAATGTGTATGGGAAAGAATATTTGCGTGAACCTACGGCTGGTGATGTTGAGTTGTTGCTCAACCAAAACAAAGATAGAGGATTTCCAGGGATGATAGGTAGCCTAGATTGCATGCATTGGAAATGGGATAAATGTCCATCTGCCGAATCAGGGGCTTACACCGCGTATAAAGGGAGCGAAAGTATCGTGTTGGAGGCGGTGGTGTCGTATGATCTATGGTTTTGGCATGCATTTTTTGGTATGCCAGGCTCTAACAACGATATTAATGTGATGAACCGTTCATATGTTTTTCGAAGTCTGGTCACGGGAAAAGCACCACCGGTGAACTATGTGGTAAACGGTCATTCTTATGACATGCCGTATTATCTAGGTGATGGAATATATCCAGAAATTGCTACTATTATTATGGCGTTTAAACATCCGCTTGGTAGGAAAAAAGAGATATTTTCAGCGATGCAAGAGGGTGCAAGAAAAGACGTAGAGCGGGGATTTGGTGTACTTCAACAACAGTTTGGAATCATCAAACAACCTGCTAGAATGTGGAATCCAGATGTGCTTGCCTATATCATGAAAACGTGTATTATCTTACATAATATGATAGTCGAGGATGAGCGTCTACCCGGTGAATGGCCACATGTTTATGATCATCGTAGCAACCCGACACCGGTTAATATATTAAGAGGCAACAGTGAAGAGTTTTCCCAAATTAGAGCTGAGCAACGCCGACGTCATATGCGCAGCAAAGATAGGCATATTCGCTTGCGCGATGACTTAATCGAACATATATGGGCAGAATATGGGAATTAAAAGGTTGGAGACGAGGACAAATTATTGGAATTAAATGTTGTTTCCCATATGAAAAAATTATGTGATTTTATTTTAACGAATAATTTTATTGAAATGTATTAACTCTATTTCATATACTCATCACTTGGTAAATCAAAGTAAGATGTTACAAAATAAGTTAAAGTTGATTAAATTAAATGAAGATAAAATTAAATCCCAAATATTACATAATAATACGACTAATGACAAAATTAATACATATTAAAACGTAAATAAACTACTAAAACTATTATCACTTATTATTAGACTTAATACTTAAGGTTCGAACTATCCCGTTTTGACGATTATAATTGGCTCCTTTTGTCCCGTACTATTAAAGCCTTTCGAAGTTCGAAGTACTCCTTTTGTACATGATCCAATTTGGAAAGATCCATCATCATGATGCGAAATTCATCGTCTGCGACCTCCTTGGCTATTTTAGCCGCATGCTCAGCTTGTTTTTGTGCAAACTCGGCCTTTTTTTGTTCCATCTTGAATCTTGATTGTTCCCGGTAATGAGAATTGAAATTTTCTTGCTGTGTAATAATTATTCCCATCAATTCCTCTTGGCTGTTGGATTTCTCTCGCCCGGTTTTCTTCAATCGTTTAGCTGCTTTTTTTCCCATCTGACGAAGGTATGTATTCTCTATGTCTCCTTTATCTGTGTCGTTACCGGACTCGACTTGAGTGCCATCTTCCTCGGTATTCACGCTACTATCCAAATCGTGCGTCGTATCAAAAACAAAAGTCGATCGACGATTATATTTTATATTTTCTATGACAATTGGGTAGCACTCTTCGTGCCTAAATTTTCTTCCATGATTGCATTCCTTAAACCGTTTGTTTACCTCTTCGAGCTGTTAATGTTTTTAAAAACAATTAGGTTCATGGGCATCTCAATATTAGAAAATAATTGTTTCAAAACAGAGAGAATACTCACGGTCATTTCCGGACCCCATCCCGTATGATATTCACCTTCCACTTCCGCCTGTTTTGCCGAAAACAACGCCACTTCTTTACTTATTCCCTGAAATCGTTTTTGCCAGGAACTCCAAGACCGCTCTGGTTTATCCGGTAAATGAGCTTCAATATCATCCTTGATACGAGTCCACAACGCAATCTCTGATTGATCGGCTCCAACGCCGGGATCTTGAGATATTGATAAATGAATTTTACACATCGTGACATCTTCGATTGTCGTAAAATTTGGACCTCTTGCTATTCGTGGTGTTGACATTAAAAACGATTCGATGAAAATTTTCAAAATGATTTGAAATATGGAAAACTATTTTTTCTTCCTGATACTATTTTTTTCTTGCCGAATACAAACGAATGATATGAAAATGTGAAAGGAATTCATCTGGTATATATAGGTATAAAATAAACCCGTTATTAACATTCAATTTCAAACGTTCGAAAGATATAAATATCTTACCAACGGTCAAAAATCTGCTACGCAATCTCCAACGCCAACGTTCGAAAAATTTATCATTCTAACGTTCGAAAATTTTCATTTCATGTTTCATAATTTTGCTGAGGCGTAAAAAAAAAGTCCGTTTGAGAGGGGCGGAATTTTGGTGTCCGCCCCAGAGAGGCGGAATTTTGGTGTCCGCCTGGCAACGCGCGGAATTCTTCTGTCCGTCTCATCAGGCGTAAATTTATGTTACGCCCGCAACAAACGTAAATTTAAATTCCGCCCCACCAACATACGTAAATTTGATTTACGCCCGTTAACAAGCGTACTTTAAATTTACGCCCAGCATCAAGCGTACTTTAAATTTACGCCCGACTATATTAGAATTTGGGATTTGGTCGCGACCATATTTGGTCTGGAATTTGATCTTTGGTCCAAATTTGATCTTTACTCCGTCCCACTGTGTTAGGATCTCATCCCATAAATTTGGTTATACTCGCCCACTGTGTTAGGATCTCATCCCATAAATTTGGTTATACTCGCCCACTGTGGATGCTCAAGCAAAATAAAGTGCAACAAAGGAAGAAAAGTATTGGCCAAGACGATTCGGTTTCTTAAGTAGAGAATCAAATCAAATTTGGAGTATCCACGAATTTTCCTCCGAAAACAGTTAAGACTTTAACATTGCTACGTCAATCCAGCACATACTCAAGAACTGAAGAATTTGTTGGATGGAAAGAATATACGATCCATCAACTACGCTGGATGAATAAATTACGAACAAGACTACACTTGGATCATGAATGGCTTTACCTTTCGGATACAGTTTTTATTTTATATAAATAAAAAAAAACTACAAAAAAGAGAAAAAAATAATTGGGCATATGACAACAACTAGAACTGAGCAGAAAATTTAACAATGCAACCCACAACAAGTTTCAGAAGCAGACAGGTTTACACAAGCTCCACAACAAGGGCAGAGGCTCCTCCTCCTCCATTGCATATACCTCCAACTCCGTACTTCCCGTTTTTCTGTTTCAAAACCTGTTGTGTCGTCCAAAAATGTTTAATAAGGATATTAAATTCGGAAATTGGAGCTCACATTTCAGTTTAAGCAAAGCATAAAACAAATAAAAAAGCAGGTCATTAGGAGTTCTACCCCTAAAAGTGTGACCAAGACGCGTGCTCCACTGCATCCTAAAGGATGTCCTAAAGATACAGCTCCACCATGCACATTCACCTTTTCCTGCATGTATTAGGAACACATGAAACTTAGATCAATTTCGTCAAAGCAGATTTTAATCAGAAATCAGTTTGGACAGGAAGCGGGGAAATGCAAAAGTATATGTATACTACAGTGCTGGGTGCAACATCTGGTTGCGTAAACAAAACTAAAAATCAACTCATAACGAGAATTTAGTTCAAATTTTTTGATGGGGTGGCAAACATAGAACGGCCTAGGGAAGTTTCTGTTACTTACGGGATTAAGGCCAAGCAACTTTTGATTTGCAAGAGCCACCACCTGTAAAAAGAAAGAAAGTGCAGGGAAGAAGATGGACTTAGTATATTCTTAACTATTCAGATGTAAGACGTTCATATTCTTTGAAATAGAACTTACAGCAAAGGCCTCATTGATCTCATAGTAGTCAATTTGAGAAGCCTCCAACCCAGCATGTGAAATGGCTTTCGGTATTGCTAGCGCTGGAGCAGTTGTAAATAACTCAGGTGCCTGCAAGTTTATCTCACATCAGCATAAAAGATTATGGTATCCCAATGAAGCAACTTAAGGATGCAAAACCTTCTTCACCAAGTTATAACTGTCTATAATTATCCTCTAGTAATACCTGAGCGGCATCAGCATATCCTGAGATCTTGGCAATCACTTGCAGTCCAAGCTTAACTGCAGTCTCTCCACTCACCAGAACTAATGCAGCAGCTCCATCGCTGTCAAGGAGATAGTGCAGAAACTCTTAGCAAAGAGATCAGCATCTTAAAAGTCCCTTATACGTTCAGAAAAATGCTGGTCTGGACTGGCACTGGATACGAGGCATTGTTTGTATCTACTGAGTTTAAACACTCAACCTATGCTGATGAGCCAGGTAAAGCAGTGCCAACACACTAAGCCAACAACTTAAACATTTTTAAAGTCTCAATGTGCAGTGCAGAGACATGGTAAATCAAGGCAGTCTTAGGTAGTAAAAATGCATGAGAAAAGTGGAACCAAAAGATTGTGATACAAATAGAGATAGGAAGAACTAGACCTCAAACTAGATGCATTGCCTGCAGTAACAGAACCTCCACTCTCCTTGAAACTGGGTCTTAGTTTCTTTAGCTTTACAGGATCGAACTGCAGTAAAAAGGAGGAACAGATATTATAATTGATAAGGATCACTTTGGAGGAGTTAGGCTCTCCCCCCATTCCAGTACTTTTACATATCTTATTAGTTAATCAAAGATGGATCAATAAGATGAATTGCAGGATGTATCTGCACTGCAAATGAAAAAGGTCTATAATTCATACGACTTTGCACTTTACAGGTACCAAGAGATATAACTGAATCATGTTCAACAGACTAACAACCCTATAACAATCAATTGTTTACCTTGTCCAGGCCGTCATCCTTATCAACAATCATAGATGGCTTTCCTCTACCCCCTGAAACTTCAACCTGTTTACCACAAATCCTGGTTAACAACACAGAGAACAAACTACAAAAATTCCTGCAACTAAACAAAGAAATTTAAATCTTACTGGAGTTATTTCCCACGCAAAAGCACCAGCATCTCGAGCAGCTATACCGCGCTCAAAACTCTGGATAGCAAAAGCATCCTGCAGGAGCCACATAAAGTCAGGATCTACGTATATATAACTAAAAGGTGACGCAAAAGAATCAAACACGTGGTGTAAGTGTGTACAAGGAAGGATACGTGGATAGCTAGATTACCTGCTCATCTCTAGTTACTGAATGGTTGTCTGCACATAGCTCAGCACACACACCCATACCATAATCATTATAGACATCCCATAGCCCATCTTTGAGCATCCCATCAACAAGGGTATCATGCCCCAGTCGGGATCCTTTCCTGCATAAAATAAATAAAGTGGTGTTCAATTCAGTTATTGGTCCTTTCGACAAATCTGTTTCACTATAAAGTAAAGAATTTGCTAAGATTGGACTAAAACTGACAGTAATCAACTGTCTAGAACAGTTTTTAATAAAGAAGGATGAGAATTGATGATCAAAACACGGAAAGAAAGGGAAGTTATTCTAACTTAAAGGCCAAATACACCGCTTCCTGACAGCTTTCTTGCTAAGTTATTAATGCTCAAACTACACAAAGTCATTTAATGCATAGAGCCTGCTCCAGAAATCAGTATATATACAAGCAAACAACAACTTATGAGAAACACTAACCTTGCTTCTGCAAGATATTTGGGAACGTTAGACATGCTTTCCATGCCACCGGCCACAACTACTTCGTTGACACCTAATTGAATACTTTGTGCAGCAAGCATCGTAGCTGTGTGACCAAAACAAAATGTCAGTTGCACTTCAATTCACATGTTGCACAGAGAATACTTTTTCCTAGAGATGGTCCTCTCACCCTTCATCCCTGATGCACACACTTTGTTGATTGTGGTGCAGACAACTGAATTAGGTATCCCTGCACCTAATGCAGCCTGTCTAGCTGGAGCTTGTCCTAAATTGGCACTCAAAACATTTCCAAAGAAGACCTCTTGCACGAGAGATGGATCTATGTTCGACCTCTTAAGAGCACCTACAAGTTAGTTCAGAAACATGTTATACATACTTCTGGATGCGCTCATAATCATAAATGACACAGATACTGTAGGCCATTATCTTACTCTGGATAGCTATGGACCCAAGCTTAGTGGCTGGTAGAGATGAAAGGGTGCCGAGAAATCCACCCATCGGTGTACGTGCAACACCAACAATACAAACATCTGCTCCAAATAAACCAAGAAAGATAATCAAACAACTAAAAACTCTAGAATATTATTAGTTCATTAAACTCAAGGCTAACAATTCATTAACGAAACCATGACAATTCATCAATTATTAATTTCTTAGCGAATGTCTTTATACAGTATAATCGAACCAAACGATATACCTCGAGGCTTTGGAGAATCCGCAGCTGCTTCTGGAGCCATTTAATGATCACAGATGAGATCTGAACAAGATTGTTGAATTTCATTAGACAGATTTGTGCAGAGAACATATAAATCATAAAGAATTACAAAATCTTCAAATTAAGCAAAAAAATCATTAAGTGTTTTCAGTTTCCAGTTGCAAATCCAAAAGAAAATGAGTAACAATGAGAAAAACTTCACTGATCACCAGACGGATCAATTTAAGAAAATGGATCACAAAGTCCAAATCAGAAAAATCGAGCCAATCAGAGATTCAACTCAATATCTACACAAATATCAAACCCCAAAAGAGTGCAAATTTCCTTGTAAATCTCATGTTTATTTGAATTAGAATTATCAAAATATGGCATTGAAAATCAAAGAGGTTTGTCATACATTTGAACAAGTAGTGTATCAAGAATGCAAATTCAAACCTTTGTAGGGTTTTCTTTCTTTAGTTGAGAGTAGAGAAGAAGAGAGAGATGGTTTAGTTTTGAAAGCAATTCATCATGCTCTCAACAATGGACGTATAAATAGCCTGAGGCAGGGCGAGAAAAAGAAAAGGCTCTTTATTTAATTTTTTTTTGTAATTCCGAGAGACATTATTGCTGTTATTGCCCTCTTCAAAAAGAATTGCTGTTGCTGTTATTGCCCGAAAGAATTCCCAAGAGGAGACCAACTAGTTGGAGAAAATATAACACATGCCGCCACGAGCAAACAAACGGAATTAATAGACCTAAATTATGGTAGTTGTCACATGCCCATTTAATCACTTAAAATTTTCATGGGATATGACCGACAATGATTGTGGTTCAGTGACTCAATATCACCCAAAATTATTCAGCCTTGCATACTTGCATCAAAGTACGCATCTGCCTTCACTCATAAGGCTTTGCACAACGGAAGTCTTTTCTTCTTTCTCTCTAACTCTTCATGCCCCCCATAAGTATAAGAGGTTCTGCCGTGCATCAAACCAATTGATCAACTCGCACAAATCAGCAACATAATGAACACAAAGATATAATGCAACAAACTCATTTTATTGCACTAAAGGAAGATTACAAAACTCGTCCATCACATGGACCAAAAACAAGCCATTCACCCTCTTGGTGAATGCCTAACTCTCTCAAACATGAGACTAACTCTCCTATGTAAGCCTACTGATTTTTCCCACTCCTTAGGATTATTTATACAGCAAACCCACTAGCCAAAACCGTGCACAACACTTGCACACGCATGGAACAACCATGTGTCCCATCAGGTAGTTTCCAAAACCGCAAGCTTGCTTTTCCAACTGCCACCTTTTGTGTTGTCAAACCAACATATGCCACATATGTTCTTGGTGGTTATGAACACTCCCCTATGGTCATAAACTCCTTTTATAACCATCCTTACTTTTCTTGCACCACTGGCACGCTTGTCAAGCTCGCAACCAACTCCTAACCGTCACTTGAGCTGCATTGCACTACTGTTTGCGCAATACTGTACTTAGCCTTGATTTTGTGCTCAGCCATCTTGGCACTGCCAACATCTTGCTCCAAGATCATGCACATATCATCCTTGTGCATTCATCATCAAAGCCAATTCCTTAAACTCACTCTAGTTACTCATGTCGCCATATGCTTCAATTCGCCAACTTCCATGACAATAGTAATGCAACTCTTGCATTACCAACTTGTTTGCATTGTTCAAGCTTTGACCAGCCTTGAACTAATGCCATAGACCAACTCTTGATCTATACTTCACTCTTGCATCATCCTTGAGCTTGGGCCAACTCAATTCCATGGATATGCATCGATGCCAACATCGCATGTTGCATCTGTCAACTTTGGACATGTCTTGCCAATCCTTCAATGAAGCTTCATTGTGTCAGCCAATAAGCTTCATCACTTAGCCAAATGTATTTACAATGTAGTGCTGCACTTGCACTACATTGGCCCTGTGGGTTTATGCCATTCTCGACACTTGACAGTCTATACAGTAATACCGCTATTATGGCTTGCGTTGCGCTATTATAGCTTACGTTGCACTATTATGGCTTCGCATTGCACCATTACGGCGGAGTACTGACTTGGCCCGCAATTCTGTAACGCGTAATCATTGTGCGTCACTCGCAGTACCGTAACATACCTCCCCCACCTAATCCGTTCAACGCCCTCGTTGAACGCAACCAAGTATACTCGTTATACTTGTTCTCTGGCCTTGTACGCTTCTGATCCCTTCTCAGAAATCAACAAACTTTATTTGGCCTTCATTCTTGCCAAAACTTTTATGCCTAGTACCAAATGCCATCACTTAGCTTACTGCCTTGCCATTGATCCTACTGACTTATATTGTTGTTGTCATGTTGATCAGACGTTCTAACTCCCTCTACAATCGCATATCAACACCAAAATGCAACTTGGAAATTCCTCTTGCCAACTCCCTGAATTAGACTTGAATTTCACTTGAATCATTTGCGCCTAAGTGTACGCAAGTAATGATTCTTCCCAACTGATCACACTGATCATTGCCATCGTTTTATGCCTTCATATTCCGAATTTAGTTGCACCACACCACATAACAGGACTTATACAAGACTTGGCTTAAATTCTTCAATCATACGCGCCTACGCCAAATCATGCCATGCCTTAAGGCATGCACCCTATGATTTCGTACCACTCTTGATACACCACAATCTATAGCCTTTGCTGCACTTTGCCAACATCAGAACTTTTACTAGATTTGGCCTCCAAATCATGTTGCAAAATTCACCTTCTTGGACTTGCATCATTTATATGCCAAAGAACCTGCACCTTGTTGTTCTTTGCTTGTATTGTCCCAACATCACGATTGAAATGCATGACTTTGGCATAGTCATGACTTATGATACCCCTGACACCAGACCATCTTTTTAAGACCAGGCATCCTCTTCACGCGCCTTTGAAACCAGCACTTTAAGCATCACTTGCTCTTTCAAACTGTTACACTTTAATGTGGCGGAAAAACAACATCATGTTCTTCCAAACAATGAGTTACTCTTAACTCATTTACTTTATGGACTTACATATTCATTCTTGTTGCGTTACTCCATGCTATCGCTGCCATATGCTATTGCACTTCCACATAACTCTCAACAGCAAACTCGACTATGCCACCAACTTCTCTATTTGCTTCTTTCACTTTCAGCGTCTTCTATTGCATATTTTGGCTTAATATGCTGTGTAACATCTTCCACGCGAAATAGCTTTACTTTGAACGAAAGAGGCAAGATCTTTCACTTCAAATACCCTCATTCACTACTACCTTGCATAGAGAGATTTCATTCGAACACCAAGGTCCACTCGACCCAAACTGAAAGTATACTCAAACTTGAGCAAATACTCGCGCCAACTGATTGCAACTTGTAAGACCTAACAAGCCTTGCAATACTGACTTCATCTTTTCTTCTAAGCAACAAAGGAAGTGAGACAGCACCGACTGTCCCTAATGTAGCAATTCACTTTGCCATATGCACTCTTCCAACTGATGCTATCATGTTGCTTTAGCTTTCATGAAAATTTCTTCAACAATGGCCACATGCCATCTTTATGCATCACCACTACTTTTTCCTTCTTTTCCGCATCCACAATTTGCTTAACTTGCATTTCTTCACGCATTATGCACTCTGGCCATGCCAAATCCCATTTGGCGCATGTTATTGTTGTATACATGCTATGCCAATTAACACTCAAATCTTGACACAAACTTGTGCACCTTTGCACAACTCGAACGGACTTAACTTGGTGATCTTGAACATCACCATAGAGCTCAGCAAAGTCATATCACTCAATGACTTCCACGGACAAATCCCTTGGACAATATTAACAAGGCACAATCCTTGCAAATGAGGTGCCACTGCCTACGTTCCATGAACCAAGAATGCCACATTCCTCTTCAAACTTGGAACTCATTTTTACTTCCCATGCACATCTGGTTACTCTTGTCTTTCCCCTTCTCCAAAATCAACTTCAGTAGCACCAATTGTTGACTTGCAGTTGACAAGAACATCCACTTGTGGTTATGATCAATTGCAGGTCTTTGGACACCCTTGTCCAAGCATATTGATCCCACTCATAAACCAGGTGAAAGCACACTCCTTGTGCTCATCTAGCATTAGCGAAGAACTCTTTGCAAACACAAGACCGTGGTGTATCGGTTTTCCCCTAACTTGCGCTTATTTCTTCAGCATTTCACTAACCTTTATGCTAGATAAGAATTGGACTTCCAATTCTCCTTTTATGGCATAATATTGCCACAAAAATACTGATTCACAATCAGACTTTGCATTACCACCAAGGTACATGCATTCGAGAGAGATAACTTTAATCTTCCAACCAACTGGCTATGATGAAAACATCTTCAATCCATCACATAGACATGTTCTTCATCTACTTTGCCAATGCAAAGGCCAACAACTTCTTTGTATTCAGGAATTTTCCCCTAAAATTCCCATTACCACATGTAATGTACTCGTTACTGATAACACTACTAAAGAATACATTCCAATTGTATAATTTTCGCATACTTGTGAGAAACATGGACTTTATCACCTGACTTGCACAATAGAAGTCATCATACTCCTTAGCTTTGTCATGACATCACTTGAAAACCCGGTTTCCAATGATTCTTGCATGTTCGTCTAACACTTTGGGCTGGAATTTTGGACACCTTTGTCATAAACTTTCATGGCATGCTGCTACTTCAAGCTTCAAGTTCATTCCAATTGATCTTTCCACACAAGACTAACTTTTTCTAGTCTCCATACTAGTGAAACCCAAACAATTCGTCACTGAATTTGACAAACAAATGACACCAACTTGAGTAAAAAGAGAGAATAATCAGCAAACTGTGTCCCCTAACACAGCTCTGATATCGGCTGTCATATGCCCATTTAATCGCCTAAAATTTTCATGGGACATGACCGGCAATGATTGTGGTTCAGTGGTAGCTCAAGGAATTAGACCTAAAACTATGGTTATATTTACACCTGCAAGTATACAGGGTCAGATAGTAGATAATGAATAAACAGGGGAAGTCCACAGGGACAAGGAGGGAGCTGGTGTTGTTTTCTAAATCTTTCTAGTGACAGTGACTAAAAGCACTAGGGCATTTGAATCCACCCAATAATCCTAAGCTAAGGCAATGCCTATTCAAATTATGTTTTTGTTCTTTTCCAGATAAAACTACAATGAATGATCTCTCAGTTAGTTTCCCTAACTCACCCCTAGTATAAGCTGTCTTCTTATAGCACAACCTATCACAGGCTCATTTGGTTCAATTAGCTAACTGTCATTCCTTTATCAATTAAGCACATTTCTTCCTCCAGAGAGGTCTCAAATGGATGACTTATCAACCAACTTCACTAACTCACCCCTAGTATCAACTGTATTCTTACAATACAATTGATCACAGGCTAATTTGATCCATTAGCTAACTATCATTCCTAAAGCAATGAAGCACAACAAGAACAACAACATGAACATGAATTATCTTAACATATGATTATGGATTTCATCAAAACCCTAGTTATTAAATTATAACATGATGAACACAATACTGAAAATAAACTACTACAACTTGGTGCACCGGCTACTCCGGGCATGCCCAAAATCAACACCCATGTCTTCACTTTATACATGCAAGCTTTTTCCCCAAAAAATCCCCAAACAGTAAAATTAGGGTTTACTAAAAAATCTAAAATTGACCTTTACCTAATCTCTGAAATCAATCAATGGTCTCGACCCATTCTTCTATTTCTTCTCCTCTTCCGTAATTGGTGGTTTGATTTCACTAACTCTGTTTCTCTCAAACCTAGTTTCTAGGTTCACTGTTTTTGAAAAGATAAAAGGGTTGAGAGAGAAGGAGCTAGAGGGTATCATGGTGGTGTCCTTTAGTGATGGCGGGGGTGGCTGATTGATGGGGTACAGTGATGGAGGTGGTTGAGCGGAGTTGGTGGCGGACATGGTGGTGGTGATGGTCGCTGTAGAGGAATGGAGAAGATGGAGTCGATGGTTTTGGGAAGAAGGGTGCGTTTGTTTTGCGGGTATAGGTATTTGGTTGTTTGGGTGTTGAGCGGGCTCATCAAATCTTGATGTTTCGCGAAGCTGAGCCGTGTGATGCGGAAATGATAGATCGATCTAACGGCGAGATGGAAGGGAGCGAGGAGCGACCGTTGGATGCTGAAGTACAACGAAGCTGACGGCTCAAGATGGAGTTAGGTGCTGTAGTGTTAGACAAGAGCTTCAGACTTTGATGACTGGCGATGCTGCGACCGTAGGATGCTGAGATGATCCAATCTGACGGCTAGAAAGGGGAACGAGTATGGATATAGGAAATGGATTTGGGTGAGGGTTTTGGGACTTGGGTATGCCAAGCCCATATCTTCTTTAAGAACAATTCTTCCTCTTCAAACCCACATCTAGCCTTTTGGTCTTGTGCACAACATTCTTCGCGGCTTCCTTGTGTGATTCCTCTTGGCTTCCACCACTTTTCTGCTCTTTTTTGCTCCGCTATTCATCCAAACTTTATTTATTACCTAAAAATGCAAAATTAGTTAATAAAAATATTTATTCTTGAAAACAAAGAAAATACAGAATATGGGATAAAATGTAGAATTAATGCACAAAAGATGAGTTAAATGCCAAGAAAAATATATTGAAATATGCACTTTTTAGGACTCATCAAATACCCCCAAACCTGAATTTTACTTGTCCTCAAGTAAAACAAAACTAAGGAAATCCTACCTATACCACTGTCGCTGGTCTCTCGAATGCATTTAGCGTATGCACTAAGCCTTTTAAACCACTAAATGTCCCTAGTGGACGAGTGAAGTCTCGTGAAGGTTTTCTTTGAACGTACCTACAAAGTTCTAGGACAAAATATAAGCTCAGATTCCATCAAATGTGACATGTGCAAGACAGTAGAAGCTCACAACAAAATGGAGATGTCAATCTAGCTATCTAAGGCACAATCCTAGCACTGATAACAAATAAAGACATGTGATAAGAGTGTAA
The DNA here is from genome assembly GCF_003573695.1 of Papaver somniferum. Lineage (NCBI taxonomy): Eukaryota > Viridiplantae > Streptophyta > Magnoliopsida > Ranunculales > Papaveraceae > Papaver > Papaver somniferum. The sequence continues at coordinate 137,011,731 of NC_039358.1, forward strand.
AGTGTATCTACACATGTTTCTAGAATGACCTGAAGTTATGACTACTAATCACCAAGAGATAGTTTTTAGGCTAAGAACCGAATTCTAAGCCAAGCTAGCTGTCCGGCTTTACGAGAATTGTGAATGTTCACCCAATGAGTTGGTGATATTTCAGTTTACCCGCGTTATACATCGATGGCTGCACCCTCCTTGCTTATTACAAGACTATTTGCAACAAAAAGATGACTCTTTACATGACTCTTATTTACATTGATTACTCTCTTTTATTTTTGGAACAAGAGAGAACTATTGTCTTTAACATGACAAAACATGGAATAAATAAATACTTGATTTTTTTTCTTTTCTTTTTTTTTCTTTTTTTTTTTATTTTTATTTTTTTGTTTTGTAAGAAATAACTTTGATCTTTACAACATAGTGACACTTTTGATACATGAACAAAAAGAAAAACATAATTACATGACTCTTAGCAAGAGGTGGCCCTTATCGAATGCATCCGGTCAAATTCTATGGTTGCTTTTCTTAACGTATCCTCCAACTTCTATCCCAGCCAACCAAAGAACAAGCTAGTCAAGTCTCATTCAGTATTCTAAAGTGATTGGCAATCTAACTTCCTATCAAACACCTTGAAGATCGAGGCTATACATGTATTGGTAGATCGTGCGCGTGCAAGTTTCTTATCACATGTAAATTGTGCTAGAATCAGGGGTGCCTAAATATCTAGACTAAGAATCCTAATAAAAATACATATTTGCACAAGAGTCAACATTTCAAGGTAAATGAGCTCGATTTTTATGATTTTTCATTTTTTTAATTTTTTTGGAATTTTTTAATTTTTTTCAAAAAGAGGGAGTTCTGTTTTCAATTATAACATGTTATCGTGGTATCTACTCTATACCCCCAAACCTAAACTAAACATTGTCCTCAATGTTTCTAATGATAAACATATTCATAACTTGGACAAATCAGAAGAACATGTTGAGTTTTGAGAGAAAGGAAAGAGATTACCCGATTTGACGAAAGAAAGAACCGAACTCCATTGTTCATGGTTAGAATCCAACATATTTCAGCCGCGATCACCATGGAGTAGAAAAATATAAAGAAAACATAAAATTTCACTAAAAACTACCTACCAGATTATATACAAAAAATTCACTATATACATAAAGTCTAAAGAGTTGAGGATCAACCCAAAAGACAAAGTGTTGAAACATAGACAGTTTCAAAACACTAAAATTGGACTGAAATGAGAGCGAGAGTGAAAAACCGGATGAATCACCCCCAAACCTGTAATTTTCAGCAGGTTTACTTTTAAGCACAAAATCTTTCCATTTTAGGGGTGCAGGATTCACAAGGTCTAACTCAAAATGGACTTTGTTTGGGATGGACAAACATGCATATTCCAACTGTGGCTCCTTAAAAGTATTGTATTTAGATGCAAAATAGTCCAAGAGGACTTGAGAGGCACACAGTTCCAATCCTAGGTTGGGAATCTTCAGAAAAGTTGGTTTAAAATTTTTGTTACAAACCAAATCTAGGTTGGGTGGAATAATCTCAATCTGTGACTTAGGCAAGAAGGTGACATCTAAGTTTCTCACATGCATGAGATCAAAAGTACCAATATTATCAGTCACATCAGCATTTTCTAAATCATAATCAAGTTGTGTAGCATGCTCATCATCACAACACAATTTCACAAGTCCAAATTCAGAATCATGGTTATCCGAAATATCCAAATTAACATCAAAAGAAGCAATATATTGTGGCTTAGGTATGGAATCAGACACATCAACTATATTTTCATGCATAGGATCATTAGTGTCAACATTACCTAAGTCATGCTCTTCACAGGATAACTGCACAATATCTAAATCAGTAGCCTCATCACATGTATATGGAATACTAGAAGAAACATCATTCATGAAGGTCGGGGCAGAAAAGCCTAATGTATTTGAACCCAAAGGTTCCATAACATTTTCAGCATAGACATGTTCTTCTAATATAACATCATCATAATCATCATCATCACAAATACATGGAAATCCTACTTTGTCAAAACCATTAGTGTTTTTCGTCCATACATATGCCTCTAAAATAGGTGAATATGGATTGACATTTTCAGCAATAGGGTATGAAACACTATATCCAGAATTAAGCTCATTGGGAAAATCAACATCTGACTCATGGTGATTACCCATATCATGTGGCATGGTCCTAGTTTCCCTATAGGTTTCCCACTGATGGGTTTTCTCTGCAACTTCAGCTAGAAATAACCATGCATCGTCCACAGTTTTATCAATGAATTCACCATTACACATAGATTCAACCAAGGCTCGAGACTTAAAGTCTAGTCCCTCATAAAGAATGGCGACCAGTCTCCACTTCTCGAGGCCATGATGAGGACACTCAAACAACAAATCATTAAATCGTTCAAAATAATGAAAAAGTGTTTCTCCATCTAACTGGACAAAACAATTAATACTTCGACGAATAGAGATGGTCCTATGATGTGGAAAGAACTTTCCGACAAATTGATTTGTGAGTTGGTCCCAAGTGGTGATTGACTGCGGTCTCAGATTGTAAAACCATGTTTTAGCCCTTTCCTTTAAAGAAAATGTAAACAAGCGCAATTTCAAAGAGTCTTCGGATATATGGTCAGGTTGTAAAGCCCGGACAATTTGTTCAAACTCTCTTACATGGTTATAGGGATTCTCAGAATCGAACCCTCGAAATATAGGAAGTATTTGTATCATGCTTGCGTTTAGTTCAAATGGGCCATCAGTCTGGGGTAAGACGATACATGATAACTGACTTATTATGTTAGGGTACATGTATTCATGGAGACTACGGAGTTTATTCACACACTCGCCCATTTTTTCAAAAAATTTGGTTTTAATGGGTTTTGAAAATTTGGTTTGAAAGGGTTTTGAAAAGAAAATTTTGGTTTTTAAAGAGGGAGAAAAATTTTGGTTTTTGAAATAAGGAGCAAATTTTTTTTTTTTTTTTTTTTAGCCCAAAATTTAGTTAAGTTTGGTTCACAAAAGAGGCAAGCCCAAAATCCAAAAGTTAAGTTTAGAGCAAGCCCACTATTAAGAAACTACAAGCCTAACAAACAACTAAATTACAAGCCCAAATAAAGAAAGAAATAAAAATAAAACTAATTATTACAAACCCACAAAAAAAAAAAAAAAACTAAAATTATTACAATCCCAAATAAAGAAAGAAATAAAATTAAAATTAAAATAATTATTACATGCCCAAAAAGATAATTAAAATTACAAGCCCAAAAGAGAATAACAATACAAACCCACAAAAAATTACAAGCCCAAAAAATTTGGGTTTGGGTTTAGGCTTACCATTTTGGAGGGAAGCCCAGTTAGGCTTTGGTCCCTATTTTTTTTTTGTTGCACAAGCCCAGTTGGGCTTTGGATCTTCCTAAACTTTTGTTGGAGAGGCCCAGTTGGGCTTTGGCTTTCCTTTGGCTTTACAACAGAAGCCCAGTTGGGTCAACCCAACAGCACCAGGCAGCTTGGAGAAGGCAGCACCAGCAAGAATGGCTAGCTGCACCAGGTTCACTCCAACTGCACCAGGGCAGCCTAGCAGGCAGCAGTACAACAGCAACAAGCAGCAGCAGGGCTACACAACGCTCAGCAGCAGCTGGTGAGAACAATATGCAAAACAGTAGGAACTAGCAAAGGACTAGCTCAGAAAAGCAATGAAGATGAACAAGCTAAGATGACTTGGTAATGCAAAACAGTATGCAAGAACTTAAGTATGCAAGAACTAAGTATGCAAGACCAGCTAAATGCTTACACTAAATGCACAGAAGCAAGTGAGACTAAGATGCAGTTACACAGTGATGCTTATGCAAATGGATGCAGTGCAAGAAGATAAGATGAAAAGTATGCCAAGATGATGTAAGATGCAATGCATATGGCACAAGCTTCAGATGACAAATAAGAAAGTTACAGGACAGAATCAATGAGCTGCAAGATGAGTTGATAACTGAATATGCAGGACAAAACTAGATGCAAGCTAAAGCTAATGATGCATCCATAAAGGCTAGATGGTGCAAGTTAAGAATTCTGTGAGGCTAGATGACAGTAAATGAAAGAATGCAAGAATGCGGTTGTAATGAAACAGTAAATGCAATGAAGATGCAACAGGATGTACTAAGGATGCAATGATGGAACCAAAAAAAATTAAGATGCTACTAAGTTACAGAATAGTAAACAAGTTAAGAGTTCTAAACTGAAACACAAGTTCTAAACAGTAAACAAGCTACAGAATCTAACAGTAAACAAAATTCAAGTGAAAATACACAAGACTAAGCTAAAAATCAGACGAATAATGAAAACAACAATGGCACCGCTACCGAGTCCCCGGCAGCGGCGCCAAAAACTTGGTAGCTCAAGGAATTAGACCTAAAACTATGGTTATATTTACACCTGCAAGTATACAGGGTCAGATAGTAGATAATGAATAAGCAGGGGAAGTCCACAGGGACAAGGAGGGAGCTGGTGTTGTTTTCTAAATCTTTCTAGTGACAGTGACTAAAAGCACTAGGGCATTTGAATCCACCCAATAATCCTAATCTAAGGCAATGCCTATTCAAATTATGTTCTTGTTCTTTTCCAGATAAAACTACAATGAATGATCTCTCAGTTAGTTTCCCTAACTCACCCCTAGTATAAGCTGTCTTCTTACAGCACAACCTATCATAGGCTCATTTGGTTCAATTAGCTAACTGTCATTCCTTTATCAATTAAGCACATTTATTCCTCCAGAGAGGTCTCAAATGGAGGACTTATCAACCAACTTCACTAACTCACCCCTAGTATCGAATGTCTTCTTACAGTACAATTGATCACATGCTAATTTGATCCATTAGCTAACTATCATTCCTAAAGCAATGAAGCACAACAAGAACAACAACATGAACATGAATTATCTTAACATATGATTATGGGTTTCATCAAAACCCTAGTTATTAAATTATAACATGATGAACACAATACTGAAAATAAACTACTACAACTTGGTGCACCGGCTACTCCGGGCATGCCCAAAATCAACACCCATGTCTTCAATTTATACATGCAAGCTTTTTCCCCAAAAAATCCCCAAACAGTAAAATTAGGGTTTACTAAAAAATATAAAATTGACCTTTACCTAATCTCTGAAATCAATCAATGGTCTCGACCCATTCTTCTATTGATTCTCCTCTTCCGTAATTGGTGGTTTGATTTCACTAACTCTGTTTCTCTCAAACCTAGTTTCTAGGTTCACTGTTTTTGAAAAGATAAAAGGGTTGAGAGAGAAGGAGCTAGAGGGTATCATGGTGGTGTCCTTTAGTGATGGCGGGGGTGGCTGATTGATGGGGTACAGTGATGGAGGTGGTTGAGCGGAGTTGGTGGCGGACATGGTGGTGGTGATGGTCGCTGTAGAGGAATGGAGAAGATGGAGTCGATGGTTTTGGGAAGAAGGGTGCGTTTGTTTTGCGGGTATAGGTATTTGGTTGTTTGGGTGTTGAGCGGGCTCATCAAATCTTGATGTTTCGCGAAGCTGAGCCGTGCGATGCGGAAATGATAGATCGATCTAACGGCGAGATGGAAGGGAGCGAGGAGCGACCGTTGGATGCTGAAGTACAACGAAGCTGACGGCTCAAGATGGAGTTAGGTGCTGTAGTGTTAGACAGGAGCTTCAGACTTTGATGACTGGCGATGCTGCGACCGTAGGATGCTGAGATGATCCAATCTGACGGCTAGAAAGGGGAACAGGTATGGATATAGGAAATGGATTTGGGTGAGGGTTTTGGGACTTGGGTATGCCAAGCCCATATCTTCTTTAAGAACAATTCTTCCTCTTCAAGCCCACATCTAGCCTTTTGGTCTTGTGCACAACATTCTTCGCGGCTTCCTTGTGTGATTCCTCTTGGCTTCCACCACTTTTCTGCTCTTTTTTGCTCCGCTATTCATCCAAACTTTATTTATTACCTAAAAATGCAAAATTAGTTAATAAAAATATTTATTCTTGAAAACAAAGAAAATACAGAATATGGGATAAAATGTAGAATTAATGCACAAAAGATGAGTTAAATGCCAAGAAAAATATATTGAAATATGCACTTTTTAGGACTCATCATTCAGTGACTCAACATCACCCAAAATCATTCAGCCTTGCATACTTGCATCAAAGTACGCATCTTCCTTCACTCATAAGGCTTTGCACAACATAAGTCTTTTCTTCTTTCTCTCTAACTCTTCATTCCCCAATAAGCATAAGAGGTTCTGCCATGCATCAAACAAATTGATCAACTCACACAAATCAACAACATAATGAACACAAAGATATACTGCAACAAACTCATTTTACTGCACTAAAGGAAGATTACAAAACTCGTCCATCACATGGACCAAAAACAGGCCATTCACCCTCTTGGTGAATGCCTAACTCTCTCAAACATGAGATTAACTCTCCTATGTAAGCCTACTTATTTTTCCCACTCCTTAGGACTATTTATACAACAAACCCACTAGCCAAAACCGTGCACAATCAGGTAGTTTCCATAACCGCCATCTTGCTTTTTCAACTGCCACCTTTTGTGTTGTCAAGCCAACAGATGCCACATATGTTCTTGGTGGTTATGAACACTCCCCTATGGTCATAAACTCCTTTTATAACCATCCTTACTTGTCTTGCACCACTGGCACGCTTGTCAAGCTCGCAACCAACTCCTAACCGTCACTTGAGCTGCATTGCACTACTGTTTGCGCAATACTGTACTTAGCCTTGATTTTGTGCTCAGCCATCTTGGCACTGCCAACATCTTGCTCCAAGATCATGCACCTATCATCCTTGTGCATTCATCATCAAAGCCAATTCCTTAAACTCACTCTAGTTACTCATGTCGCCATATGCTTCAATTCGCCAACTTCCATGACAATAGTAATGCAACTCTTGCATTACCAACTTGTTTGCATTGTTCAAGCTTTGACCAGCCTTGAACTAATGCCATAGACCAACTCTTGATCTATACTTCACTCTTGCATCATCCTTGAGCTTGGGCCAACTCAATTCCATGGATATGCATCGATGCCAACATCGCATGTTGCATCTGTCAACTTTGGACATGTCTTGCCAATCCTTCAATGAAGCTTCATTGTGTCAGCCAATAAGCTTCATCACTTAGCCAAATGTATTTAGAATGTAGTGTTGCACTTGTACTACATTGGCCCTGTGGGTTTATGCCATTTTCGACACTTGATAGTCTATACAGTAATACCGCTATTATGGCTTGCGTTGCGCTATTATAGCTTACGTTGCGCTGTTATAGCTTACGTTGCGCTATTATGGCTTCGCATTGCACCATTACGGCGGAGTACTGACTTGGCCTGCAACTCTGTAACGCATAATCATTGTGCATCACTTGCAGTACCGTAACAGTAGTACACTTACAATCAAATTCGTTTTTTTTTTTTTTTTTTTGAAGTAGTTTGGTTCAAAAAATAACTGTAACATCCCAGTTTGATATTGTAAAACACTCACCCTAATTTTATTTTTCCCCGAAAAAAGGTTATGTTGGAGAAAGAAAACCAATTTAGTTGCATTATTACAAGGTTATGTTGAAGACAGAGTCTGCTAAATCTTTTTTTGCTGCAGTGATCAAAAGTTTCAATTGATTATACTGATTTATAAGGATCGACGGAATTTTATCCTCATCTTATTGGGATTTTAGAATTCTTTATGAGATTTACCAGTCAAACTGCCTTCTGCATCTGAAATCAACTTCCCAAGTTCAAGGTACTTCTGGTCATCTGTTTTGTCTGAGATCATCACCAAACTTTGGTTACATCGGGAGTTTTTTTATTCAGGTTAGTGATTCAATATCTAGGTGGCGCTTTGATATGCTTATATCTAATACTTCAACTAATCAAAACCTATTTAGGTGCTGTGACTTTTTCCCATTCTTCTCTCAACCATAAACCTTGTTCTCTGTGATTGTATTGCAATAAGCTTCTCTATAACTTTAGTCTGAATTTTAATCATTAGACATCTTATAGTATACTGTGCATTTGCCTATAAATAGAACATTCAATTCAATATGCATTCATCACCCTCATATTTTGTTCTGTCTCCTGCCTATTTTCGTTTTCTAGTTTTTCTGCCTTATTTTCTATCCTTTGTTGGTTCAGTGCTGGTTTTAATCCTGTTTGTGCAAATTGTTGGCAATATGATAGAGGTTTTAATAGTTTTCAAACTTACTCTAGAAGTCTTAATAACCCTGATGGAGAATGGAAGCATAAGCTTGTTGGTGGTTTCTTAACAAGAATGGAAAAAAAAACTCTTGGTTTCTCATAAATGCTCTAAAATATCGGTGGTTCATTGATGGAGGTTTATCTATTAGTACGTTCAATAAGTTTTATTATCTTATTAAATTTGAATTTCACCATGAAATGATTAATGTCCTTAGGCAGGGGACTAGAGTAATCTATGGAGACTTTTTCATGTTCCATCCTTGGAATCCATATTTAAACCCTCTTACTTTCTCAATTGAATATGGAGATTTTGAAATTATTGTGCATGATTTATACCCTGGGCAAACACAATTTATCAATGTCAAGAAAATCACTTCAGAATTAGGAGAGCTTATTGCATACAATGACCCTATCACTCATCAAAATGGTTACATCAGCATGAGTATTAGAGTAAGAATTGATTTATCTCAACCTCTGATTTTTGAGGTACCAGTCCCAAATAATCATCATAGTATTATCTGGATTGCTTTCCAGTACTTAGAACTCCCTAGGCTGTTTTGCAACCACTGTAACAGGTTGGGCCATGTTATTGAGGACTGCATAGACATTTACATTCTCTCCCATCAAAGAATGCAATCACGAGGTCCACCATTCACATGTTTCCTCAGGCCGAAATCAATCTGCCATTTCTTTTTCGGAAGGAGATTATGATTTTGAAGGCTATAACCAAAGGGTATTTAATTCTCATATGTCCACAAACTCTAATAGCAACAATATCAACATCTCCACTAGTTCAACAAATGATTCAGTACAAGCTGCACAGCCGATACAACTTGAAGAAGAATCAACTTTTCCGCAGCAAAATAATGATCTTAGTCCAGTCAATTTCCTAACCTCAGGCATCGATACAGATTTCACACTGGTCTCTGACTCATCTTCAAGCTCTCAAAATTCTAGACCAATACCTGGGAAGAAAAGATCCCTGTGCAGCAGGCATTCCTTCTAAATAATAGAATTGGCACATCTTCTGAACCAGACAACTCTAGGAGAGTTTCAAATGAGGAATTAGAACAGTGGAGAGATCACTCTACACCATTCAAGAGAATAAAAACAACGACACATCATCAACAACGACTATCAGGATTGAACAGTGACAGTCACAATAGCAGCATCTCCAGTAACACCGACAAATAGACCTTAAAATGTCATCGTCCAACGATGTTCAAGTTCATTACATTACCACATCATCTGAAACACACTCAGTATTAACTTGAAAATATATCTTGGGGCCGGTGGAGCCTTCTTTTTTGGGCTATAATCTTGTCTTAATCTTGTATATATGTCTTAGTATTTTATTTTTGCCTAACTTTAGATTTTACTCCTTTATGTAACTTGCATTCTGCATCTTTAGCATATTAGATATAAATATATCTAGGTCGCATCCTTGTCAAAGTTTACTATAAATTCTATCTTGTTTGAAGTGTAATCTCCCTGGCAACAGAGTGCTTTTGATCTTGATGTGTTCAAAGTTTGTTCCTTTCAGTGTGTTTTAATCAAGCCTGTTTTTTAAAAGTTGTCTTGAAAGCTTAGTATTTTCATTCTTGAGTTTGTTTCATCATTGTGTGTCCTGTGTGTTATTGTAGTATCCATCATATCCTTATTACAGTTCAGTTTTTAGCATTCTTTTTAATCCTCAAAAATAGGTTTTCTTTGCTGCTCTCTTAGCTCAGAAATAGTTTGTCCTAGCTGCATTTATCTCATAGTTTTCCTTTATGGTTAGATGATGGTTTATCAAATAGTGATTGTAGTTGAAGTGGTAAAACGGATTCGTATCAGACTTGTGAAGAAAACAATTTTTATAGATTTAAATTAAACAGGCAACTAAATAAAATAATTCAAAGTTTTGGAGAAAAATACCAAGACTAGGATTCCACCATTGACCAAATAAATAGTAAACTCTAAATAATATTCATGCAATTTTATCTTTAAAAATAATTCTAATATTTGCCCCAAGTATATTCTTGAAGTAATAGTTGTAATCAAAGAGTATAAAACATCAAAAGTATTTAAAACCCAGCATGCTTCATCAAATTAATTTACAACTATTCAATAAGAACTAATATTTCAATTCAATCCCATGCAAATAATCAAATAATAATATTGCAAATAAATAATAAAATTAGAATTATACCAATTAATGTGGAACAATGGCTTCCTCGGTCGCCTTGGCTAATGGGTTTAGCTCTTCATGGTAAAAACACACACAAAATAATCACTCATGGCTGAATAGGTGTTTTTATTGAAGAAATAAGATGAAACAGAAATTCGCAACGCTGTAGAAGTGTTACAACGTCGCTGTTACAAAACAGATGATGCTGTTTATATACGATAATAATGATATGCTGTAGATAAACGACAGTTTGATTTCGCTGTAAGCACTGTGGAAAAACGACTGACTCTGCGAGTCCGTTCTTCCTTCTTCATCTTCCTCCTCGAGCAGCAGCAGCAGCAGCAGGTATGATTTCTGTTCTTCGTTTTGGCTCTGAACTCTCTCCTAATTCTCTCATCCGGGTTTCTAACCTTTCTTTGATGTAAACCAACACTTATATAGCCCAACAGATCCATAAATCTCGACTAAATCCGAGAGTATTTCTCTTTTTTTTCTTCTCGAGCAGTTGAGAGAATAATCTCTTTTCTGTTGCTTTGTACGCGTCCTATGGCCAGTTATTACGCTCCAAAATTCTCTTAAGACTTGAACAAGACTAGGTACATCTTTATCCAGCGTAAAACTCTCCCAAAATTCTTCACAAAATCTTTGAAAATAAACCGAAAGAGTACGTATCATGTTGAACTTTGATTCACTTCTCCCGGCCATTCTAGCCCAATTAAGCCCATGAAATCATCCATACTAGAATTGTATATCCATATCACGTCCAGCCCATGAGAATCAGTGATTGAATCTCATTAAAACTCGTCCGAAAATCCAACCCTAAATCTGTCTGGTGAAAGAAAATTTTCCCGCCAAAATTTTCTTTTGAATTTGAGAAGTTGACCTCCCCTTATCTGTGGCTGGTCTCCCTTTAGCAGATGCCTGGAAATGGGTCACCCCTTAGTAATTAGGTTACCCCTTATCCAAAATCAAGGGTCCGTATAGCAAGTGTCCTCTGGGGCATTTTTCGCACTTTTTTCGGGGTTCCTCCGGGGTATTTCTGGGTTACTTCCGGTACACTTCTGGGGCGCTTCCGATACTCTATCAACGGAGGTCCAAACGCCGCATTTTCAGCCAATTTCGCCGCAAAACTTTATTCTTCTAAAAACACCTACAAACAAATAAAATATCCAAATAAGTACAATATCGAGCACTAACGATATATATAATTGAGATAAATTAGACACATAAATGCGTCTATCAAATACCCCCAAACTTATTATTTGCTAGTCCCGAGCAAATCAAAACTACAAAATAAAATTCTAACTCACTGTCGCAGGCATCGTCGATTGCATTTAGCGTATGCAATAAGCCTTTAAACCCCTAGGTGGCCCTAGTGGCCGAGTTATAGTCTCGGGAGGGCTTACCAGAGATATACCCACAAAACCTGTACTCCAGACCTTAGCTATCTACGCAGAACCTTGGAAGGCACTAAAGAATCTCCTTGGTTGGCATACTTATTGACTACAGGAAGAAGTACCCTGATGCGAAATTCCAATTGTTGTACACGAGTTTGCACTCAAGCATACTAAAATTCATATAAAGTGACAGAGCTCTACTCAGATAGTTGCACTATGGACATCATATTCGGAGTCAAAACTAATCACATGGATAGATAAAGAAGATGGATATAGAAAACATAGATGGTTTTGATGTTTACTAAGTGAACGACGTTTCCCATATCTGTCTGAAGGCCTCCGCCAAAATGAACCTATCCTAATGGATTGAGATACTAGTCTGACTAATATCAACACACTGACATATACAAGGGTACCAGTGGTCGATAACCTAACTCTAGGTCAACACAACTGGCATATACAAGGGTACCAGTGGTCGACTTTATTGAATTTATTCCTTTTGGTCAAATGGTCTGGTCTCAATTTCTTTCTTTTTTTTTTCAACTTTTTTTCAACTTTTTTTTTTTTTTTTTCTCTTTTTCTTTTTCAACTTTTTTTTTTTTTTCATGGTATCTCAATCACTCTAATTCACCCTAGCATTGGTAACAACTTGAATCGTGGGCCCCACGTATCACTTAGAGAAACATAGTTTAAAAACAAAATAAAATAAAAATAGAAGTGAAAAGGACTCAACGAGATATGGTGAAACTATCATGTTATTTCTAACACCTGAGCTCTGTGCTTTTATGAATAGACTCTTTAGATGTTTCCATCTAATCAGATTGGTTCCTCAAACTCCTACAATCAAAATGCTTCCATCCACTTAGATTAGTTAGTGCAATCCTCAATAGGCATAAATTTCTAGGCTCTGGAGTTTATTTATTGCAAAAAGGTGACAAAAAGTGTTTCTTCCCCACCCCCAAACTTAAATCTTACATTGTCCTCAATGTTCTAAAGATGAAATTAAAAGCATGAACAAGGAGAAACTATTACCACTGGAGGGAAAAGAAATAAGGAAGGATATTACCGTATCACATGAACGCGGGAGCCTCCCAGGAAACGCTAAATTTATAGTCATTAGCTAGACATCAAATACCTCAAAAAGAATTTTCACCTTCCAAAGTCGTATACCAATAGTCGAAACAATTGTGGGTCCATAAGACCAAATAGAACTGCCACGAATAGGAGACAAATGCTCAAGATTAGAAAAATGAGCAGATAGAGCACAACCTGATCTAAAGTTTCTCGCAAGACAACTGGATTTATCTCGGGTGACCACTTGGGCTTCATATGAGTGTCTCGGCAAACAGCTTTATCCGAAAAACGGGTCTCTAATATATGGATTTTTTCCTGGACATTATCAGGAGGATCGGGTTGTGGAGTCTGAATAGACTCATGGAATACCTCACTAGGCTCGAGTCCCAAGATAGGGACTTCTAATGGGGATAATTGACGATCACAAGAATCATTACTAGCCCCAAACTTAGGGTTTTCACTACTCTCACACAAACCTCTCATTATTGCTTGAATTTCCGGATCTTCCCAGTCCTTAAAATACTCAAGAGATTCTTCTAGTTCTCTACCCCCAAACTTAGAATTTTGGGTGCCTCTACAATGACTAGTCACAATGTTCCTAATTTCTAGACCATCGGGTTCTTGAAAAAGGTCAATTGCTTTCTCTAAGTCATAATCAGGTGGTTCATCCTCAGCTTGCTTCATATCTTCTATGGTCCACTCTAAGGCTTCCTTATTTTCTTGAAGCACGTCTCTGGCCTACTTTCCCTGATCACTATCCAAATCGGAAGCTATAATCACAGGGAAAGACTCGGGTGGGCCTAAAAATGTATAATTAGACTCCAACTCAGGAGGCTCTTTTAAATAAGGTGTTAAGATAGACTCAGAAGCTAGTAATGGTTCGAACCTATTTTCCATATATCAATATCTAACATAGGAACAGAATCCAACAGAGCATTACTTGTTCAATGTTACTATCATCGTCGAAATCCAGGCTAAAATGGGATAAACAACTCTCCAATGTATTTTCCGATACGATGTTTGGTAATGACTCCTGAACTAAGGTTCCTATCATGTTCACCTCTTCAATACATGTGCTATCTAGCTCAGAATGTAGCTTGTTTACATTAAAAATATTCAGCTCAATAGTCATATTACCAAAAGAAGATTCATATACCATTTCGACAGTTTATGATCGCATTAGACGTAGCTAAGAATGGGCGACCTAAAATCACAGGTATTTGGTTCTCTGGGTCGGGGACAGGTTGGGTATCTAGGACCACGAAATCCACTGGATAAATAAACTTGTCGACCTCAATAAGAACATCCTCGATCACACCACGAGGGATTTTAACGGACCTATCAGCTAACTGGAGTGTTATCTGGGTAGGTTTCATCTCACCAAGTCCTAGCTTAAGGTACACATGGTATGGCAGTAAGTTCACACTGGCTCCTAAGTCAAGCAACGCTTTCTCAACACGGTACTTACCTATTGTACAAGAATGGTAGGGGACCCTGGGTCTTTATACTTAGGAGTAGTGGTATTCTGAATAATAGAACTCACATGACTAGCTATGAAGGCTTTCTTCTGGACACTGAGCTTACGCTTTCGCGTACACAAGTCCTTAAGGAACTTGGCATAAGAGGGATTCTGCCTAATTGCATCTAATAATGGAAGGTTGATATTAACCTGCTTAAAAACCTCCAATATATCATTAAAGTTGGACTCCCTCTTAGTCGGAACTAGCAGCTGGGGAAACGGGGCTCTGGGAACAAAGTGAGGCTCAACAGGACCCTCATTGGTCTCTTTGGAGACTCTATCAGTCTCCTCATTTTCTGGCTCAGCAGGGTGAACTACAGCATGTTCACTATCAGGCATGGCGACCTTGTTGTCAACTTTCTTTCCACTCTTAGGGTTGTGACAGCATTCACATGATTGTACGATTTCTCTCCTTTGGGTTAGGATCAGTATGACTAGGGAACCTTCCATTTCTCTCTCACTTTAAACTTAGCTATTTGTCCTACTTGAAGTTCTAATTTGGCAAGACTCTGGGAATTATTCTTCAATTCTTGCCTAGTTTCTTGTTGAAAGCTCATGTGGTTCTTTGATAGCATTCATGGTTACTTGCTAACATAGTGATAGCTTCCTCTAAGGTAGGTAGAGATCTTTTTCTCGGAAGTGTTCTGAAACTGGGTTTGACCTGAAGAGTTCTTAAAACCAAAACCTGGGGGAGGCTGAGAATTACTAGACTGGCCTTGACTCTGGCCCTTAGACCAAGAGAAATTAGGATGGTTTCTCCAACCAGGGTTGTAGGTTTCTGAGTATGGGTCAAACTTCTGACGGTTCTCAAACCTAGCATTGTTATAGACACATGGGCTTGCTCTTCACTAACCTGACCTTCCCAAAATGAATTATCGGGCTCTATTCCACAACTAGAGACTTGAGAGGCTCTATTAGGTTCAACAAGGGACCTATTTTTAGTCTGGCCCATTTCCAAAGCTTCTAACCTTCTAGATAAAGCAGCAAACTTAGCATCTGACGCAAAACTCGTATCTACCATATTGGTGCTACTTCTATTGACCAAGAGTCTTTTAGGGGGTTCAACACAAGATTCCCACTGTTGGGATTTTTCAGCGATAGCTCCTAAGAAGGTAAAAGCATCATCAGCATTTTTACTAGTGAACTCACCAGCGCACATAGACTCAACCATGGCTTTGGTGGAATAGTCTAAACCATCATAAATAATCTGTACAAGTTTCATATTATCAAATCCATGGTGAGGACACTGAGATAGGAGATCATTGAATCGCTCTAAAAACCTATAAAGAGACTCTCCCTCTTGTTGCACACTAGCACTAATTTTCTGCCTAACAGCTGCAGTTTTATGCTTAGGGTAGAATTTCATATAGAAGGCAGCGATAAGTTCCTGCCATGTTTCTATGGATTCAGACGGTAAGTTGTTCAGCCAGGTCTTGGCTTTGTCTCTCAAAGAAAAGGGAAACATCTTAAGTTTCAAGACTTCATCGGTAAGGTCCTTTATCCTAATTGTCCCACAGATTTCCTCAAAGTCCCTAATATGAAAATAAGGGTTCTCATCATCTTTTCCTAAGAATATAGGGATCATTTGAAGAATACTAGGTTTTATCTCGAAATTAGCCGTAGTGGCTGGCAATTTAATGCATGAAGCTCGGTTGGTCCTAGTTGGGAACATGTAATCTTTCAAAGTTGCCATCGTTGGCACAACTGGAGTACTAGGGGTACTTTTGTCACAAAGAGAGATTCTCAAAACTGAAATTTCCAAAAACAGGGCTCTCCAAAGAAGAGTCTTCGAGCTCCCTGCCTAATTCAGAAGAACTACTAGGTTTTTCGCTAATCAATCGACCTAGAGTATCTCTTTTCCAAGCCCTATTAACAAAATCGGGCATACACTAAAAAGAATTCAAAAAGAAATAAAAATCCTAACAGGAAGGTTCTAGCAAACACACAGCAGGATGACTCGACTTTACCACAGCAAACCTAAAGATTTCTAGCAAACAACAAGCATGATGGCTCCACTTAGATTGTTTCTAGACCAGCTTCTAATCCTTCGAAAGGGAATTCGTTACAATTTAAGCAAACCCCTCTGGAATCAATCCGAGTTTAATCAAGTTGAATCGAGGCGAGGGAAGCTCAGTGGAGCTTTGATACCCAAAACATCACCGATCCAATGCGGCGCAGTCACGCATTCAACTCGCAGAAACCGTCAAGAACTTCGAGGTGTGCTTAAAATAATAACCAATATTTTTCGAATGATTGTCCTGTTAAGCTCGATACCCTATAGGTCTCTTTCTAGTCCAAATTTTAGGCTTAGGTTCGCTTTAGGTTTCGTTTTCCTAAGGCGGGCAAGAAGGGAGCGGTGATGAAATCCGAACCCTTATCTTATATGGTCCAGTCCTTGCCCTTTACTAGGAATTTAAAAACAGTCCATATTCAAGTCCTCAGCATATATTCACCTTAAGGAGTCCAGTAACCCGCTTGCAGGAGATTCGCGGGTGTTTAGAATTTTACCTCCCGTACCAGACGGGCGAAGAACCGCTGAAGTCGACTCGGGCCACGACTCCTATGCCGTGTGCGAACCCGAGGGGCCGAGACGATATCGTAATCGTCGTCCTTCCCTGCAAACAGTTTATATTTAAGGGTACCCTTCCGTAGGGTTTAAAAATAAAAATAAAAATGTCCCAAAATTAATGTCCAAAGTCCATAAAAAAAAATACAAAAGAAAAGAAAGTCTAATAAAAAAAAAATTACAAAAATAAAAATGTCACTCTTTTTTTTTTTTCTCTCTTTTACAAAATAAAGAAATCTTCTTCTTTCGCTCCTTTAGCTTTGCTTTTCGCTCCCAAACTTTAAGTAAATCACCACAAGCTTTGGCAAAATTGTCTTTCGCTCCAATCTTCAAAAATCTGCAAGGAAACAAAAAAAACCCAAAAAACGTAAAGAAGAACAAAAATAATTAAAAAAAAAAAAATCTAAAAAAAAATGCTAACTAAACACAGGTCCGCGTCGGCGGCGCCAAAAATTTGATGGTTTATCAAATAGTGATTGTAGTTGAAGTGGTAAAACGGATTCGTATCAGACTTGTGAAGAAAACAATTTTTATAGATTTAAATTAAACAGGCAACTAAATAAAATAATTCAAAGTTTTGGAGAAAAATACCAAGACTAGGATTCCACCATTGACCAAATAAATAGTAAACTCTAAATAATATTCATGCAATTTTATCTTTAAAAATAATTCTAATATTTGCCTCAAGTATATTCTTGAAGTAATAGTTGTAATCAAAGAGTATAAAACATCAAAAGTATTTAAAACCCAGCATGCTTCATCAAATTAATTTACAACTATTCAATAAGAACTAATATTTCAATTCAATCCCATGCAAATAATCAAATAATAATATTGCAAATAAATAATAAAATTAGAATTATACCAATTAATGTGGAACAATGGCTTCCTCCGTCGCCTTGGCTAATGGGTTTAGCTCTTCATGGTAAAAACACACACAAAATAATCACTCATGGCTGAATAGGTGTTTTTATTGAAGAAATAAGATGAAACAGAAATTCGCAACGCTGTAGAAGTGTTACAGCGTCGCTGTTACAAAACAGATGATGCTGTTTATATACGATAATAATGATATGTTGTAGATAAACGACAGTTTGATTTCGATGTAAGCACTGTGGAAAAACGACTGACTCTGCGAGTCCGTTCTTCCTTCTTCGTCTTCCTCCTCGAGCAGCAGCAGCAGCAGCAGGTATGATTTCTGTTCTTCGTTTCGGCTCTGAACTCTCTCATAATTCTCTCCTCCGGGTTTCTAACCTTTCTTTGATGTAAACCAACACTTATATAGCCCAACAGATCCATAAATCTCGACTAAATCCGAGAGTATTTCTCTTTTTTTTTTCTTCTCGAGCAGTTGAGAGAATAATCTCTTTTCTGTTGCTTTGTACGCGTCCTATGGCCAGTTATTACGCTCCAAAATTCTCTTAAGACTTGAACAAGACTAGGTACATCTTTATCCAGCGTAAAACTCTCCCAAAATTCTTCACAAAATCTTTGAAAATAAACCGAAAGAGTACGTATCCTGTTGAACTTTGATTCACTTCTCCCGGCCATTCTAGCCCAATTAAGCCCATGAAATCATCCATACTAGAATTGTATATCCATATCACGTCCAGCCCATGAGAATCAGTGATTGAATCTCATTAAAACTCGTCCGAAAATCCAACCCTAAATCTGTCTGGTGAAAGAAAATTTTCCCGCCAAAATTTTCTTTTGAATTTGAGAAGTTGACCTCCCCTTATCTGTGGCTGGTCTCCCTTTAGCAGATGCCTGGAAATGGGTCACCCCTTAGTAATTAGGTTACCCCTTATCCAAAATCAATGGCCCGTATAGCAAGTGTCCTCTGGGGCATTTTCCGCATTTTTTTCGGGGTTCCTCCGGGGTATTTCTGGGGTACTTCCGGTACACTTCTGGGGCGCTTCCGGTACTCTATCAACGGAGGTCCAAACGCCGCATTTTCAGCCAATTTCGCCGCAAAACTTTATTCTTCTAAAAACACCTACAAATAAATAAAATATCCAAATAAGTACAATATCGAGCACTAACGATATATATAATTGAGATAAATTAGACACATAAATGCGTCTATCATTAGACTTCACTCTTATCACCTATGTTTCTATTTTTATTAACATGTTCTGACTGCTTCAGAAGGTGAATCCCTCATATTTTCATCTTACCCTTTAGCTTTGCTGATCATTCTATCATCTACTTTAGTTCTTAGAACCCTTTACCATCTTCAATTTCCTTTTCCTCAATCTCAGCAACGTTACTAAACTCTTTTTTTGATTCTCACAAGCATCAAATTTGTGTTGAATCTATTCCTTTTATCTCTCATATTTCCTACCTTCTCAAGCCCATGGTCTTTTAACTGAAATTTTCTAAAACCCATTAGCAGACCCATCTATTTACTATTTATTTCACCCTTTGGTTTTACTCGACATCTTTCCAAACCTCTCAGCCAGATCAGCTTTATCTCGACTGTGCTTTCAACTCTTCTCCACATCAGTTCCAGTCCCAACTTTTAAACATGAACATTTTGGCCTGGAATTGCCAGGGTATCAATAATCCAATCACAATACAACACCTAAAATATATAATCTCTTTACACATGCCCAATATCCTCTTCCTTTCATAAACTTTAGCTAATGAAAGAAATATGTCAGGACTTGCTCAATCCCTTCAATTTCAAAACCTAACCACAGTCCCCAAAAATTGGTCGAAGAGGAGGACTTTGTCTCATGTGGAATAAACTAAACATATGAGTGCTAACTCAATCCCAAAGTTTCATTCATGTCCTTGTCACTCCCCCAGCTCCGGCTCAACCATGGCTATGCACATGCATTTACGGTCCTCCACATCCAGCTGCAAGATCTGATTTTTGGCAGGATTTCCCAACAGTTTTCCCCAACATAAGCAACTCAACCTCATGGGTGTTGATAGGGGACTTTAATGAAGTAACAAACCAATCAGAGAAGAAAGGAGGAAGACAAGTCAACTACAGCGAGACTCGGCCTTTCCTCACAATGATAGATCAAATGAGATTCATCGACCTAGGATTTCGTGGGGATCCATACACTTGGAAAAACAATCAGAAGGGCCAAGACAACATATTAGAAAGATTGGACAGAGCACTTGGAACCCCATATTGGCGCACGAGAAATCCTCATGTTTCCGTCACTCATCTTCTGAGGATAGCGTCTGATCACGCCCCCATCCTTTTGCACACCAAAGCAATTGATTGGCAGGGAAAAAAAGTTACAAGTTTGAACATCTCTGGTTGATGCACCCTCATCTCAAGCATAATGGATAAATCAAGAAAAAGAGCTAAGGAATCAACACCTAACCTTACTCCAATGTCATGCCACATATTGGCAACAAAGATCCATAATATAATGGCTCCAATCAGGAGATAATAATACGACCTTCTTCCACACCAAAGCAACCATACACCGAAGTCGCAACAATATTCAACAATTACAAGATCCGCAAAACAACCGGGTTTCCGATAAAGATCAAGTAATTCAGATCATCCTGGACCATTTCAAAACTCAATACACAGCTCCGAACACAATAATAGATGAAGATATGTTTGAGAAAATAACGCCAAGATTAACAACTACACAATGTGATTCACTCTCGGCAGAAGTAACAGTACAAGAAATCAAGCAAGCTCTATTCTCCATCAACTCAGAAAGTGCCCCTGGGCCGGATGGCTATACAAGTAAGTGTTTCAAAGTTTTCTGGGATACCACTCATACTTAAATAATAGTCATGGTACGAAGTTTTTTTAATTCTTTAAATATCCACCCCCTCATGAACCACACCAACATTACATTAATTCCAAAAGTGGACCACCCAACAAAACCATCTCAATTCAGACCTATCAGCCTCTGCAATGTCTGTTACAAAGTCATATCAAAAATTCTAGTCAACCGCATTCGACCCTTTCTCCCATTTCTAATAAGTTCATATCAGAGCGCCTCCGTCCTTCAACGTTCAATTCATGATAACATTGCAATTGCAGGAGAGCTTTTCCACTACATCAAAACTTCAGCAATCACCAAAAAGCCCAAAATTGCTCTTAAACTAGATATCCAAAAGGCATATGATAGTCTTGATTGGGGTTTCATTAAAAAAGCCTTCACCAAATTAGGCTTCCCAGCAATATTTGTGGACTATATCATGCTATGTATCAGCTCTGTCACATACTCCATCAACATCAATGGTACCCCTCATAGTTTCATCACACCGACGAGAGGCATAAGACAAGATGATCTCCTAATCACCTACAAAGCCTCCAAAGAAAGTAACATCCACCTAAAAAAGATACTTCAATCATATGGCTCATCGCCAGGGCAAATAATCAACACAACCAAATCAACAATCATCCACCATCTGAGATTACAGCCACACGATATAAATACTCTACACCAATTTACAACATGCCAACCTCTTCAACCCCTCCTATATATCTTGGAGTCCAATTCAAACAAGGGAGAACCTCCCGTCACATCTTCGAACCTTTGCTTCAAAGGATAGCTTGTAAAGCCCAAGGATGGATGACAAAATGTCTTACACCTGCGGGGAGATTAGTTCTCATTAAAACCTCCTTAACTCCAACCTCCAACCACCTTATGCAAACACAACTTTTCCCCACTCATGTTCACAAACAAATCGATCAGATTACCAGAAATTTTTTCTGGGGGCATGATTCTTCTGTTAAAAAACTTCACCCTTTGGGATGGAACAAACTCAACGTACCGATAGCGAAAGGAGGACTCGACATCAGGAAGAGTAGCCATCACAATAAATCTTTGATCATGAAAAGACTATGGAACATTCACGATCAACCACATTCCATCTGCACCGGTATCTACAACGAGAAATACATCCAACATCAACCAAGTTTTCAAGGTACAATCACTTTTCCTTCCACTGCCAGCCCGCAATGGAAGCAGAGTTTGCTTCGTCGAGTGTCGTTGCTACTCCATCATTAGTCCAAGGTCATGTGTCGGGGCATCAAGAGCGGTCTGAGAGTTATTATAGAATGATAGGTGGATTTTCAGACTTAAAGGCTGTTTATGAAGGTCTACCCCCTGCAGTCCGAGAATGGGTTGAAAGATATCCCTGGCATGCGCTTTATTCTGAAGCTTAGAAAACACAACAACAATATTACGAGAGTATTGGTAGAAAGGTGGTGGACGACGACACACACGTTCCATTTTATGGATTTTGAAATTGGTAAGTTTGTTTAACTCAACTTAAATCTTAATTTTTAAATAATTATTAAATAATCAAAAAAAATTAATTATAGTTGATATTATTCTTGTAGTAGGAATTGCGTCCCTTGATTTGTATTTCATTTGTGGGATCCCAAGTGGAGTGGAAGATCATATACCATTCAACCAAAACCCAAACGAATGAATGTCAAATAATAAATGACAGATGCTTCAGTAGATACCGTCGAAATCGGTTAGGATCTCTAAATATCCGAGATGGGAATCACGTGGAAAATTATTAATAAGGGAAGCCGCCACCCAACTTAGGGAGTTGAGACCCAAAAGTAACACTGGTCCAAAACAGAGAAAAAGTCCGGGAATCAAGATAGGGCTAGGAAGGTGTGAGACACCTAGCCCGTCCAATCCAAAAATTGGCCTCTACTTTATAATCGGGATTTTAGGGTTCCAATTTGCAATAACAAATAAAAAACAAATACATAAAAAATATTAAAAATGCTAATTGAATTATTAAACAACGCACCAAATCCTGTAAAAGGGAAACAGAACCCAGTCAAATCATGAGGATTATTATTATGACCAAAATTATTATTATTATTATCATCAAATCAAGAGAATTATTATTGTTATGGAAATATTATTATTATTATTATTGTTATTGAATGGGACCTAAAAAATTCGAACACGAGACCAAATTGATATTATTATTATTATTATTCACCAAATCATCATATTACTGTTGACATCCAATTGGACACATAAACTAGAAACAGTATATTAGTCCGATCTAATCTAACAATACTGGTGACTCAAACGATTATGCATAACAGACGACATGCATGGAACACTCATACGCGACACGACTCGCTACGATGCATAGAATAGCAATAAGCAAATATAATGCAGTTGGACTTGGACACTAAAATATCTTTTAATATGCAGACAAGAATGGACCAGCTACATATATGATCAAGATGATGACTAAAAATTATACTGCATAAAATAATTAATCACTAATGCAAACAGTGTAATTAACTTTCACATATGAGGAGATGATCATTAATTTTCAGCGAGACTAACTAACTTAAACACATAACGATTCAGGACAAACATAGCATGAGACCACCACTATCAAAATATGCTCATAATCCAATGAACCTTGTAACAAGAGTCAAAACAGCGGAAGGAAGCTTAATAAAAGTTCATGCCCCGAATAATGAAAAGGATACAACGAATACTATTTATTATTAATCAAAAACGTTTACAAAATTATTCATAAAAATCCAAGGTGACCAAATTTGTGGTACAAAAACCCCACTTAAATATTAAGTTTCATTAAAACTCCATCTTAAACAAAATTGATACAAAAATCCAATCTTTTAAAAATTGATACAAAAACCCCAAATTTCAAAATTGGTTTCATCAACCGCGAGTTAATTTTGTTTTATTGGGGTTTTCGTGTTACTTTTGTTTTGATGAGTTTTTTTGTGGATGAATAATAACACCTTTGGGGTTATAACTCGCGGACCGAAACTTTTAATCGAAATTTTTAAACACAATCTTAGTTCGGATGCTTTGCCTGTTTTCGCAAAAGATTGTCGAGATGTTACTTAGAAAAGGATGAAATCAACGAGGGCTAGCACTTCCGTGTACTCGATCGTATCTAAGACTTTCCAACACCAACCGTTCTATCACCAACAATCTCCTATTTCTCCACTAAAAATCTCCAAAAAGTTTTTCTAGTTCTCTCTAGGTGCTATCACAATTTTCTCCTCCCCAAACCTCTAAAAATGACACCCTATTTATAGCTTTCTTCCATTAACAATTACCTTAGGATTGAAATGACCTAAATCCGATGGCTCAAATTAAAAACCTAAATTCTCTAACCATTTAAATCATTATTATTTCCCATTAATAAAAATCCTCAAAAATCATTTTAATCTCCTTAACTAAAATAGCCAAAATATCATTTAATCCAAGATCTAAGCTAAAGTGTCGACATTCTTGCTCATTTAGTTAACGGGGAACGTCCAACTTTGGACTTTAGGACTAGTGGATATTTTGTGGTGGACTTAATTAGTGGTCGGTGGATTATCATCTTAGACTCACTATGGTAGTATGGTGTTCGTTAGAACTAATGGGCACAAGCTAACAGTTTTAGCACAATTGATTTCTAACGGACGTGCCTCTTGGTCCTAGGTAAGAAAGTTTATCTTTGGACATTTATCGTGGGCATATGAACGGTTCTTGCCTAGGCTATATTCCGCGGAAGTACGACTTCAAGTTGTGTACGAAATTGGGGTGTCTACACCTTCTTCCCTCGTTTATAGAAGCACGTGTACGTGAATATCATAAAGATTTGAAAGGAGGTGAACTATTATGTTCAGCGTTAAAACGTTTTCTTAACCAAAATAGAAACTCAAAAAATGTAGATGACTATCTTGAACTCGAATGCGTTTTTATCTTATGGTTATTGGGTTAGACATTCTTTCCAAACTCAACTACTGTTTCTCATATTGGTTGGCTTGACGCGTTAGAAGATCTTGATAAAACACCATATTATGATTGGGTCTCTGCAATTTTAGCAAAAATGTATTGTGGGCTGGATCAAGCGTCCATAGTTATACCTAACTTCACTGGTTTCTGGGGAATCATAGAGGTAAATATCCAAATTATTATTTTTAAATTAAATTTTTTTTATGAATAAATGTAGATTAAGTCAAAATACTAAATTATGGAATAATTTGCAGTATTGGTGGTATACTTACTTCCGTGTTGGTAAACCAATTCTTAAAGACAATAGCCATAGAGTTCCAATCATGGACATGTACTTAACGTCCAACTGGCGAAGAACACTGGCAGCGACAGTTCGGTGTCCGGTTTTGTTCAGAGGTATCAACATATGACTCGGAGCCACAAGAATGTTGTTGTTCACCCTTACATTAATTTTCCTGAGTATCGTCGTAATGCTGTTGCACGTTTTCTTGATTATTCTCTCCGTAGAGTTATTTTTTACACTCTAGAAATGGATAGAGGGGTTTAGTACATGGGAGAAAGACTGATGTACCAATTACGTGGGATTTATGCAATTGCAATTAACCCGCCACCACAGATGCAAACCTCTGCATCATATTTTGATCGGCCAGAATATTATCGTGGGAGAGATGTGAACTAAACACACAGAGGGATATTGATGAAGCGCAGTATGTCAACTGATACAAATTGATTACGAAGCATGTAATTGGTACAAACAACTCTCCCTTCAACCCAAATGTTTCTTGCTACACTGTTACACAGCCACCATCACAACAAACATCTTATATGTTTGGAGGATCGAGTGTTTTCCAATCTCCTAGTGTTCTTCAACCGGTTTTTTCCCTTTATACAAATTTATCAAGTATGTTGGGAAGTAGGGATATCCCATGTCTTGGAGAATGGCTGACTCCAGGCCTTGAAGATAACAATGAGCGAGATAACGATGGGTAATGTTAGAGAGATTGTAATTTTTAATTCTGCGACGATTTGTTTAAATGAAATTACATATGTTTAACATTAAGCGTTTTACACTAGCTTCACTGGTGATAAGTACTAGGTGGAACAACAACTACAAGGAATGGGTTTAATTGTTCAACACCTTAAGGATTTCAAAACAATTTTCGAAACGAAAAGCAAAAATTTTTCATCTTCGCCATTTAGCTAAAGATCTTCTTACCATCTCAGCATCAGTTTCACCTCTCAGTCTATACCGATTGGCTTGCATAGTTAAAGCTAGAAACTCACTTATTTCTTTCTTAATTGTACTAAAGCGATTTTTTATGTCGCATATAGCACGACGACTCAGATTATGGGTGTCACTGCAGAACCCTTCACGAATAACCGTCCGGAAATTCATCCACGGATAGTTTGCTGAAGCAAGCTGAGTAAATAAAAAAACATAGTTTCTGCAAATAGCTTCATCTTCTTCTGCAGTATACGGAGCTCGCCGAACTAACAAGGGCCGAGACATCTTAGTTTGTTGAATTGAAGAATTTTTTTAAGCTCAGAGAAGAAGAGTAAAGAGATTTAGAATGTGTAGAATGTGTGAATTTGAAGTTGAAAATAGGAATATTTATAGGTCACACGCTGGAGGATTTACTAGAGCTGCTGGCGTTTGTAGAAAAATCGTCAGGTTTTGGATCACACACCAGCGTATTTGGTTGCGCCGCGCAGTTGAACATCAAGCACGCGACTAATCTACGACCCCACTCAACAAACCATCAAATTTATTGGTTTACCCATCCGTTTTTCAAGTTTGTTGAGTCCATAATGGGAGCAAAAGAACAAATCTTTGATTTGTTCATTCATAGGAACTGCAATTAAATGACGCAACAAATGCTTCAGAAAAACAAAACAAAAAAAAAGAGGTGACGCAACAAACAAAAGTGACGAGGTTGCAAGATGACAATTAGGCAAGAACCATCGGTGTTTAATTCTCCTACCTACCCACTACAATCCCAGAATCTTTTATCATCTAATATTTGAATTCTTAACTAACAGTTTGGCATGATCCAACTAGATAGATCTCAAAGACTAGAAAAACACTTATAATTGTACCAGATCGACCACACCAAACTCTTCTCTGCTTTTCCGTTTCTCTCTTCTCCCAGAATGCAGAACGGCTATTCTTTCTTCTTCTTTTTCTTTTTCTTTTTGTTCAGCTCATAGACTCGTAATTTGACAAAGCGGTATTACGGTTAACAAAGAGAAATGTAGCGCGACTTTGGTAAGAGTCTTGCTAAACTGTATTGTTTGTTGCAAAACACGTGAGATGCACAAACAATTTTCTAATAATCGTTCATAACGGGATACTAAAATAAGAGAAGTAGTATACGTAATGTCACGTGGTTAACATGCAATCCTGACAGCGCACACGTTGCCTAGTGCAGCTGAACTGAATGTTTGTTTGTTTATTTTGATTAGATAACGAATTAGTTGTCGCTTGTCAGGCATCTTCATTAAACCTCTCGAGCGATTCGCCAAATCTCACATCTCTAAGTTACACTTTCATCAAGCTCTCATATTAGAATGTTAGATGCTGATGCAAAGCTTACCTTCCTGTACAGTACAGCTAGGTATAGATAAGATTTTGGCTAGTCTTCTTAAATGCAACTGATAAGCTTTTGGCTAGTCTTCTTAACCAAGTCCGGTGGCATCAACATGGGTCTCTGTTGGGCAATGTACCATATTTCTTGGTTTGCTGGGTAGGGTGGCCTTGTTTCGAGTTTTTTTGTTTGTTTTCGAGTCCTTGGCTTCAAGGGACTCTTTTTGTTCTGATAAAAAAAAGTAAATTAGTTGCACTTTGAGACGTATAGTAGTCTCAACTCTCAACTTCAGTTTGAAATTTTGAGAGTCAAACAATTAAATTAATATATGCCTAACTTGTCAAGATTGACCTAATAACTTATGAAGTTTTGATGCAACTGTGTCCTCTACAGTCCAACTTTCAGGTTTTTTTTTCAATTTATGAATTTGAACTTTTGGGTGTGTTTGCAGCAGGCCTGGATTCAGAGTAGTAGTGATTATTTAATCATCTTCCTCAAACAGATTAGCAATAAAGACCCACCTACCTGCTTTTAATAGTGCTACTAGTCTACTACTGGCTGGTGATAAAATGCCAAACATTTTTGTCAAAATTTATGACCAGTTGAAAACAAACTCCGTTCTCTTCCACAACTGCCGTAGACAGGACATATTTGTGCAAGTTCGCAAACTAATAGTCTTTAACTTTCAATCAACAGAAAAGAGGGTAATTTGGTTTCATGCCATTATGTTATAGAAAACATCAAAACATTGTACCTGAAACAAGTAAAGTAATCAATCAATGACAATTGAGACGAACTTGATAACTACTTCCCACCTGCCCATTTGACTGGTACTCTGAGACTGAGACTGAGACTTGGACAGGCAGGCACAGCTGAGACTATTATCGTCATCAATCTATGCCATATTTAGGAAGAGGGTAGGTCAAGGTTACCAGTGAAAAAGGAAGTAATCAATTCTACCTTCGTCCCCTAGATTAAAATATTTTTAAATGAGAATCCAGCAAACTGATTCTTTATTTATCCTCTCTTTTTCAGCAGTCACCGCATGGGTGGATCTCATCTAACGTGTCAAAAGTTCATCTTTCACAATATGATGCTGCTGCTTTTGTGCTGTTCTACCTGGCTACCTGCATTTTATAAAATATATGTTGCCTTCCAGTATCTCTCTAAGACAAAAAGTTTTTCAATAACCAAACATGCATACTTACATATACACAACAATCAATACTATATTACAGCTTCTCAATCAAGGTGCACATAAACTACCGATGTTCCACACGCTTGCTACTATTTCGTATTTATTACTATAGTTTTGTCCGGCACATTCGTTTCAATATCACAAGATCACCAAAGCTCTGATGGCAGCTAGGGAAACCTAAGTCATGGTGCAAAACTACCTAATTGATAGATCCGGTTCATTCTCATTTAAAACTTTGTCTGCAGACTTCAGTAAGGTTTAAGAAAGGATTTCCACCTTCCAATAACAGGACTACTGAACGTGCATTATTGCTCACAATACAATTTACAGAACATAGAGAGATATCTACAAGTATATCGAAAGTTACATAACTAAATTTGGTACAAACGTACCGGTCCTATACAGATGAACTGCAAGTAAAAATCCATACCTGTGTGAAGACAAAGGATCGTAACTATCTCAGCACAACAAATGTGCAGGAACAAGAAATCAGCTTTGAACCTCATTCCTCTGGTACTCCATTTCAATCATATCACATGTTTGATATTTGCAGTACACACAATTGGCTTTGTACCAGTTAGATTTTGATACGGGACGTATCTTTGGTTGGTCAAGCATATTCCAAGATTTACTGATATCTTGGATATCTCTTAATTTTACTATTTTAATTATTAGGATAATTACTTTCTTGTTTAGATTTATCTTGTGATATGAGAATAATATATTCTCTTAGGCTAGTTTAGGAATGCTAAGATATCCTAGGTTTTATGTTACCGGCTATATATAGCCTTTGCATTGTAACTTTATCTTCAGCTTGGATTAGCTCATTCTTTTGATATTAAAATTAATCAATCAGTTGATTGTGATCAAACCAATACTTCTTTCTCTTAACTCTTGGATTAGAGTTGCATATCCTATTTGTTCTAGCTCCTGGATTGGAGTTGTTTATCACTATTGGGTCCTATTACCGGAGTGGATTCTACGCGTGTCGGTTTATTCTAAATCGTTTCCGCTGTGCCGTATCAGGTGCTACTAGAGCAGGCTTTTCCTGTGATGTTCATCTGTGGGTTTTGCCTGGAAGGATCGATCGAGGAGTCTCGTGATATCTAGGTTATCTATCATAAAAAAGAAAGAAAAAGAAGTCGCTTCTATCACGGTTGCTGCGTATATCATAGTTTGTGATAAAGGGAGAAAGAGAAAAGGGGTGCAGTGTTTTTTTTTGTTGTGTGCGCCATCATCAAAAGTCTGGAATTCAGTTTGGTGAGTATTCTATATTTAATCTACTGTCAATTTTGATATTCATGAAACCCTAATTCTGATAGCTTAGTAGGAGAAACAAGTCTTCTCGGCTAAGAGTAGAACAAGAACTAAGTTGCTGAGTTTTCTTTTGTGTTTGATTTAATGTGCAAGTCCAAATAAGTATGTTACTCGCCTAAACCCCACGTAAAAAACTTGTTGTTACTGATGGGAGAACTTTATATTAAGCTACCTAAGTTTGGTGGAACAGTTAGTGGTAGAATATGCCATTTCATGGTAGATTGCAGTTGCGAAGAAAACTTGGTATCGATAAAAATGGCACAAACAATGGGTCTCGAAATGGAACGGTATGCCCATTTGGATCAGATCGAATGGTTCAACTACGGAGGAGCAATTACTTGCATTGGTGTCTGCAGATTTCCGCAATCGCTTGGTAAGATCTATATTGACTCAATTCTGTGTGAAGTAGTTGACATGGATTTAAGCGATATCGTGCTAGGTAACCCTTGGTTACTCAGTGTTGGTGCAACTCGGAGGAGATGGGACAACTCGTATAAATTTATATGGGGAAGCACAACGGTAAAACTTATACCACGTCCTAAGCCAATGAAAGATGCAGCAGACGTAAACTCTAGTGGGTGTGAGACAGCAGGCAAACAAAATTTACATGAGGATACCGTTTCTTATGAGGATACTGTTTTTTATGAGGATAGACTGTTAGTTTCAAATCATCTTTTTCCATGTGAAGATCCAATGTCTATGTTCTGTACACCAATTTCAGTTGGATGTCGTTTAGACCTAGCTTGGAAGGTCTCATGGGAGTTTATACATTGTAAAGGAGGGAAAAAGAGACACTGGACAAAGTATTTGTACGTGCATATAATGAAGGAAGTAAACTTGAATATATTTGCGGACTGGTTAGTGATTTCCATGCACAATTCAAGATCAGGTTGTCTAACTAGTGGCAACTCCAAATTTCTCTCTTCAGTTTGTCATTTCCAGTATAAACTCGAGACGAGTTTCGTCACAGTAAGGGAGCCTGATACGGGACGTATCTTTGGTTGATCAAGCATATTCCAAGATTTACTGATATCTTGGATATCTCTTAATTTTACTATTTTAATTATTAGGATAATAACTTTCTTGTTTAGATTTATCTTGTGTTATGAGAATAATATATTCTCTTAGGCTAGTTTAGGAATGCTAAGATATCCTAGGTTTTATGTTACCGACTATATATAGCCTTTGCATTGTAACTTTATCTTCAGCTTGGATTAGCTAGTATTAAAACTATTGTTTGGTTAAAACCATGTTTATTCTCTTTGAGAGATTGATCATCATTGATCGTGTTTATCGTATCTTTGCTCATGGATTCGAGTTGTTTATCATTATTGGATCATGTTTACCGGAGTGGATTCTCCGCGTGTCGATTATTTCTAAATCACTTCCGATGTGACGTATTAGATTTCCTCAATCATCATTATCACTGACTTCAGAAACAATTTTTCTCACAAGTGAGTGCGTAAACTTGTCCACCGTGGATAGGCAGGCGGAAATCATTGACGTCTTGGTACTTGTTGATACCCTGATATAATTTGCTGCTACAGAAAGATGTTGCCAACTTTTGTTCTTTCAAATTTCTCCCTCGGAGTTTCAATGAATTGTTTTGGTTCTGTACATAATGGGCGGGTTAGTAATGCAGGTGGTGTTTTGATAAAATGAGGTGCTCTCTACACTATATTTGCTTCTTGAGAACTTCTGTAGGTCAAGTAGGCAGCCTGGATGAGTTTCAAAATCATTCTTACCGACATAACTTACATTCGAAGAATTCACCTCTTCGTACTCGGGGAAATACCTTGTAATGATACCATTAATTGATGTTATCTCAGTTGAGCTGACACTGGGGATCTTGACCGTCAGTAGAGAAATTCCTTCTTCTCTGTGGTTAAACTCTATTTTGTTTAACTCCAGAGTCTTCCTTCGATATGTCACCAAATTCACCAGCACAAGGTTTAGAGAGTTTCCCATAAGATTTGCGTCTAAAGAAGAAACCAGATTCCCTTACATCCCTGAAAAGCATTCTTGATTGACACTTAACCAGGGAGACGATAAAAGAATGGTTTCCTTTTCATCTGCGGGAACCGACAATAACATGAGTATATGGGGAAAAAGAAAAATACACATTTGAATGTATAAAACGACAAATGGAATTTCTCATATCAAACCGGGAATCCTGGTATTTCCAAGACTGGGGAAGCATATGAAGTGCTCAGCTCTGAACTCTCCTGACAAAAATTGTGACAATTAACAGAAACAATAAGTGTATGTACACATTTCATCATCCACCACGTGTACAGGAAGAGACACGTGGAAAGCATGAAAAGCGAGACATCAAAACATGATAACAAGCAGTCATAACCTAGGGGAGCATCTCATCAGAAAATATCACCGGTCAGCAGATCTGACGGTCAGGGACTGAGGATCACAGAGGTATGATGGAAAAGAGGAGCACCAGATAATACCCCTTGGGTGTTAGTACATCCTATCCCGAGGAAGATCCAAGATCAACGGCTGAGAGAGAGTTTGACTGACGCGGATGTGACCAGACTAAGAGACACTTGTCTGACACAAGCGGATGTCCAACTGACCGCATTAAATACCAAGAGATATACACGTGTCAACCAGCTCGTGGAATAAGCGAGGATAGCTCTTCGTATTCAATCTTAGACCGCAGCATATGCCGAAGAACTCTGCGTAATGGGCACAAAGCACAAGAAGATAAGGTTGCAACGGCATCTCAGAAGTACGACCCACGTTTCAACCCTATAAATACCTCTCTCCACTGAGAGAGAAGGGGTCGACCAATCCAGAGCAATTAGAGGAGAACATAGGAGAGAGAAATAGGAAGAGTAAGTAATCCCCCTACTTCCGCAGACCTATGTATACTCTAAAGTCATTCGACTATCTTTGTAACCATTCAATACATCGTGAAACACCATCCCCGTGGATGTAGGCCTTAGTGCCGAACCACGTAAATCTTTGTCTTATTTACATTTCAACACTTTACATTCAGCGTTGTACTTGATGTGCTTTACATTTATACTTGATTCTCTGTTTATTCCTTTATACGAACATTACTTATGATAATATTCGACTAGACAATGACAAGCTCGAAAGCTTTGAGTCGATGAATCGATATAATCATCCCCTTTACACGTACAACGTACAATTTTAGAATTAGAGTGTATGCGAATATTGTTTGTGAACACGTGGATGACTTCGTGATTTATGTGTTCACAATCTGGCGCTAGAAACAGGGAATTTGTCCCGGTAAAAGATTTATCTTATCCTGTGATTTCACCTTAAACGCGCATTATGGCTGTGCTCTATTCTGGGTTCAGCGTGCTTTCAAAACCTTTTTTATTCTGGGTTCATGGTCTTTATCTTCACAAACACCATTTCAAAGCAGACAAATCCACGGTTATCTATCACAGATTTGCACGTGCGGCATTTTTTAAACTAAGTAAAAGACTTAATAATCAGATTCATGAGTTTTCGCTACGGATCTGCCTTTTCAAAATATTTCCTATTTTTTTTTTATCTTCACTGCGGATGTAGATCCATGATTGTTTATTAGAGGATTTGTATTGCGAAAACAAAACCGTTGAAATCTTTATGTTTTTCTTTTATTAAGGCCCTCGGGCAACTCATTTCTTTCTTAAGGTAAACACTTTTTATTCCACACATTTTTCGGGTACGAATGACACTAACCCGATCCTCGTGGATATCTTTGGTTCTTTTTATTTGAAATTCACCTATGCAGAAAAGGACTCAAGATGGAAAAGACACTAGAGGCAGGAAAAACCAAAGCCTCATCAAAGGAGACACCGAGGACTACCCCGGTCATGACCCGAAGTAAGCAGAAAGGAGACAAAGCTAAGACAGCTAATCAGAGGCAGGATGCTGCGGAAATCACTTCACCTATGAACACTAACTCCATTGCAGCCGCGGCTCTCAAAGCAGCAGCTACGAAGAGCAATGCAACTGTTGCGGCCCTCTAGGCTGCAGAAGCTAACAAGACTTTGGTTACAAACCAAGTCCATCAACAAAGAGAAGGGGTGGCAGAATCTATGACACATCATCCCGCACACCCGCCAGCCTTCGGAATGCCGTCAACAAACGGTCAGAATCAAACTATACCAGTGGTTTTAGCACCGCGGGTGGAAACTCAACCCAGGGGACCAAACTTGGAGATACCAACAATCGAAGCTGATCCTCTACCACCCTTAATACACATAGTAGATGAAGGGGGAACCATGGTCGTAGGGGTACAAGCAGGAACTCCCAATCAGGGGTCTAACTAGTCTCATCGACTGATGGTAGAGCTCGAAGAATTGAAGAAGAGCCAGCAGGTCTACGCAGATGCCAAAAGATCGGATCGCCCAAAGCACGAAGACCAACCAACAACTGGACGAAGCAAATTCTAAGGCACCAGACTCTGATCGAGACCGAAGAATCATCTTAGCAAACGCCGCTAGGGGAAGCAGTGCATCTGATCCGGATTATGCCGCCGAAGACTCAGATTATTATGACAGTGAAGACCGAAGAAAGAAACGCTCAACTGAGCACGAGAACGTGGGACATTACCGCACGATGGAAGAGATGTGTAATGAGATGATGGCTAAGATCAGGCAGTTAAAAGCCAGACAAGGCGGGGGAAGGCTTGAAGAGGTGATGAAAGGGGCTAACTCCACGCCCCTAACTCATCGCCTGGAAAATACCCCTATTCCGCTGAAGTGTCCCGTCCCAACTTTTGAATGCTATGACGGATCCAGTGATCCCGCGGCACATATCCGGTATTATAATCGTATCTTAGACCGATGGAGTCAAAACGACGCCATCCTCTATAGGTATTTCCCATCAAGTCTGAAGGGGTTGGCTTTATCTTGGTTTGACAACCTGCCACCTGATTCCATCAACTCCTACGATCAACTCGCAGAGAAATTCTTGAGAACCTACATGTACAACAAAGCTGTCAACACCGGAATGGATAAAAAAATTTCACTGGCAATTGGTTACAAGGAGAACACAAGGGAATACACCAACAGATGGCATAAGATCTGCCAAGCTATAGGGAGTGTGGATCCCGTAGTAAGCATCAACTGCTACAAATGGGGATTAGACTGAATGAGTCCACTGTTTGTTGAGATCCACGGAAGCTTACCTAAGACAGAAGGAGATCTTCGAATAATTATTGAGAAGTATGCTCGTCTTGAAGAAATCCAGCGTGAGAACCCGAGGGCACAAATGCAAAGGTCTCACCGTACCAATTCCACAGAACAAACCAGCGGGGCCAAAAGGAATAGCTCAGTGGAACGACCGCACGAAGATAGGAAGGAACGAAGAGATGATCGACAAAAAGACGATCGGAAATTCGAAGAACAGGTTTATACGAAGCTCAATGCTAGCTACGCTCGGATCTTGCGAGAGATCAAAGGAAGGGAAAATTTGGAGTGGCCATGGTCTAAGGGAAAACAGCCCCAAGGACCGAGAAGTCAAAAGATTACTGTGAGTATCATTGCTTCAATGGTCACCAGAACGAGAAATGCAAAAACCTCAAAATAATGATCCAAAAGTTGATTGATGCCTGCGAACTCAAGCAATAGATACGAAAGGAAGTCACCGAGGAAGATCCAAACGAACCAAGCAAGTCCAACTTCTAGAGGGAAACCGCACAATCAACACCATTTCCTGTTCCGAAGCCGTAGGACCCTCACTTACAACGCAGATAGGAAAGAGGCTAAGAAAGAAATTCGAAGATCACTGCGAGTTATATAAGATTGATGGCGTAGAGATGGACGAGCATGAAGAGTGGATGGACGCACCTATCATCTTCGATACTGAAGATATCGAAGAATATATGGAAGACCATAACGATCCCTTGGTCCTCACACTACCAGTGGCCGGATGTAACCTCAAAAAGATCCTCATCGACGGGGAAAGCTCAGTTAACGTTCTATTCTACGACACCTTCAAACGGATGAAGCTCAATGATGAGCAGCTGATGTCCTCTTATTACACCATCTACGGGTTCAACGGAGCACCCACAAATCCATTGGGAGACATCGTGTTGCAGGTGAACGCCGGTCCCATGAAAGTAGAAACACGGTTCAACGTGGTAGACGCCCCATCCCCGTATAACGCCATTATTGGCCGAAAATGGGTACACAAACTCAAGGGAGTGGCAGCAACTTACTACCAATATCTCAGATTCCCTACACCCGAGGGAGTAATGGAAATCAAGGGAGATCGAGGAGTGACATGCCACTCAGGATCGTATCAACAACGAACATGAAGAGCAGCGAAAAACCCGAAGGACCAAAAATAAAGAAGCTGCAAAAGAAAAGGCCATAGACGTGTTCCTCAAGGAAACCGCGGGGAAGGTCTTGACAAAAAATGATAATGTTCTTAACACAGAGGCAAGTACTTCAGCAACCAGCGAAGGACAAAAACATACCAAATAGCAATTAAAGAACGTCCATGTCCTTGGGGACCCGAAGCCGATGTTCACACCAGTGGAGCCCGTAAAAGAAATCAACACAGGAACGGAAGAAAATCCGAAGATGATCAAAATAGGGACCATAATGGACGAAGAAAGAGAAGCTTCCTTAACCAAACTACTTAATGAATACGCGGATGTATTCGCCTGGAAGTTAGGAGACATGCCGGGGATTGATCCAAAAATAATTCAACACGAGCTACGCACCAAACCAGGCACGCCACCTTTCAGGCATAAAATAAGAAAAGTTGCACCGGAGTATCATAAGGAAGTAGAAAAAGAGCTTCGGAAATTACTAGAAGCAGGCTTCATCAAGGAAGTCAAGTACCCAACATGGATATCGAACATGGTCATCGTTCCTAAGAAAAACAGAGGGGTTAGAATATGCATCGACTTTACTAACCTCAACAAGGCATGTCCAAAAGACAGCTATCCACTACCGAGCATAGATCAACTGGTTGAAGCAGTGGAAGGGTACGAAGAGCTATCATTCATGGATGGATATTCTGGTTACAACCAAGTATCCCTGGCAGAAGAAAATCAACAACACACAACATTCTACACCCCGCACGGCCTTTATTGCTACACTAGAATGCCCTTCGGACTTCGAAACGCAGGGAAACTTACCAGAGAATGGTCGATGCTATCTTCAAGCCATGGATTGGTAGTACCCTAGAAGTCTACGTTGACGACATGCTCGTCAAAAGTAGGCTGCGCAAAGATCACCACCAAGACCTGAGAGATATTTTTGAAGCAATGAGGAAACATCACATGAAAGTAAATCCAGAAAAATGCACCTTCGGTGTCACCTCAGGGAAATTTCTCGGATATCTGGTAACAAAAAGGGGAATTGAGGTAGACCCCGCAAAGATTCAGGCCATAGTGGAAATGCCATCTCCTAAGAATTTGAAAGAAGTGCAAAAGCTCAATGGATCCTTAGCAGCCTTGGGAAGATTTATTGCCGGATCCTCGGACAAATGCAAACATTTTTTCAATATTCTCAAAAAAGGGAGTAAGTTTGAACAGACCGCAGAATGTGAAAAAGCCTTCCAAAAAATCAAGGAATACCTGGCTTCAATTCCGATCCTACAGAAACCTGATCCCGATGAGGTTTTGGCACTGTACATAGAAGCGACAGAAGACGCAGTTAGCGCAGTGCTAGTCAAAACCAATACGAAGATAGAATAGCCTATCTATTATGTCAGCAAGACCCTCAATTCTGCGGAAAGGAATTACACGAAGATCGAACAACTCATCCTGGCATTAGTATGGGCTACTCAAAAGCTGATAACCTATTTCCTAACTCACTTCATCCACATCCCATGCAAAGCAGCATTGGAAGCAGTCCTCAAAAGCGCGGGGAAATTAGGGAGAATAGCCAAGTGGAACACCCACCTGGACCAATTCAACATCATCCATGAAATTCAACACTCCCAAAAATCCCAAGTATTGGCGGATTTCTTAGCAGACCTCCCCCTGGACAACGAAGAAGAGATTAGGGGCATACCAGAAGCTGACGAGGAAAACAAGGATCCAGTTGACGTCCTCGAACCCATGAGTCAAAGACGATGAAAAGTTTTCGTCGATGGTTCCAAAAATAAGGAAGGGGCGGGAATAGGCATTTTCATCACCACCCGAACCAGAGAAAGGATCGTACATGCACTCAGGTTGGAATTCAAAGAGCATACTAACAATATCGTCGAATACGAGGCAGTCGTATATGCCCTCCGCTTGATAATAGAGATGGGAGTAACTGATGTAAGACTCACAAGTGACTCGCAGCTTGTCATACTGCAAATAGGGTTCGAATACAATGTATATGAAAACACCCTCTCAGCTTACATAGCCTTGGTCCAAAAATTGGCATCACAAATTCCGAACATCAAGTTCAGGCACTTATGCAGGAGAGATCTCAGGCACGCGGATGCCCTAGCATATATATCATCCATGCTGAAGGACAAGAATATTGAAGCTATCAAAATAACAAGGGTATACGATCCTTCAATTGCATCACAATTCTCCTTTGCTACCAATCAAGATACAATAGAAGAAAATATCGAAGACCAGGTAGGAGAAGACATCCATAACGATTTCGACGAAGAAGATATCCTGTCAAGAGCAAATCAAGACGAAGATTTCAGCAACGAAGATGATTGGAGAAAGGTGATTCATGCGTTTCTCAAGGAGGGAACTTTACCCGCGGATCATAAACAAGCCAGGAAAATACTCTCCAAAGTAGGAATATATGATCTTCGAGATGGGGCACTGTACAAGAAATCTTTCCTCGGACCGTTACTACGTTGCTTATCCAGGAAAGAGGGGCATCGAATTCTAAACGACATCCATTATGGTGACGCAGGGAATCATAGAGGCATGAGATCACTAGCCGACAAAGCAAAAATGAAAGGATATTACTGGCCCACAATGATACAAGATGCCGCAAGAATGTCCCGACGATGTGAAGAATGTCAGTGTTTCGCCAAAAAGATACACGCACCAGCAACAATGCTAAACTCTGTGGATAGTCCGTGGCCATTTGCAAAATGGGGCATAGATATTGTTGGGCCTTTCATCGAAGGGTCAGGGAAAATACGATTTTGATAGTAGCCACGAACTACTTCAGTAAATGGGTGGAAGTTAAAGCCTTATCCAGGATCAGAGACGTGGATGTGTTCACTTTCATATTCCAAAAAATCATTTGCAGGTTTGGCATACCAGCGGAAATCGTGTCGGTGGTTTTGTGAACAACTACACAATGTATTATGGGCATACAGAACGACACGAAGATATGCCACCGGGGAATCCCCATTTCTCCTTACTTATGGAGCTGAAGCAGTCATCCCAACAGAGATCCTCATGCCAACCACAAAGGCCGAAGCATGGGAGAAAAATCTCACAACAGACATGATGTTAGAGAGACTGGACGACCTGGAAGAAATGAGGGAAGCAACATTTCAAAAGATGGAAAATTATCAACGGAGATTAGCGAGAGAATACAACAAAAAGGTTAAGCTTCGAAATTTTGTAGAATGGAAGTATGTGCTAAGAACAATCCCGCAATATCAACGAGAGAAGAAATGGGGCAAGTTAGCGCTTACATGGGGAGGACCTTTTATAATACACGACATTGCGGGAAACGGTTCCTACTATCTTCGCAATCTGAAAGGCGAGGTCCTCCGACACCCTTGGAATGCTAAATGGCTCAAACCGTACTACCCACAAGAGCAGCGCAGCTTTGCATCTGCGTGAAGAATACCAGAAGAAGGCAGCGTAACCGCTCTACATGTTTCTATCTCTGGACGAGGAGTAGCAGGCCTCAACCTATCAATCAAACAAACTTTTTGCAAAATCTTCAAGCAAACGAAATGGTCAAAAGGACCGCTGAGTGAACGCATGTACATTACATAATAAATTAACAATATTGGGGAAAGTAGTTAATATACAATCTCTCAGGGATCCCCTATCAGTGTCTATGAGTGTAAGACCAGGGGGAAGGCACCCAGCAGAAAGAGATAGCCAACCAATTTTAAGGCAGCGGGTCGACGGAATGGGTGCATGTAAATATTTCAAATAAGCATCCCATATCCTAGAACACTGCCTCGGCCCCCACCGTTTGGGAATCCTCTGGCCCAGGATTCGCCAGCGGGGTGACAGGTCTCAAGACGATCACGAAGGTATGTACCTTCGATGTCGCACCCAAACACTCTTAACTTTTTACAAAGCAAGTTATTTCTAATTTAACGCTTCACAATACTTAAAATAAAAATGAATTGATAACGCAGGTATGCCAAAAGGATGATCCATTTCATAAAGAGTTGATTACAAGTTCAACAAATAAGATAGAGCAAGAAACACATCAAAAAATGATCCGAAATTATATAATCAACAAGGATCAACTTTCTATGACTAATAAAAGAAATCTACTTGGACGATACAACTCCATCAACAGGGTTGTCTTTGCGAGATGAAGGTACGCTACCACCTGAAGAAGGCCCAGAAGAACCAAGAAAGGGCGCGGGTAGGGGACGACGCGGATAATTCTTGACAAGACCATGTTCGGCTTTAAGATCAAGTTCAATCTTGTCTAGGACTTTTTTTTGGTCTCCTCAGCCAACTGACATCGAGCTTTATATGTGATAACAACGGTCCGCTAGTGGTCCTGAGACAACAATGCAGATAGGCGTTCCGCCTCTTTGGAGGCAATCTCTTCCTCACGAGATGCGTCCAACCCTTTGAAATAGTTGGCTTGTCCCTCCTGCTGCACTAAGGCAGATTGAGCTTTTTGAAGCTCATCATTTGCTGCGTGAAGCTGTCCCTCGAGCGCTGAAAACAAGAAATACCAAGGGGTTAAAACAAAGAAATAACATAATCACACTCGATAAAACGAGGTTATACCTTCGACATTAGCCGAAGCCTCTTCATACTCATTAACAACTGCGTCACGTGCCTCATCAAGAAAGTCATACTCGTCGGATAATTTCTTATAATCCATTTGAAGGTTCGTAAGAGAAAATTGACTCGCATCTAACTCTACATGCTTCATTGAATCCAAGTGACGAAGATGGTTGACTTCATCATTCATATCCCCCATCCTTTTATGGAGTCGATACACATTTACTTCAAGATCTCTCTCAGACTCCACTTGGCGGGCAACATCAGCTCGAGACGCTGCTAGGGATTTACTAAGAGCGCCGACCTCAGCACTAGCATTATCTCTTTCTTCGGTAAGATGTAGCATACTATCCCTAACCCCGGGGCCTAAGAAAGAACGATTCTGTCATAACTCTCCTTCCAAAAGTCGCACTCTAGCCTCTAAGTCCGAAGCATGTCCTCGAGCTTCCCGCAGGTTATCACGTGTCCATAGCAGCGTACCATTAAACAGACGACGGTCATGGTTGTACTTATTTTGCATATCAACCATTAGTGTTCGCTTTTCATGCCACTCAGCTGCTAAGGCGTTGTGCTCATCAGCACGAGCGTTCCACTTTACGTCTTCGCTTTTGAACTTACCCACCAACTCTGCAATATGGGATTTCTGTCGTTCCCTTTCTTTCCGAAGCCATATCAGCTCGGGGACTCCACCCACTGAAGATAGGTTGGGGAGACTCAGACAGAACACCAAAGTACAAATAGGGAATCACGAGGAGTGAAAGATCGGTAAAATACGAACCTGTGAGGGACGATACATTTCTACGAGTCTGCTCCAATTCGTTGCGGACTATAGCAAGTTCCGAACGAAGACTCTCCTCAGCGTTACCCAGCTGTTCTTTTTCCTTCAGAAGGCCCCTCAGTTCATTTATTTCCACTTCAGCCGCAGATAATTCCTCTTCTCTATGACGAAGCTTAGCCTCCAACTTTAAAGACTTTGCTTTGAAGAATTGGTATAAAAAATGGTTACAATGTTCGTTCCTCATCATCTATGTCACAAATAACAAACATTATTATACCAAAGGGATAGGATATCACGAAGAATACAATGTTCAGATATCATGATGAAAAAAGTACAAGGATTTACCTCTAAGACACGTTGCTGGGGAAAACCGTATTGGTACCCATCAGTTATGGCCATCATATCAGCAAAAGAGGAGGGAGGGTCAACCACTAGGGTAGCTTCCGAAGCTCTCAGATTCTTCTCCCACATCTCAGCAACGCGGTCTTCAGAAGACAATTGCATCATCTGACGAGTATAAGCGTCGGAATTCTTCTCACCAGTGACCACTGGGGCAGGGTTAGGGACGAACATCAGGTTCTTCTTCTTAAGCCAAGCCAAAATGGCATCTTCACCTTCAGGCATTAGCGAGTAATGGAAATCCTCTAAAGGAGACTCAGCCGCAGACTTCCCCTTGGTTGTTATCTCCTCACCCGCGCAAGTCTCGACATCACCACCCTCAGCATGACCACCTGCGTTTTCAGCCTGCTGACCAGTGGCACTTTCTTTACCAAGATTCCCAAGCACATCCCAATCATCATTTGGGGAAAGCAATGAGAAGTCTTCGGCAAGACCCATGGAAGCGTTTACATCAAAGGATTCCCCCGCGGAATATATCCTACCAAAAGAAAATTCAGGGAAAATAACGGGCAGAGTACCCACACCACCAATATTATCGCCAACAGGGGAAGATCCCCCCTCGCCAGTACCACCTGCGGTAATATTACCCTCAGACTCACCATCACCACCCGCGGCAACTTCTTCTTCACCATTGCCACCCTCGTCATCAAGAGGAGAAGTATCAGTACGTTCGTCTCCATCGGACATTTCTTCATCCTCAGCATACCCTTCGTTCACAGGACTAGTAACCTCCTCATAAACCTCAGCCTCACCGGTCACAACAGTAGAAGATTGTTTGGGTCCAATTTTCTTCTTCTTCGACACCTACAAACCAGTACACGTCCCAACAAAGGCTCATTTTCTCCCTCACTTAATTTTTTTTTTCAACCAAGGAAAAAGGGGCAAATAGAATAGGGAATATAGGAAGAAACTGTACCTTGGCAGTAGTAGCACTCTTCGGTGGAAGGGTAGCACCAGAACCCTCCTTCTCATCTCCATCAACGACATCAAGAGCGTAAGGAAAATTCATGCCCGCGAAATTCAGAGGCCAAGGACAGAAATCTCCATAACGAGCAGGAGGAGTTTCACGAGGCTTGCTGTTTTCAGAAGGACGCCAACCGCGCGGACCAGGAATCCAACCATAAGCCCAAGGGCCAACTATTTCAATCACAGTAGCATGCCACTCATAATCATGATCACGCTTAATCCTTTCACGAGCAGGAAAGAGTTTCCGTTTAGCAGATCCCTCAGTACCAGGAACATACTTCAGCTTGGCATCACTCACCTCACTCAAAAGACGAATTTCACCCAGAGGAGCAGCAATGTTATGAAGACTAACACTCCACGGCTTACGATTCCTACTGTTGACATAATCCCCAAAGGAACTGTTAAAATTTTGAGGAGTGTGTCACTCTCTCTCTGCAGGATTTGGAACGTAGCAGGTCATCATAGTCCCCCCTTGCTCCGCATGTAACATTCCTTCAGTGCACGAAGATAATTTCCAGACAGTTGTGACACGGAACGATTATGAGTATTTGTGGAAGAACCTTCGCGACTAGCCAGCACATCATAATAAAAGGAGTCACTCGACTTATATAGGGGAAACATGAGACCCGCCTCGAAGGCTCCAACCGTAGTCAACAGATGGAACTCATCAAACTGAAACTTAGAGAGGAGTTCGTAAGTGATATCATCGTCAGGGGCATAGAAGCGAACCTCAAAATCTTGAATCTCATGTTTTTCCTTGAACATCTGAAGATCAATATGCTTGAAAGTGACCTTCTTCTTAGCAACTGAAACGTTGCGTATCACGGGGGCAGCTTGTTCCTCGTCTGCGGAATCTGACGTAGGACTCAATTCTGAAGCTTTCCTTTTGGAAGGAAGATTTTTAAACGGATCAACTTTCGACATAGTACCTGATAGGTGTGGTAAACGCCTTGAAATTTATCTATTGTTTATACTTTCTTTGCCATTTTCTTTTGTAAATTATGTATCTTATGATTGTTTTTGAGTTCATTAGGTGCAACAGAGTCAATAAGAGCAAAAGAAGGGGAAACAGGCGCAAAATGAGTATTATGATCATTTCACAGGCCGGTGTTATCTAGAGCCAATCACAGGTTAAGGGACTACTACTGGGTGGTCCATCAGTGGGTGCAAATAGCCACCCCAGTTCACTACACAACACTGAATCGAGAATTCTTTTCTCGATTCTCACTACAACTCCCCTGTAACCAAGAGATGTGTGA
This sequence comes from Papaver somniferum, assembly GCF_003573695.1. Lineage (NCBI taxonomy): Eukaryota > Viridiplantae > Streptophyta > Magnoliopsida > Ranunculales > Papaveraceae > Papaver > Papaver somniferum. The sequence goes on from NC_039358.1 coordinate 137,055,838, forward strand.
AGAAGAGATGGCGTTGTTGTAGATCGAGAATGGAAGAAGAAATGGTTAATTGAGAGGCTCAGGGAAGGATTCGAAGAGAATCGAGATAACAGGGTTGCTATTGATATTCATGGGAAGTTATGGTTTGATCTGTTATCAATGGAAGTGATTTACCAGAGAAGAAATTGATGAAGGGTTTTGAGAGTTTGATTCAGAGATGAATAAGGGTTCTGAATTAGGGTTTGAGATGATGCTGCTGTGAAATTCATAGAAGATGGTGGTAATTGAGATGAAATTCGAGATCTCAGCATGAGCTCGATTTGAGAAGATGAGCATTTGAAATAGGCAAGAAATACGAAGCTGTCACTAACTGTTGTTTCGATGGAGGTTTTGGAGGGATGGGTTGCACTTGGATTTGAGTCTGGTAGTGGCTGTAACCAGATTGAGAGAAGATAGTGTTGAACTGATTCATAAGACCCAGTCGTTGTTGGTCGATGTTCAAGGAATAGTTGGTGATATCTGAAGCTGCAGTTGGGGTTTTGAGATTGGCAAGGATGGGTCGCTGCTGTTAAAATTGATGATAGGAAGCTAGAATGAGGCTCAAATGAAGTGCAGTGGAGATTATGTGTGCAAATTTAGAATGGTGGTGACAATGAATTACAATTAGGGTGTGTAGGATAGAAGACAAATATAAACCTAGTATCTACTGTGTGGGTGCTGAGGTTCATGGTTTGTATACAAGTCATGCAGGTGTAGTGATGGGGGTTTATTTCAGTTGGCAATTGGCAGCAGAACAAAAGAATAATTTGGGCAAAGATGATGAACTGTGAAGAACTGATGGAGGTGTTGGTGGCCTGTGGTGTTCAAGGGTTAAAACTGCAGTCAAAGCTGTAGCAATGTGAAGAGAAATGAATGCAATGCCAGAGGCAGTGTGATGGCTAGATGCAGCTGAGGTTAACTGAAGCTGATGAATGTTGCAGGCCTGTGTTGGTTGCGGTTGAGCTCTTGAGGGTGATGCCGCAATTTACATGAATTGGTGGAAGATGTTAGTCTAGGGGAACAGGTTAGTGGACTGACTGAGATGGTCAGAATGAGGCAGAGACTGGGTTTAGGTTGAGGTGGTTGTGATGCTGTTGAGTTTCTGATGCAAGCTGGTAATGAAGAACAAGCTTCAGAGAATGGGTTTTGAGCAAAATTACAGAATGTGTTGCTGAAGTGACAGGAGAGCTTGGATGCAGTTGCAGTTTTGACTGCGGAGCTGTTGCAGTTGAGACATTGCAGGTCATAGGTTCTGCCAGAGATTACAGGGGTTTTGTCGAAGTTAATGGAGCTCAAATTAGATGTAGTTTATGTACAGGCAAAGTGGATGTATGCATTGGGCTGTGACAATGGACATGCTTGGTAATGAATTCTGAGTTGAAATTGCAGGTTTTGGATCTGGTGCTGGATGTTATGCAGTTGCAATAGTTGAGGAAAGTAGATGATTGAAGAATGAACTGTCAGTTCTGGAAACTGAGTGAAAATTAGGCTGTCATTTCCAGAGAACTGACAAGCCAAATGTTCTAAGAGCTAATGGACTTGTGGGCTGTGTTGAGGCGGAAGCATGAAGTGAGTTATGGGTTGGAAATTTAGCCTTGACCGAGATTTGGAAGTAGGATATTCACACACACATCAGGAGAAGATATATATAAGCATATTCACACAACAAAAGGGGGGAGATCTCCATATCTTTTAGATCTTCTTCTTCACCTTTTGCCTAGGGTTTATGGAAACTCCTCTCTTTATTCTTGTTATGAACTCCATGAATATGAGCTAGATTTTATTATTGGTTATGGATTAAATTGATTTCACAAAGCATGCTTCTTTTATTAATAAATTAGTTTTGTCTCACAATTAGCGATCTTGATTCACTATATATATCGCCATGTATGACTTGAATATTTGTTTAGTTGAGTGGCCAATTAATTGAACTTTATTCACATCTAAAGCTAGTTTAGGGTGTTTCATACATAAAAGTGATGCATATTGGATACAAGTAGCACAAATATGGTTATTGCTTGTAGTGATATATCCTAGTAACTACATGTGAATTTTGACCTTTGTTAAATCGGATTAGTGCTTTTACACGTTCGATTGCATTGATTAGCCTAATTTCATAAACCTTAGTGCATCTAGGGAATTAAACTTGATTAGTGCTTTTACACGTTAGGTTGTTCTCTTAGATAGAATTCATATTCGCATCTTTTAATGTGTTTGTTGATGACAAGAGGGAATTAGCGGAATATTCTTGCGATCAAGGTATTCTAGGGCTTTTGATAATGAGAGATTAAATATCAATTCTAGTTATTAAGACAAGAACATGTTAGTGAATGAAAACGAAGTCCTTAACCAATACTTTCTCATAATTGATTTGTGTGCTTTACTTTGCTTTGTTTGCTTTTATTTTATTTTAGATATATAAAAATCAGAAAACCCCCTTGTTTTACATAGGAAACCGAAACAACTTGACAACCTCAGTCCTCTCTGTGGGAACGAAATCTTTCCTACCACTTACTATATTATTGTAGTTAAGTATAAGAAAGTGAAATTATATTTGTCGGCTGACAACCGGTCAAATTTTGGCGCCGCTGCCGGGGAGGCAGCGGTTGTCACTTGTTTTTGGTTTCTTATTTTCTTGTTTTTTTTTTTAGTTTTGTTTTATTTTCTGGTTTTAACCTTGTTTTGAGAATCGTGTTTCAGGTACTTATTTCTCATGGATGGAGCATATTGGAACAATGAATACGGTTTCCAACAATCTCAACAACATGACAACTTCCAACCATTCCAGGGGTATAATCAAAACCAATTCATTGGCTATGACCAATATTCCATGGATCCTTATGGTTTTCCTCAACAACCTTATGGCGGGTATGTGTGTGAACAACCACAAGGATGGGAGGATTCTTATGCTCGTGAACAAAATGTCTCTGACTTTCTAGACAAAGTTTCCAACTTTTTACAAGAAGAGTTTCAAAAAGCTAAAGAGACTACAGACGAGCAACTCCGAGAACTTCGTGAAGGTATTGCTAACTTACAAAGAGGTATTGATCAAATCAAAGAAGAAAGGTATAAGGAAGAACTTTGCTTTAAAAACAATAACTATTCTAATGTGCCTATGGTTTGTGATGAATATTTGATTGATGCTAATGTTGAAAAGGGACAAACTTTGGGGTCTTTCGTTGATAATTGTGTAGCTACGTCAACTCTTTATCTTAATAATGATCATTCACCTATTCAAAAGGATGAGATTGAGATTAGCAACACTAAATTCAGCGAGAACCAATCTTATGTTAACTATGAAAGTGATGATGATTATGAAGATACATCGCTTGAACCAACTCATGGTGACATTTCCCAAAGGTGTACAGCGGAATCTTTTTGGGATCAAAATGAAGACGAAGAGGATTGATAGGATCCGTAGATGCCTATTTATATAAACCGCAATCGCACGGTGTCTAACTAGTAGACAGAGGCAAGTACGGGTTGAATCCACAGGGAGCGGTGGAAATATCGTAACCAATATCTCTAATAAACTAACGCGAAACAATCTTTTTTTTTAAATCTTTTTTAGAATTGAAAAATAAATAATAAACTTAAACTAACAAAGCAAACTCAATGACAAAGTTGGTAACCAGGGTTTATAGTATCCACCACTATTTCTATTCAATTACTGAAATGAAACATAATTTTGAATATTTATTTATTGTCTGTTCTATCAACATCACATATTATATGTATTAGACTCGCAAATATCGCTGGGAGACCCTAAGCATAGCACATCAAAAGATTAAACCAAAGCATGACCATCAAATTGCGTTAGCGAGAAAATTATACGAAACTAAATTTAGGTTCACAAATAATACCTGGCTATTCTAAGCATACACCATCAAAGAATTTAACCCAAGCATAGAATATCAAATAAGTAGACAAATATATTTGTAACCCTAACAATTAAGCACAATGATTTACAAAACCGGTGAAGCAACAAATCATATTTCGATTAATCAATAAATATTATTCAAGAATTAATTTAATTAAATCATAATAATCTTTTGCTAAATATTATTCAATTGAAAATATCCTAATACTCCATATGGTTTCAACATAAACCCTAATTCCAAAAAGATTAGATAGACATGATTATGGGTTTCTTAAAACCCATCAAAAATAATAACAAGAGAGGAAAGATTGAACCAATATCGTTTTCGTAGTCTCTTGTTCTTCTTGTACTCTGGAACGCCTCCGTCACAGCAATCTTCTCAGTACCCAAACAGTAGCCGCAGCCTCTTGTTGTCGGAACACTGACCTTTATCTCTTCTCCTCCAATTCTCGGCTGTGCGGCCGGCCTCCGAAACAAAAATAGAACTCCCTGGTTTTGGCTCTGTAGCCGCAACTCCAAAACCGGCCTCCTCTTTCTTCTGTCTGTCTAGGTTGAAATATAGCTTTCGAATGCTCCTCTGGACCGACACCAGCAAACACCAAAGCCCGGTCCATTATTAACTTCAATAGACAAATCCAAACACAGAGTCTCGTCACCTGTGTTGTTGACCACCACTAGCTGCACTTCCATACGAACCCAACTACCATTCTCTGACCATCTCATGCTCCAACAGCTTTCTTTCCAGTACACCACAGTAATCATCTCCCAACTCCGGTTATAATTCACCGGCCACAGCTCCATGTGTCGTCTCTGCCAAACCCAAATCAAATCGAGCCAAAACTTCCATTTCTTGTATATCCAGAAAGCAACTCTCGTATATCGACTGCAATCTATATAAGCCACAGTCCCATTTCCATTTCTTAACATACATCATCACCAATTTCCTTTCCGTCCAAGCACCTTGGGAAACTGATCGCAACTGCTCGACCAACTTCCATTCAGCCATGTCCGCTCACTATCGTATATATACCATCTCCCTGGCCTTCTAAGCACGGCTTTGTTCTTCTCGAAACACCACCACTTCCTTCATTCATTTCAGCCATCACAACGCACCAGCCCGTCACAGCATACTTTCTCCACTTCTCAGGCATCTCGCAACCATTAGCTTGTAGCCTTGCTGTTTGTCTCGTTGTTGCCAGATGACCACCATCGCCAGCTCCATGCCACTCCATTCTCGGTCCTAGCCACTCTGAATTCGACCATTCATATCTGACACCATTTCCAATACAGCACCTCCGTTTATTCAACCATCGAAACAATCAGCACCTTCTCCTCCGGCCATAATGTCAACTTCATTTCCGATCACCTAACCATCTTCACCAGTTGTTACGGCTCGGCTAAGTGCTGCAGATTCCATTTGCAGACAGATAAAAGACGAATCGGCAGCCACCATCTTTACTTCTGTTCGATGGAAAATGAGAATTTCTCTCATATATATATAACAGAATATGCTTTTGGTAATGGGTGTCATCAATAAAGACACATGGCTGAGTATTTCACTAAGTGCTAGTCCCACTAGTAGTCGTGTATGCCTGCCAACATGGGAGTTAGCCAAAAATTTGATAGGATCCGGAGATGCCTATTTATATAAACCGCAATCGCACAGTGTCTAACTAGTAGAGAGGCAAGTATGGATCAAATTCATAAGGAGCGGTGAAAATATCGTAACCAATATTTCTAATAAACTAACGCGAAACAATCTTTTTTTTTGGATCTTTTTTAAAATTGAAAAATAAATAATAAACTTAAACTAACAAAGCAAACTCAATGACAAAGTTGGTAACCAGGGTTTATAGTATCCACCACTATTTATATTTAATTACTGAAATGAAACATAATTTTGAATATTTATTTATTGTCTGTTCTATCGACATCACATATTATATGTATTAGACTCGCAAATATCGCTGGGAGACCCTAAGCATAACACATTAAAAGATTAAACCAAAACATGCACCATCAAATTGCGTTAGCGAGAAAATTATACGAAACAAAATTTAGGTTCACAAATAATACCTGGCTATTCTAAGCATAACTCATCAAAGAATTAACCCAAGCATGAAATATCAGACAATGAGACAAATATATTTGTTATCCTAACAATTATGCACAAAGATTTTACAAAACCGGTGAAGCAACAACTCATATTTCGATAAATCGATAAACAATATTAAGAATTAATCGTATTCAATTCATAATGGTCTTTTGCTCAATCAATCAATTCAAATAAAGATAGTCTAATACCCAATGTGGTGTCATCCAATAAATCCTAGTCACAAATGTCTAGCAAAACATAACTGTGGATTTCTTAAAACCCATCAAAAATAATAACAAGAGAAAAATAATTAAACCGTATCACTCGTCGTCACTGGCAATCGATCCTCTTCTTCTCTCCTTGTTTTGTCTGCTTCAAAACTCTCACCGTCACAGTGCTCTTCTTCTCTGGCCGTCGCAACCATTAGCTTGTAGCCTTGCTGTTTGTCTCGTTGTTGCCAGATGACCACCATCGCCAGCTCCATGCCACTCCATTCTCGGTCCTAGCCACTCTGAATTCGACCATTCATATCTGACACCATTTCCAATACAGCACCTCCGTTTATTTGCTCCGTTTATTCAACCAACGAAACAATCAGCACCTTCTCCTCCGGCCATAATGTCAACTTCATTTCCGATCACCTAACCATCTTCACCAGCTGTTACGGCTCGGCTAAGTGCTGCAGATTCCATTTGCAGACAGATAAAAGACGAATCGGCAGCCACCATCTTTACTTCTGTTCGATGGAAAATGAGAATTTCTCTCATATATATAACAGAATATGCTTTTGGTAATGGGTGTCATCAATAAAGACACATGGCTGAGTATTTCACTAAGTGCTAGTCCCACCAGTAGTCGTGTATGCCTGCCAACATGGGAGTTAGCCCATTGCTAACCACCTGACCCTTTATCTCACATGCACCTGCTACACGTCTCTAGTGGATTGACGTGCTTGCTTGAGTGAAAACCCACCAATGCTTCTTCTACCATCTTCTGGCCTTGAAAGGATTAGTTGGTGCTGCAATTCAAGTTGGTGACTTGGCAACCCAGAAGATCATTAACTAAGCTGATTTCTTCTGATGCAGGGAGCAATATGGGTGATTTCGTCACAAATGCCATTTTTAGTTGTTTATTGTTCCGGTGATAGAATCTGCTTCTGCTTGCACTTTATATAAAAACACTAAAAATAATGTTATTATCCAAAATATCGAGTCATACCTAATATAAATATGAATATAAAATATAATATTTACGTGTTTATCAAGGAATATGTTGACACTTGTGTAGATTACTCAAGCATTGATCTTAATAATGATCAAGAGCCTATTCAAAGGGTGGAGCTTGAGGATGATGCATTTTTGAGTCTTCTAAAAAAGTTCCTTATAGCGAAATTTGCAGCCGCAAAAGAGTTTGAGCCTAATGATGACGAGTATGTTGAGAATGTGACCGTTATGACCAATATTGTGGAAGATCCAATTGATATTGCAAAGGATTATAATGATGATGTTAATGCCGAGACTTTAGTTAAGGTAGAAACGGATGAAGAATGGTTGCAAGGTTTGATAGAGGACCATGATATAAAAGAGGTGAGTAATTCACTTGAATTTTTCAAGGATGACGAGGATTATGTGATACAAGAGATTGTGCAAGGTTTGTCTAACCCTTTGCATATTGTTTCTTCTTCTTTACCTCTTATTGGTTTGAATGTATGTGCTTCGAGAATATTGTTGAATGACTTTGTTTCTCGATTTCCTCCATTTGAGATACTTGATTCTCATACTATGCAGGTCTTGGAACAAGAAACCGTGGAAGTACCCGATTTCTATATTCTTTATACACTCCCAAGTGTGGACAAGAATAAGTGTGGGGGAAACTTTTATCGGTTAATAGCTTCGTTTCTGTTTTATATTACTAATATTTGTGCGAAGCTAGTGTTTGCAAAACAGGTTCTATGGGTGGATCCCCAACTTTTCAGATTGTTGGTGTATGGGGAATTCATCTTGCAAGTCGGGCTGACGACTTTAAACCAAGCGAGGCAACCCACTGGTTTTGTTTATCTATATCTATCTTTTTATTTTTCAAGTCTTTTATCTTTATTTTCTTATTTTGGATATTTTCATATCAAAACTCCAATTTTTAGAAATTTTTGAACAATTTAGAATACACACTAGCCTTTCTAAGTAGATGGAATTTTTTTTCTTGACGATGAGGTATATATATTGGCTGAGTTGAGATTAGATGCCAACTAAATAGCTTGTTTAGTGTTTATCCTCTATTGTTCAGAAATAGCTATGAGTTGGAGTATCATTCTTTATTATGCATTTTATTTTCTTATTGTGTATATATATCATGTTATAAGATTTCCCACCTTGACTTTCTTTGGACGATTCAATTTACATTGAGGAAAATGTAAAGTTTAAGTGTGGGGGAGTGTTCTCATATAGAGTTTTTTTTTAGCCTTGTTAGTTTTTCCTTGTGTTGATAAAAAAAATATGATAAAGTCCTAAGTCTAGCAACTTGTGCCTTACACTAATGGAAACATCGTGGTTGTAGGAGTTGAGGAACCCATTAGTAGAGTCTATTCATATGAAAACGAACAAAATATAAGAATAAATAACATGTTAGTTGTCACCATATCTCGGAGTCGTCACCATATCACGTTCTATTTTTATTTTTCCATATTTATCTATTGTTTCTCTAAGTGAATTGGGGGCACGAACATCGAATTGTTATTACTGCTAGGATGAAATAGAGTGATTGAGTTACTATAAAAAAAAAAAAGACCGACCAATTGACCAAAAGGAATAAATATGACACTTGGATAAAGCAATATGTGTGTGTTCTCCCTGTCTCCGTCGCCTAAGCAAGCGTGGAGTGCAGGATCCAAGGGAAATATCATGTAATTTGCTGACAAGAAACATGTGCTTGGATCCACAAGATCCAATCATGATGTCAATTTTTTTTTTATTATTATTGTATTAAATAAAATCGATTACTGGTTCCCTTATATATGCCAGTGGATTGATCTAGAATTAAGTTTGTCGACCGCTGGTTCCCTTGTATATGCCAGCTGTGTTGATATTAGAATCAGACCAGTAGCTCAATCCAATAGGGTTTTTAGGTTTGTTTTGGCAGTGACCTTCAGACAGATATGGGAAACATCGTTCACCTTAGTCAACAGTTCACCACCATCTACTTTCTATATCCATCTTCTTAATCTTTTCATGTGATTGTGGTTGATTAGATTCCGAGTATTGTGATTGTGTTTAACTTTCCGAATAATGCTATATTAATAACTTATGAATTGGATTTGAAAGTGGGTACTTCCTCCTGTAATCATTGATTGTATGCCATCGAATAAAAAATTTGTTTAGTGTCATTAAATTGTCACAAGTAGCTGGATTTTGGAAGAAAAGGTTTTGTAGGTAGACCTCTTGTAAACCTTCACGAGACTATAACTCGTCCACTAGGGACACCTAGGGGTTTAAAGGCCTGTTATTCATGCTAAGAGTAACCGTATCCTCGGCGAGACGGAGTTGTATGTATGTTTTAGAACTGTTTTGTTTGATTTGCTCGAGGACTAGCAAAGTCTAAGTGTGGGGGAATTTGATAGGTGTGGTAAACGCCTTAAATTTATCTATTGTTTATACTTTCTTTGCGAGTTTTCTTGTAAATTATGTATCTTATTATTGCTTTTGAGTTCATTAGGTGCAACGGAGTCAATAAGAGCAAAAGAAGAGGAAATAGGTGCAAAATGAGTATTATGATCATTTCACAGGCCGGTGTTATCTGGAGCCAATCACAGGTTAAGAGACTACTACTGGGTGGTCCATCAGTGGGTGCAAATAGCCACCCCAGTTCCCTACAGAACACTGAATCGAGAATTCTCTTCTCGATTCTCATTATAGCTCCCCTGAAACCAAGAGATGTGTGAAGAAGAGATGGCGTTGCTGTAGATCGAGAATGGAAGAAGAAATGGTTAATTGAGAGGCTCAGGGAAGGATTCGAAGAGGATCGAGATAACAGGGTTGCTGTTGATATTCATGGGAAGTTATGGTTTGATCTGTTATCAATGGAAGTGATTTACCAGAGAAGAAATTGATGAAGGGTTTTGAGAGTTTGATTCAGAGATGAATAAGGGTTTCGGATTAGGGTTTGAGATGATGCTGCTGTGAAATTCATAGAAGACGGTGGTAATTGAGATGAAATTCGAGATCTCAGCATGAGCTCGATTTGAGAAGATGAGCATTTGAACTAGGCAAGAAATACGAAGCTGTCACTAATTGTTGTTTCGATGGAGGTTTTGGAGGGATGGGTTGCACTTGGATTTGAGTCTGGTAGTGGCTGTAACCAGATTGAGAGAAGATGGTGTTGAACTGATTCATAAGACCCAGTCGGTGTTGGTCGATGTTCAAGGAATAGTTGGTGATATCTGAAGCTGCAGTTGGGGGTTTGAGATTGGCAAGGATGGGTCGCTGCTGTTAAAATTGATGCTGGGAAGCTAGAATGAGGCTCAAATGAAGTGCAGTGGAGATTATGTGTGCAGATATAGAATGGTGGTGACAATGAATTGCAATTAGGGTGTGTAGGATAGAAGACAAATATGAACCTAGTAGCTACTGTGCGGGTGCTGAGGTTCATGGTTTGTATACAAGTGATGCAGGTGCAGTGATAGGGATTTATTTCAGTTGGCAATTGGCAGCAGAACAAAAGAAGAATTTGGGAAAAGATGATGAACTGTGAAGAACTGATGGAGGTGTTGGTGGCCTGTGGTGTTCAAGGGTTACAACTGCAGTCAAAGCTGTAGCAATGTGAAGAGAAATGAATGCAATGCCAGAGGCAGTGTGATGGCTAGATGCAGCTGAGGTTAACTGAAGCTGATGAATGTTGCAGGCCTGTGTTGGTTGCGGTTGAGCTCTTGAGGGTGATGCCGCAATTTACATGAATTGGTGGCAGATGTTAGTCTAGGGGAACAGGTTAGTGGACTGACTGAGATGGTCAGAATGAGGCAGAGACTGGGTTTAGGTTGAGGTGGTTGTGATGCTGTTGAGTTTCTGATGCAAGCTGGTAATGAAGAACAAGCTTCAGAGAATGGGTTTTGAGCAAAATTACAGAATGTGTTGCTGAAGTGACAGGAGAGCTTGGATGAAGTTGCATTTTTGACTGCGGAGCTGTTGCAGTTGAGACATTGCAGGTCATGGGTTCTGCCAGAGATTACAGGGGTTTTGTCGAAGTTAATGGAGGCTCAAATTAGATGCAGTTTATGTACAGGCAAAGTGGATGGATGCATTGGGATGTGACAATGGACATGCTTGGTAATGAATTCTGAGCTGAAATTGCAGGTTTTGGATCTGGTGCTGGATGTTATGCAGTTGCAATAGTTGAGGAAAGTAGATGATTGAAGAATGAACTGTCAGTTTTGGAAACTGAGTGAAAATTAGGTTGTCAGTTCCAGAGAACTGACAATCCAAATTTTCTAAGAGCTAATGGGTTGTGGGCTGTGTTGAGGCGGAAGCATGAAGTGAGTTATGGGTTGGACATTTAGCCTTGACCAAGATTTGGAAGCATGAAGTGAGTTATGGGTTGGACATTTAGCCTTGACCAAGATTTGGAAGTAGGCTATTCACACACACATCAGGAGAAGATATATATAAGCATATTCACACAACAAAAGGGGGGAGATCTCCATATCTTTTAGATCTTCTTCTTCACCTTTTGCCTAGGGTTTATGGAAACTCCTCTCTTTATTCTTGTTATGAACTCCATGAATATGAGCTAGATTTTATTATTGGTTGTGGATTAAATTGATTTCACAAAGCATGCTTCTTTTATTAATAAATTAGTTTTGTCTCACAATTATCGATCTTGATTCACTATATATATCGCCATGTATGACTTGAATATTTGTTTAGTTGGGTGGACAATTAATTGAACTTTATTCACATCTAAAGCTAATTTAGGGTGTTTCATACGTAAAAGTGATGCATCTTGGATACAAGTAGCACAAATATGGTTATTGCTTGTAGTGATATATCCTAGTAACTATATGTGAATCTTGACCTTTGTTAAATCGGATTAGTGCTTTTACACGTTCGATTCCATTGATTAGCCTAATTTCATAAACCTTAGTGCATCTAGGGAATTAAACTTGATTAGTGCTTTTACACGTTAGGTTGTTCTCTTAGATAGAATTCATATTCGCATCTTTTAATGTGTTTGTTGATGACAAGAGGGAATTAGCGGAATATTCTTGCGATCAAGGTATTCTAGGGCTTTTGATAATGAGAGATTAAATATCAATTCTAGCTATTAAGACAAGAACATGTTAGTGAATGAAAACGAAGTCCTTAACCAATACTTTCTCATAATTGATTTGTGTGCTTTACTTTGCTTTGTTTGTTTTTATTTTATTTTATATATATAAAAATCAGAAAACCCCCCTTGTTTTACATAGGAAACCGAAACAACTTGATAACCTCAGTCCTCTCTGTGGGAACGAACTCTTTCCTACCACTTACTATATTATTGTAGTTAAGTATAAGAAAGTGAAATTATATTTATCGGCTAACAACCGGTCAGTACCCTTGGAGTATTTCCCTTTGAAAGAAACCATTGGAGGAGGCGGCAAAGAACTCTGCAGGGGCACTGAAGGAGGAGCCATTGAACGAATGGGCGGAACATCCAATATTTAAATACGAGGAGGAGCCCGCGTACTCCTAGAATTATCACGAGGAGGATCCTGCGTACTCCTAGAATCTTCACGAGGACGAGAAGGAGCGCGGTTAACAGCATACCTAGACCCAGAAGGACCCTTCGGCAGATCCCCTTTCTTAGTAGGCAAAGCCTTCGCACCAGAGGAAGATGAAACCCTATGACCACGAGGATCCGATTGCGAAGATTTATAAGAACCTTCCCCAAGTGGAGATCTTTCAGAATCTCTACGCAGAGGGTATCTTGGCGGACTAGACGGCGGGGTCTGGTAAGGAGCCCGCGGACGATCAGACATAGCTACAAGGAAACACAAAAACAGTTTAGAGGAGAATACGAGGGGATCACTAAATATTAAAAAACCCATAAATTGATGGTTCATCCGGATTAACATCAAAAACCCTAAAATCTGAAAATAACCAGAAATACCCCATCAGACTCCAGAGATGATACTTAGATACAGACTTATAGACTTTGTAACAAAGAACAGGGGAAAGCATATATGCTTCGACATATGTGTTCTTCATCACAAAGCCAAAAGTACACCAACATAAGACAAACGGGTAGATAAAACAACAGAAAATAGATGAATCAATGATGGAAATAATGAAAAACCCCATACCTATATAAAAGAGGACGACAAGCACCAACCACAGTCGAAGATAGAAAGATCAGAGATATCAAAAGCAAGTTATCTTTGATATAGGGGCAGCAGCAGTCGAGAGCGAAAGAGTCAGAAAATTGAATGTTGTTATCTTCCTCACAAGGACGATGATAATAAATGACTAAAGAACAAGAATAGAAAACAAAAAACACATGAAGAGGATGAACACTGACAAGAAGAGGATGAAAGTTATTTTCACATTCTCTTTCCTAGTTATAAAGCTAGAGAAGACAATAAATGTCCCTCGTACCAAGGAGCAGTTAATGCAAAAGTGGGAAACGTGCCCGTATTTATAGGGGAAGTTATTTAAGGAGAGATAAAACGTGTATGACGATCTTTCTTCTTCTAAACTGCAAAATACGCCCAGGTCAGAAGAAGAGGGGCAAATTGTATGTACACATTTCATCATCCACCACGTGTACATGAAGAGACACGTGGAAAGCATGCAAAGCGAGACATCAAAACATGATAACAAGCAGTCCTAACCTAGGGGAGCATCTCATCAGAAAATATCACAGGTCAGCAGATCTGACGGTCAGGGACTGAGGATCACGGAGGTACATGGCAAAGAGGAGCACCAGATAATACCCCTTGGGTGTTAGTACATCCTATCCCGAGGAAGATCCAAGATCAACGGCTGAGAGAAAGTTTGACTGACGCGGATGTGACCAGACTAAGATACACTTGTCTGACACAAGCGGACGTCCAACTGCCCGCATTAAATACCAAGAGATATACACGTGTCAACCATCTCGTGGAATAAGCGAGGATAGATCTTCGTATTCAAGCTTAGACCGCAACATATGCCGAAGACCTCTGCGTAATGGGCACAAAGCACAAGAAGATAAGGTTGCAACGACATCTCAGAAGTATGACCCACGTTTCAACCCTATAAATATCCCTCTCCACTAAGAGAGAAGGGGTCGACCAATCCAGAGCAATTAGAGGAGAACATAGGAGAGATAAATAGGAAGAGTAAGTAATCCCCCTACTTCCGCAGACCTATGTATACTCTAAAGTCATTTGACCATCTTTGTAACCATTCAATACATAGTGAAACACCATCCCCGTGGATGTAGGCCTTAGTGCCGAACCACGTAAATCTTTGTCTTATTTACATTTCAGCACTTTACATTGAGAGTTGTACTTCAAGTTCTCTACATTTATACTTGATTCTCTGTTTATTACTTTATACGAACATTACTTATGATAATATTCGACTAGAAAATGACAAGCTCGAAAGCTTTGAGTCGATGAATCGATATAATCATCCCCTTTACACGTACAACGTACAATTTTAGAATTAAAGTGTATGCGAATATTGTTTGTGAACACGTGGATGACTTCGTGATTTATGTGTTCACAATAAGAATAGTTGCTTATGATATTGAAAAACTGTATGATCAGTTTGCTAGCGGATATGCTTCACATTTATATGAGTAAGTTACCGAGTCCCCCAACATATGGAGAACTAAAAGTGGTCAAATTAGAGGAACAAGTGTCACAATGAAGTAAGAAACGGCCACAGATGACCTTCTAAAAAAGCAGAACACCCTGAAAGCAAAATACTAATACTTATAAGCAATGAACTTACTCTTTCCTTCTTCTAAAATGCTAATTGAACCCTTAGACCAATGAATAAGTTTGATACAATGAAATATCAATGGACTATGTGAGTAAGCTTATCAGAAAACAAACCTATTGCAATGCGTGAGTTATAAGTGCTGTTAAGTTTCGAGCACCAAAATTGGGAGTTTATAGAGTAATTTCCCAATGGGGATGGAATTTGAAAACCCTAATTAAGTCAAAAAGGTGTTTTTGTTACTGTAACATCCTAACAAAGAAAATGATCAAGATCCTATTTTACCAATTCCAATAAATATCATGCTATATAAAACTTTAATAAAACTTTATTCACTAAATAGATAACAGAAGAAAAGTACACAATTAGAAAAAGTTTTCTTACTTTTTAGGTATATTGCAGTGGTGTCAGGAGAGACAGCCATGGCTATGTGGGTCTGTAAGGTCGTTCCTCTAATCCATCGAAGGAGAAGGAGAAAAGAAGAACTGAAATGCTTCACTGATGTTTGCCTGTAAAGGAACTTCTTCCCTCCCCCCCCCACCCCAAACCCAACATTAACGTTTGGCTCAGTGCAGAGGATTTAGGATTCGGTGTTTTCTCGGTCGGGGTTGACAGTGATTCGTGAACGTATCTGAACTAACCAAATGCGAATGATATTTTCGAATTACTCCGACCACAAATCCGACAACCAGTTTCGAGCGTCCTTGACCTTTGTTACGCCAACAATGCATCCAACCATCAGACCAAGTGCTCGTTTTTGGTTTTTAATGAAAATATTTTATATATGTAACATTAAAATCCTAAAAATTGTAGGATAATCACCCAACAATACGTTGAAGGTATTCTTTAATAAATTTATATATGTCGAATTTTCGGTAACGAACTCATACCAGTAAAATGAATTATACACGTACTTATGTCGTTCTGAACAACAACGAATATTGACTCGTTCACCGTATTTTTGACCGAACTCGATTCACCCGAATCCATATAATACCCGTACATTTGTCGTCCCGAATTTCTCTATGTATCCCAAATTGCTAACTTAAGAAAACTTTATTTCAGGAAGATTCTTGGTGAAATTTCATATCTTTATTTATAAAATTTATGCCCTGTAATTCGGTGAATTCTCGGAATTTTATTTTCAAATTTTATGTCATATACTATAATGTTATATGCATTCATGGAAACAAAGAAATTGTTAGGAATACATCTCATCAAGACTCGGTCAAAGCTCTTCTGGTAACAGCTGCCAAGAGAAAATCACGTATCAATCACTAGCTTGTGTTACGCTACAGATTGATATGGATTTATTGCAAATATATTCTCTATAATTGCTAGCTTATGTTACGCCAAAAACATCTCTGTAACCCTTGTAAGAAAGGCATGTAATCTCTATATATTTGTCTACCTTTCCACCAGTTGAAGTGTGGATTAATTCACCAAAATATTGTATTTTGTTTTGGTATCAGCCAGAAAGATCCTAAACCACGCTTTCTTCATTTTTCCGCATCAATGGCAGCACCAGAAACATTCACTCTTCAAGCAATTCATATTAACCATATCATCAACATCAAACTCAATGATACCAACTATCTTTTATGGAAGACACAATTCAAGCCACTACTGAAGGGCTATCGTTTAGAAGGATATGTAGATGGTACTTATGCAAGACCATCACCAACCATACCAAACACATAAGCTGATTTACCACCATTATCAAATCCTGCATATGAAAAGTATGAACAACAGGATCAGATCCTACTAGGCTGGCTGCTTTCATCCCTTACAGAAGGAGTATTAGGTCATGTATCTGGTTTAACAACTTCAAAAGAAGTCTTGGATGCACTTGAAAAAAGATATGCACCCAAGACAAGGGCACATCAGATGAATCTAAGAAGGCAACTAATGAGTTTGCGCAAAGGTAACAGCTCCATGTATGATTATTTTGCAAAATATAAACAATTATTTGATGCCCTTACAACATCAGGGAATGCACTTTCTGAAGATGATATGCAACAATCAATCTTGAGTGGCTTGGATCAAGCATATGATTCAATTGTCACTTCGCTGAGCACTGTCGAAAAGATAGATATGGATGCATTTTATGCACAAATGATCGCATATGATATGAGACTTGAGCAACAAATAGCTTCTATTCAGCAACCAATGGCAAATATTGCCTCTTCATCTACTGCATCACCATATCAAAAACAAGAGCAAGGAAGGTTTCCCCAGAATCGATCTCAATAAAATCAAGGTTTTCGTCAGCAAAATCAACACAATCGACAGCCTAAAAGAGATCAAGGACAAGGTCCTTGTCGGATTTTCAATCGCAAAAACCATAATGCAAGTTTCTGTTGGTTTCACAAAGATAACAATGCACCACAAAGAGGAGAACCAGCTGCATATCTTGCTTTACCTGGTGGTCCTGCTGATAACAATTGGGTGACTGACACAAGAGCAACTCATCACTTAACTGCAAATCTCAACAATATGAACATAAGGCATGAATATGATGGAACTGAACAAGTTCGTGTAGGAAATGGCAATGCTCTACACATTGAAAATATTGGTAATGCTTCTTTTACCCATAATAATCGATCATTTCATCTCAAAAATATACTTCATGTGCCTGACATAAAAGCACATCTTCTTTCTGTTTCAAAGTTCTGCAAAGATAATAATGTATATTTTGAATTTCAATCCAATTTCTTTGATGTAAAGGATCTCAAAACCAGGACAACATTGTTGCAAGTCAGGAGTAAGAATGGGCTCTACATGTTTGATGATGTTCGAGAGATTACCAATACAACTCCAGCTGCTCTAGTAACCAACATTATTCCACTGTGGCATCAGCGTCTAGGACATCCAATGCTCCGTACTATTTTTCGAGTCATTAAATATTTTTCCCTTCCAGTTTCCAATAAGAAGTTTGAGTTATGTCATTATTGTCATGTGAGCAAGAGTCATAAACTTCCGTTTCCAAATAGTAGTACTGTAATCGATAAGCCATTGAGCTTACTTGTGTTTGATTTATGGACATATCCTTACTTATCTAAAAATGGATATCGATATTATCTTCTGCTTATGGATGTTTTCTCACATTACACATGGATCTATCCACTAGTTCGTAAATCAGATGCATTTCCTGTGTTCATTCAATTCAAAAAACTCATTGAGAATCAAACTGATCTCAAGATTAAAGTTTTTCAGTCAGACAATGGGGGAGAGTTTAAAAAGTTCACTTTGTTTCTAAATAGCTCAGGAGTTATACATAGATTTTCATGTCCTCATACATCAGCTCAAAACGGTCTTGCAAAACGTAGAATTAGACATATAACAGAGTCAGGATTAGCACTTCTTTTTCATGCCTCAATGCCAAAATCCTACTGGTTTGAGGCTTTCACAACTGCATGTTACCTCATCAATAGACTCCCAGCTTCAAAAACTGAGTCTAAATCTCCTTTAGAGTTATTGTTCAACAAGACTCCTGACTGCTCCTCTTTTAGAGTTTTTGGATGTTTATGCTATGCATGTCTTAGACCATATGTCTCAAACAAACTCGAACCAAGATCATTACCATGTGTTTCTATAGGGTACAGTAGTGCTCACAAAGGTTATTTATGCTTACATGTTTCAACCAACAGGCTATATATCTCTCGACATGTCAAATTTGCGGAAACAAGCTTCCCATTTGCTGCCAGGCAACAGGTAAATTCTCCTAACTTCACACAGAAATCACTCACTACAAAGCTCTTAAGATCATCTGTTTTATCAGTTCTATCTTCTAGTGCATCACTTGAACCTGTCCAACCAGCATCACCATCCATTGAAGCTGAAGCTGTAATCGATCAACCGTTGTCCTCTAGTCTTCCAGAAGTATCATCTCCATTCATTGATCAACCCACAGACAATACTACAGTTGGTACTTCATCAGTTGCAGCTGATAGCACTGTTTCTCAATCTCAACCACAAATTCAGCAGCATCATATGGTCACACGAGCTCGAGATGGCATTAGAAATCCTGTAAACAAGTTGTGTCTGCAAGCAACTAAATATCCACTAGAGACAACACATATTACTGCTCCAACATATTATACTGAAGCATCAAAAGATCCAACATGGATACCACCCATGGATGATGAAATTAATGCTCACATTCACAATGGAACTTGGAGTTATGTTTCATATGAGGAATGAATGAATCTAATTGGCACAAAATGGGTGTTTCGTGTCAAAGAAAAAGCTGATGGGTCAATTGACAGACGCAAATCCAGATTTGTATCACAAGGATATAATTAGCGTGAGGGACTTGATTACTATGAAACATTTAGCCCAGTGATAAAGCCTATCACGATAAGGCTTGTTCTCTCAATTGTTGTGTCTCAAAATTGGACGATGAAGCAATTAGATGTCCAAAATGCATTTCTGTATGACGAGTTAACTGAAGCCGTATATATGAAGCAACCACCAGGGTATGTCAATCCTGACTATCCTAATCATGTCTGTAAGCTCAACAAATCGATTTATGGGTTGAAACAAGCTCTGAGAACTTGGTTTTCCAAATTAAGTAATTTTCTCATTGCATTGGGATTCAAGGGTTCTATTTCTGACAGTTATCTCTTTATACAACAAGCATCGGAAGGAGTTACATATGTCCTCATCTACGTTGATGACATCATAATTACAGGTTCAAACTCTGCTCTTATCACCAATCTTATTACTAATCTGAGCTCTGCCTTTCCAGTAAAGGATCTGGGAAACCTAAGTTACTTCTTAGGCATAAAAGTAATCCACCAAGACACTTCAGTGATACTCAGTCAGCAGAAGTATATAGTTGATCTACTCAAACGAACAAAAATGGATGCTGCTAAACCAGTCTCTACACCTCTTCCAGTAAATGCCAATATCAGTAAACACGGAAGTCTGAAATTTGAGGACCCTACTCTGTATCGTACTGTCTGTGTAGCTTTACAATATCTTCATCTCACCAGACCAGACATTGCGGTAGCAGTCAACAAAGTCTGTAAGTATATGCATAATCCTTTTGTTGAGCATTGGGATCTAGTTAAGAGAATCCTACGATATCTCAAACATACAGTGCATTATGGTTTAGTTTTTCGTCCTTCAGCGGATACAACATTTCATGCCTACTCAGATTCTGATTGGGCTGGCAGTTTAGATGATAGAAGATCAACAAGTGGCTATGGTATTTACTTTGGCAGTAATCTTATTTCATGGAGTGCACGGAAGCAAAAAACGGTCTCTAAATCAAGTACAGAGGCTGAATACAGAGGCATAGCCATGGCTACATCAGAATTGATATGGCTTCAGTCACTATTGTATGAATTGGGCATTGCAGTACAAGTTCCAACATTGTGGTGTGACAATCTGGGTGCGACTTATCTGACAACAAATCCAGTCTTTCACGCACGAATGAAACACATTGAAATTGATTACCATTTTTTACGAGAAAGAGTTGCAAACAAAACACTACTGGTAAAGTTTATTTCCTCAAAAGATCAGCTAGCTGACATTTTTACAAAGGGTCTTGCTTCTGTAAGATTTGAGTTTCTCAGAGACAAGTTGAGCATTCGGCCACTCATGCACAACTTGAGGGGGGATGTTAGGAATACATCTCATCAAGACTCAGTCAAATCTCTTCTGGTAACAACTTCCAAGAGAAAATCACGTATCAATCACTAGCTTGTGTTACGCTACAGATTGATATGGATTTATTGCAAATATATTCTCTATAATTGCTAGCTTATGTTACGCCAAAAACATCTCTGTAGCCCTTGTAATAAAGGCATGTAATCTCTATATATTTGTCTACCTTTCCACCAGTTGAAGTGTGGATCAATTCACCAAAATATTGTATTCTGTTTGAAATAACACCAATTTCTCATAAAGGTAAATTAAAGAATTGAAATTTTAAGGGCTGAATTTTTTGTTACTAAATTTTCATATGTTAAACTTCTCTGCGCGAAATCCCAGCCACATCTCGGTTGAATATTAACGGCGATTTTTTCAGTCAAATATCGCCTCTTCGAGATTAAGAGACCGAGAATCCCAGTAAAATCTCAGTCATTTCCCTGAAAATGACTACACTAGTTATGAATATTTATATTGTAAATTTTGAATCTTAGGATGAATTGAAGTGGGTTCTCATTAAAGCTCCATGGTGTCTTGATGGTTATTTATGAGACGTCAAGCCTTGGTTCACAGGAAGGGATAAAAGGGATATTAAATTTAATTCACAACAGTTCTGGGTTGCACTCAAAGAATTTCAAAATGAGGAAGTTGCAATTGAAATTGGAGGCATAATTGGACGAGTGTTGGAGCAAGATCCAGAAGACTCTAATGATGTTTTTTCTCGAATTGATATCAATTTGGACAGACCTTTGCTGAGAGGGATTCTTTCTCAGAATATTGCAAACTGTTCACAGTGGATTTCGTTTTACTACACCAAACAGCCACATCAAATCTGCGCTATGTGCTTCACTATTAACCATGATGATGACCTATGCAAAGACATAGCTAAATATGTTACAAAGTTAACTAAGAAGCTATTCAGCTTTCTGGATCAAGTTGATGTTGGTAGGGAAGCTAATCTGCCATACTTCATGCAAAAAGGAGTTGTAAGAATCTCACCTAAGAAGAAAAATAATAAGAAAAATATAGATATAATTCCTTTTATATATAAGGCCTGAAGATGTACACTATTGTTTATCAATTTATCATGTTCAAGAGTGGGGTCAATCTTCAAATCAAGCTGGTAGTGAAAACAAGAATAAGGAAAGGAAGATGTAAAGAAGGTTTAAAAGAATCAGAGATGGCAGCAGTGCAAAGGACTCAAATAGTAAGACTATTGAAGTGGAGTACCAAATAGATGATGATGCAGATGAGGAGGAATTTATGCAGAAAACTACTGATCAGCAGATACATATGTCTTATCATGAAAGAATGATGCAAGAGTATCAATATCAGATCTTGCAAGGGGACTGAGACCATCATGTTATAAACAGTGATCAAGTTACAAGGCAGGGACACCAGGTTTTCTTCTGTCACTTAAAGCTATATTACTTTAAAGGGTTATTTGGCTTTTGGTACTCAGATTTGAACCGAAAACTGGGTTCGGTCTAACATTTGTCCAGCCTTTGCGTTTGGTACTTGGACCGGACGTTGACATGTGTTGACTAGTGTTGATGGTGGTTTTTACTTCAGGGATAAAATTGTAAAACCCTGTATTTAATGTGCCGTCGTTCTGCAAAGAAATAGAGCCATTTAAAATTGATGAGTATCTATACCTCTCTGCTTACATATGAACTATGTAATTTAATCCTTATGAAATTTATTTAGAATAATACTGGTGCATGTAGCAACAATACCAAATATTTTATAAATTTTATTAATCTCCCACCGGCATTATTCACTAATGCATGGCGCTGAGTATTTTTCCTATGCTATGTCCACAGCTGAACTCTTAATATTGACATGACTTGACAACTAATGTTCGCTCGCAGCTGAGCAGCATGAGTTTCCCGAAGTGTCAGGATTAAGATGTGTATGAAAATACTCAATTAAAGGCACGTAAGCTGCGCTGCTCTCTGATTAAAAATTAGTGCTTTTGTGTCAATGCGCAAAATTCACCAAAAATTGATTAATTTTGTGTCAGCTCGCAAAATTCAATTTTCTAACCTAATTTTATCAATTTGCAGAAATTAGATTTTTTTGCGGTCTGCGCAATATCTCGATCCCTATTGGTCGAGACTAAACCTAGGCAAACTAGAAAATTGATCCACCATGGAACTAGTAGGAGGAAATCTTACCAAAAACGGGAAATAAGAAAAAAGAAAGAAACCGTGACCAACAAAAAACCATGGTAGAAAGGGCTTGGCCGGCCAATTTTCCCTAACTCGAGCTTCCTTTGGCCGGTGTTACTTCTTCTATTTTGTTGGCTGCCGGACCCTCTTTTCCATCAACCAATCAAATCGCTCTAAATGCACAGCCTACACTTTTAATTAAAGTTGGAAGTTGGCTGGTCGACACACTTAAATTCCTTAAGAAATTGAATTTAGGCTGACCATGTCAATCTTAAAACGATCACGTCCACACGATTTCGCCGGCCGATTTATCACGCTTAGTTGCCTCCTGACGCGACCGGACAAGCTCTGTGGTATACACCGGCGGGCCTACTCATGCCTCAGCCAATCGGAATGATCCTAGACCGCAAGCAGAGCCACAAACCGGTCGCTCAAAGTAGGTTGTTTGCGCGGCTCAAAAACCCTAATTTATGTTAGCGGCAACGCATTACTGTCGCGAAACAATCTTTGTCATCCAACTTCGCTAGCCGAATCAACCGTCCCATATCTGATTTTGGGAGATCAGCAAGGGACAACCATGCTCACCGGCGGCTCAACAGTAGCCCCGACCAATCGCATTGCTTCAAATATGCCAACAATGCGAAAAACCGATTATCCAAAGTATGCCAGGCTTTGAATTCGATCAACGGAAGTATGCAACTACCGCAAAATGATCTCGGCCATCCAACTTGGCTAGCCAAATCGACTGGACATAGATCTAATTTCGGGAGACCAGTAAGATGCCGGCCACCCCCTCCTATGAGGACTGATCGACTCCCCCTCAAATTACTTGAATGGCTCCTGACAGCTGCTCAAAGATGGCTAATCGCGCTGCCTACAAAAGTATTAAATAAATTCAACGACAACTGATTATTGTTGCAAATCATCTTGGACGTCCAACTTTGCTAGCCAAATTAAACGGCTTAGATCTAATCCTGGGCGACCAATAAAGTGTCACCGTGCTCCCCGGCCACCCCTCTTCCATAAGGGCCGATCGACTTTCCCTTGACCTGCCCGAGCGGCTCCTGGCAGCTTCCCAAAGATGGTCGGTCGCGCTTTTTTTTAAGACACTAAATTTCGCGACCAACCAAGACAGTCTATATACAACGATGCTTCATATGCATTGATTATTTTGAGCTGCTTGCTTAAAATCAATGCTTTATATGCATCAATTACAAATGATATTTTATAACTATCGATTTCATAAATAACTTAATTATTTAACCTAAGAGCATTACATGTTATTTCTTGCGGCAAGTCTCACAACTTGACTTGTAACATATAACCGCCCACCACCTAGCTTGCGCGTGATTGGTCAAAATAATTAGGTCTTGCAAGAAAGACCCACTCAAAAACTTGCTACATATTTTCTACAAAATACTCAAGACATCAAACATGTCACAAACTGGGGATATTCATCAGGGTATTGCTCTGGCGGCTTACAACGTATGCGTGCAACACGCCCATTATGAGAAAGTGTCAGGAAAGGCGGACAGTTAATGATGGTAGAGAAGTAAGTGGGAATAAAACCAACCGGTCTTCCCCTCATAGTAGGGACGTGGTTATCACCATTCTACACGATCCCACTTCTCCATCACTCAACTATTTCCACTTCCTATGATATCAGGGTATGTTCAACTATGACTTATATAAATATATTTTCAATCTATTTCAACCAACAATGTTATTAACACAAGTATCCAGAAAACACCAAGAACTTATAACTTACATTCTGATACAAGTCATAAAACAACCACATCATCATAGTTCATCATTCTGATCTCAACACCTTCTTCGCTTCCCTCCCTAAGATCAACCCTTCTCCTTCATTTTGTGACCGAAGCAAGAAAGGAACGGTCATTTCTTGGTTTAGGCCAGAATTGTATAGATTGATCTCTCGAATATAAAGTACTCATGTCCAGTACATTTGTTTGGGGTTTAAATTCATTTCTCGGCGGCACACCCAATTTACCATTTCCAACAGAATCAGTTTTTACCCTACTACAAATTGGCGACCACAGTGGGAGATTAATCTCTCGGTTGCAAAATCAATTTTACAATTTTCTCAAATTCAAAATGGTGGATCTTAGGCCTAAATTCAGTCATTAACCAGAATTCACTTTAACCACCGATCACAACTTGCCATTCGGGATGTACCTTAGCCAGTCAAATTCTTCCAAAGCCATGAATGCTCAAATTTCAACCACCATGGAAGGCATAGTAAAGATGCTAGAAGATGTCGTCGCAAATCAAGATGATATCATCAAGTTGCAAAATGAGACGTTTTATTTCCTGAAGAGCATGAAAGACCGGCTATGGCAAGAACCAACAAATGTTTGCTGGGGGAATGCCACCAATTCTAGATAGAACACAAAAAATATTGAATCCTTGTTCAAAGTTTGCATCTCCGCCAACGACGATGAAGACAAAGCACGCAGTTGTATTTAACGGGAGCGGAAAAGGGATGACCAGCTGAGTCTAGCCAACGATAAAGATCTTGAGCAGTTTTCCGAAGCTAAAAGAAGAGACGCACCAAGTGTGTCACAATATCTGCATGACAAGGGTAAGGAATCAGCTGGCGAATCTTTCTTAGAAAATATGTATCATCAGACTCTTGCAGAAGTTTAAAGAGTTGTCCAACAGTCCGCAGCCGCAACTCCCTAACCTTGTTGAAAACAGAAACACCCGAAGAAGGAGAAATCTACCAAGCATTCACGAAGGTGGGGACTGCATCAACACACAGTACTTGGTTCAGCCGCCTCATATCGCTGTTACTGATGCAAGACCTTCAAGAGAAGTCGCACTTCAACAAAATTGCCAAGTTAAACGATCTGCGCCTGTTAGAGCACTGCTCGGTCGAACTCGCATGCGTTGATATCTCAAGCATGTTTGTCAATGTTAGTGATCAAAACTATAAGTCTTGATTTCTAGCCTATTTATAGATGTCTCGGACTAGGACATAGATAGTATACTTGAGCTTAGATTTCACAGAGTTCATCATTTGAAGACGAAGAACTACTAAGGAGAGATTTTGGAACTTCTTCGACAAAAGGTATGTGGATACTTGAACTCATCTATCACTTGGAAAGTCTATTTCTACTATCTCCTATATTGAGACATAAGTCGTGTTAAGATATAGTTTTCTCTATATACATTTGAGATTTCAAGCTGAGTATATCTCGCTTACATATTCCTCGAAATATGTATTGGTAAGATTTCGCTTCGACCAAGTTCATCTTATATCATGAGAAAATTGACGAGTAACATCTTACATGGTTTGTGTGATACAATCATTTGATGTAGGCTTGGAATGTTTCGATAATGATTATTTCAATTTATTGAAAATTGCTTTGATGCTGATAGTGTGTGAAAACGGCTATTGTCATTATAAAAGAATGTTTCAATGATTGAAATAAAGAGTTGAGAACGTAACTATGTTTGGATATAAGCATATATAGTGTGTCCGCACATTAGTGTATAAATCCACAAACCGGGAACCAAGTGTATGCATATGTGTGTATACCAAATTGGTGAAGGAGACAAAATAAGTATGAGTACCCGTACACATACTGGCAGAAGTTTTTGAACCGAAAATATCTGCTGAGTTTGGGAATTACAAACTCCTAAACTAGTCACCTTAAGTATACGTACCCGTACGCATACTATCGGGAGTTTTCGAACCGAAAATTTCTGTTGAGTTTGGAAACTCAACAAACTCAATTCCGGTTGCTTAAGTACGCATACTTAAGTTGGTTACTTTGTCAAATCGGTCAGTTCATGAAATTAAACATTTAAATCATAAGGAATGCAATCTCTGCAAACCATTGCTATAATGTTCATGATTGATTCAAGTGAATCAAACCGATTTTGTTTCAATTGTGTTTTCTATAACAATTGAACAACTCTTTAACTAGTTTCATTTGAGTCATTTGAACTAATTATGGTTGAGATGAATACGGTTGATATGAGAGTAATCATTTGGCTAACCTCGGTTAACTATTTGTGAACCAACATGGTGTACACGTTTAGGTACGGTTACATAAACCTAAATGAGGGTACATTTCATTTGTGTGTAACAAGCTAAGTTCGATCTAACGATTGAAATATATTAGCTTGGTTGAATCAGGTTTTTCATCTAACGATGATTATTGAATGCTTTGTTACCAAGGTAACTTGGATTGCAAACCCTGATTTGAAAACTATATAAAGGAGAACTCTAGCAACTGGGAAACCTAATCTCCACACCTCCTGTGTGTTACTAGTTGCATAACTAGAGTCGATTCTCCTTTAACCTTAGGTTTCTTCTTGAGACCCTGTAGGTTAACGACTTGAAGACTTCATTGGGATTGTGAAGCCATACCCAACTATTATCTTTGTAGTTGCATGATCTGATTTTGATGTTCCTATCGTGTTGAGTGCAATTGAAATAATTGGCTCGAGATTTTATATCTCCGATAGGTAAAATAAAAAAAGTAATCACAAACATCTTCGTCTCATCGTTTGTGATTCCACAATAACTTGTTTCGCTAGTCTATTAAGTTTATTGTGAGGTGATTGATAATTCTAGGCTGTTCTTCGGGAATATAAGTCTGAGTTATCAATTGGTTCTTGTCCACCTTGATTTATCAAAAGACGGAACAAAAACTCTTAGGTATTTCTGTGGGAGACAGATTTATTCAATCCTATAGACTTTTCTGTGTGAGACAGATTTTTCTATCAAGTCTTCGACTTTGGGTCGTAGCAACCCTTGGTTGTGGGTGAGATCAACTAAGGTAATCAAGTGCTTCGTATCCCGCTGGGATTAGAGACGTAAGGAGCGCAATTGTACCTTGAATAAGTGTGAGATCGATTAGGGTTCAACTACAGTCCAGTCCGAAGTTAATTGGTAATAGGCTAGTGTCTGTAGCGGCTTAATACAATGTGGTGTTCAATCTGGACTAGGGCCCGGGGTTTTTCTGCATTTGCGATTTCTTCGTTAACAAAATTCTGGTGTCTGTGTTATTTCTTTTCCGCATTATATTTTGTTATATAATTGAAATATCACAGGTTGTGCATTAAGATCAATCAATTAGAATATCCAACCTTGGGTTGTTGATTTACATTGATTGACACTTGAACATTGGTCTATGGTACCGTTCAAATTACTCCGCTTATTCAATCGGGATCGTAAACTTCTATTTGCTGATTGCGTATTGAATTAAGAGTTAGAGATATTAAACTCTTTGATATACTTTATTCTAGATTGAGTCTGACTGTCTAGTTGTTTATCTATAAAGTGTATAGGAGTAAGTCCTCTCAGATTTCCAAACGAATTTTTGGGTGTGGTTGTTACACCCTCGCATTTTCGATTGGTATCAGAGCAGACAAGCACGTTAAAGACCTTACAAGTATGTGTTTGTAGAGATCTGAGGATGGACGATATTGTTTCTGATAAACGCATCACCAGAAATAAAATTTATGTTTCTATAAAGTCTATTAAAGAGAAAGATTTGTCAATCTCGAATATAGAAGAACCTTGTGTTCCAAGGAAACATACATACATTGACAAGTGTTTCCCTGACCACCTTACTTACGAGTCTGACTTTGAAGTTGAAAGGGATGCAGCCAAAGAGAGTGAAGTGATTCTAAAACTTGTTAGAATCCAAGCTGATAATGTCAACCAGTTGAAACACAAAGTCAATGTCCTTGTTGGTATTATATGTGAGCGTGACTCTCGTTTAAAGATTCTACAAGAGGAAAATCTCAAAAAGGATGCTTTGAAAATTGAACATCTCTTAAGTAAACTCTATTTTCAAGAGTGTTCACAAGAGTTCTCCATACCAACTGCTTCTGATTTGACAAAAAAAAAAAATTAGTTCAGAAGCAAAACTGAAAACCCCTTATGTTGAAAAAGATGTGCATGTATCTTCTTCTAATTTAGGGAAGCCCACATCACACAGAAGGAAGAATTCTCCCGACAATGGTGTTAAGACTGTTCTGGCTAATCACCCCGGTGATCAGAAAATCTGTCTCTTTTGTGATTCAAAAGGGCTGTATAAACAAAAGAGGAATTCTAGGTTGATGAAAATTCTATGGTTCGTCTTCAACACACCTTAGATTTAGTACTATTGGTTTTAGTACTCACCCTGTGTACTCCACCATGAAAGTCAGTTCAATGTGTTCCTCAAATGTTCAAACACATAACATTCTTCCTAAGCCATATCGACCAAGAAGAACTCATGGATATTCTTCAATTAAGAAGGGAGATAATGTTGTTCATGTTGTGAAAAAAGTACCAGAAGAAGGAAGCAATGGAAAAATGGAAGCCAACCTAAAAAGGATAATTGAATGATACAAAGATATCATCAACAGGCTGACATATCCCTCTTAAAATTATTCAGGTAAGAATCAACACTATGCGTCATTTTTTGATGATACTAAATTTTATGATAACTTTTCACATCATAATGGTTTTCCTCCAAAGATCAGGAAAAAGAGGTTTAACCAGAAACAACATTCACTTGATTAGCTCAAGGCTCATACTTGTGCTAATTAATCACAAGGTTGAATTCTCACTCTCAATAAAAATCCTAACAGAGTGAGATATTTTTCAGGTATACTTGATGACAAAATGTGTTTCTGAATCTCCAGCTATCTTCTTATCGTTCTTAGCTGGTTTATCAATTATAAACACTTTTTGTTGCATGAGTATTTTTTTGTTGTTTTTGTTTTTATTTTTACTTCTTCCAAAAAGGGGTGTCAAATTACTGCTCTAAATTTTTCTCTTTTGAGAACAAATTTCTTTTAGAGCTGAGTTTTTTTTTACTCATTAAGCAAATATGTGATATATCTTCTTCGCAACCGGTTGGTATAAGGGTAAGTCTATGAACATGCGTATATCTCTTTTCACACAGGCACGGACCAAAGTTGGAAACCCTAAACTTTGTTTCTTGTGTAACCTATAAATACCAAACCTTCTATAGAGTACGCATACTTTTTGTTGTGCTCTTTTAAGGATGGGATCTACTCCAAGTTCTTGGGATTTACCATCCGATTCAATTGATGATTCGGTATATTTGGAGTTTGTTTTGAAGAAGAAGAGAACCCTTGTTAAGTATGACGAACTCGAATCCTGTGCCTCATGCTATTATGCGTTTTCTCATCAAGATCGAGAAAATGCTGAGATGGTCTTTGCTGAAGTAGTTCATGGTTTTCTCACTGATATTGGGAAGACTCAACTGAAGCTTGAGAACTCTGTAAAGGATCTTATCATGTTACGAACTGAGTTGAAAAAGGTTGATTCTGACCTTGTTCTCATGAAGTCACAAGTTAAGGATCTTCTCAATGAGGATATCTTCTCTGAAGACGCAGTTGATAAAGTTAGTCACAAGTTTGAAGGTATTGAAACCACTGAAGCTTCCGTACCGGAAGTATAATTATCGCTTGTGATTGCGCTTTATTTTTAGAGTTGTTATGGCTAGTAAATCTTCTGTTTATGTTTTTGGAAGAATAACTAGGGTTTGGGATAGCTATTATTGTGAGTACGCATAGCTATGTCCAACGATTTTCATCTTCATGTTTTTTAGATTTATTTATTTAAATTCTAAGTTTTTGGAAGATGAATTTTGCAATTTTAATCTTTATGATTTGATATATTGCAAATTGTTATGGGATATGTTGTTTACGTCCGTGAACCTGTGATTGTCCCATACTTGTTCAAAAGTTATTTGTATTATGTCGGTATGAATGTATTGATAGAAGATAGAATGAACTTTTGACATTACAAAAGTTAAATCCTTTTATGTCACGTTTTTGATAAAAAGAAAGGATAAAACTTTTGTTTACAAGGATTGAGTCTATTATATGTCATTGTGCAAATAGTGATGGAAAATAGAGTGAATTCTTGTTTATTCCGCAGTATTGGTCGATCTCCGATCCACATCTTTGTGCACATACTGTGTTGCTCCGTAAGATTCCTTATGTTTGAGCATGACCAACTAAATTTATCATTCTCTTTTGGTTATTTTAGCTGTTTCTCTGTAAGTTCTCTTATGTCGAGCATGACCAATTGAATTGATCACCTTCTTGTGGTTAATTTAGTTGTGTAATTTCGATTGAATTAATCATGGGTTTTCTTGTGATTAATTTGGTTGTATTTTTTTTTCGATTGAATTAATCATGAATTCTTTTGTGGATAATTCAATTGAACACTTTGGATACAAATTCATGTTTTCATGTGATTTGATTTTGTCCAAAGAAATCCTTCTTTTCTCGTGAAACTAAGGTCGCCTTTGTTTTTCCTTCGGGGATTACATTTTACGAGGGAGAGTTCATTTTGAACTTGTGCTTAATTTCCAAATCTTTGTGGGGAGTGTGGTTGTGGAATATTAGGGGTTATCTTGTATCTTTATAAACTCCTTGATGAATGTATTTAGCTTCGGCTTTATGATGGCATCTAAATAAGTTGATATGGTATTCTCTTTTGGTCATGAAGCATCTCCCTGGAAATTTCATTAGGATCCCACTAATTTTCGTACCTTTGCCAATTTTATTGACAAAAAGGGGGAGAATTAATGTGTAGTATGATACTACAAATACATATGGTTTACGGATCATTATGTAAGGGGGAGTGGTTTTCATGTTGAGATGGAGTATTGACTAAGGGGGAGTGATACATATCACCATAGTATTGTTGTCAAAGTTGTGATACAATTGGACTTTGATGTTTTGTAATAATACTATGACACTGTATAACAATGATTGAGAGCATTTTTTTCTCTCATTGTTATCGCTACGAATCTTCAACAACTGTGATGCTGAAGTTACAACCTTTAGGATCATGGGGTACTTGGAAGTGACGAAGATTTCGAGTCACGTTGAAGATGCCAAGGAGATCAAACATTTGTATGAGAAGCTATAATTTCTATCTATTTGTAATCCATATATACTGTTAGTTTTGTCACTAAAATTGACAAAGGGGGAGATTGTTAGAGCACTTCTCGGTCGAACTCGCATGCGTTGCTATCTCAAGCATGTTTGCCAATGTTAGTGATCAAAACTATAAGTCTTGATTTCTAGCCTATTTATAGATGTCTCGGACTAGGAAATAGATAGTGTACTTGAGCTTAGATTTCACAGAGTTCATCATTTGAAGACGAAAAACTACTAAGGGGAGCTTATGGAACTTCTTAGACAAAAGGTATGTGGAGACTTGAACTCATCTATCACTTGGAAATTTTATTTCTACTATCTCCTATATTGAGACATAAGTCGTGTTAAGATATAGTTTTCTCTATACACATTTGAGATTTCGAGCTGAGTATATCTCTCTTACATATTTCTCGAAATATGTGTTGGTAAGCTTTCGCTTCGACCAAGTTCATCTTATATCATGAGAAAATTGCCGAGTAACATCTTACATGGTTTGTGTGATACAATCATTTGATGTAGGCTTGGAATGTTTCGATATTGATTATTTCAATATCTTGAAAATTGCTTTGATGCTGATAGTGTGTGAAAACGACTATTGTCATTATAGAAGAATGTTTCAATGATTGAGATAAAGAGTTGAGAACGTAATCATGTTTGGATATAAGCATATATAGTGTGTTCGCACATTAGTGTATAAATCCACAAACCGGGAACCAAGTGTATGCATATGTGTGTATACCAAATTGGTGAAGGAGACAAGATAAGTATGCGTACCCGTACGCACACTGGCGGAAGTTTTCGAACCGAAAATATTTGCTGAGTTTGGGAATTACAAACTCCTAAACTAGTCACCTTAAGTATGCGTACCCGTACGCAATTTCTGCTGAATTTGGAAACTTAATAAACTCAAATCCGGTTGCTTAAGTACGCATACCCATACGCATACTTAAGTTGGTTACTTTGTCAAATAGGTCAGTTCATGAACTTAAACATTTAAATCATAAGGAATGCAATCTTTGCAAACCGTGGCTATAATGTTCATGATTGATTCAAGTGAATCAAACCGATTTGGTTTCAATTGTGTTTTCTATAACGATTGAACAACTCTTTAACTAGTTTCATTTGAGTCATTTGAGCAGGTTATGGTTGAGATGAATAAGGTTGATATGAGAGTAATCATATGGCTAACCTCGGTTAACTATTTGTGAACCAACATGGTGTACATTTTAGGTACGGTTACATAAACCTAAATGAGGGTACATTTCATTTGTGTGTAACAAGCTAAGTTCGATCTAACTATTGAAAGATATTAGCTTGGTTGAATCAGGTTTTTCATCTAACGATGATTATTGAATGCTTTGTTACCAAGGTAACTTGGATTGCAAACCCTGATTTGAAAACTATATAAAGGAGAACTCTAGCAACTGGGAAACCTAATATCCACACCTCCTGTGTGTTACTAGTTGCATAACTAGAGTCGATTCTCCTTTAACCTTAGGTTTCTTCTCGAGACCCTGTAGGTTAACGACTTGAAGACTTCATTGGGATTGTGAAGCCAGACCCAACTATTATCTTTGTAGTTGCGTGATCTGATCTTGTTGTTTCTATCGTGTTGAGTGTAATTGAAATAATTGGCTCGAGATTTTATATCTCGGATAGGAAAGATACAAAAGTAATCACAAACATCTTCGTCTCATCGTTTGTGATTCCACAATAACTTGTTTCGCTAGTCGATTAAGTTTATTGTGAGGTGATTGATAATTCTAGGCTGTTCTTCGGGAATATAATTCCGGGTTATCAATTGGTTCATGTTCACCTTGATTTATCAAAAGACGGAATAAAACTCTTGGGTATTTCTGTGGGAGACAGATTTATTCAATCCTATAGACTTTTCTGTGTGAGACAGATTTGTCTATCAAGTCTTCGACTTTGGGTCGTAGCAACTCTTGGTTGTGGGTGAGATCAACTAAAGAAATCAAGTGCGTAGTATCCTGCTGGGATCAGAGACGTAAGGAGTGCAACTTTACCTTGAATCATTGTGATATTGATTAGGGTTCAACTACAGTCGAGTCTGAAGTTAATTGGTAGTAGGCTAGTATCTATAGCGTCTTAATACAGTGTGGTGTTCAATCTGGACTAGGTCTTGGGGTTTTTCTGCATTTGCGGTTTTCTCGTTAACAAAATTCTGGTGTCTGTGTTATTTCTTTTCTGCATTATATTTTGTTATATAATTGAAATATCACAGGTTGTGCTTTAAGGTCAATCAATTAGAATATCCAACCTTGGGTTGTTGATTTACATTGATTGACACTTGAACATTGGTCTTTGGTACCGTTCAAGTTACTCCTCTTATTCAATCGGGCTCTTGGATTTCTATTTTCTGATTGCGGATTGAATTAAGAGTTAGAGATATTAAACTCTTTGATATACTTTATTCTATATTGAGTCTGACTTTCTAGTTGATTCTCTAGAAAGTGTATTGGAGTAAGTCCTCTCAGATTCCCAAACGAATTGTTGGGTGTGGTTGTTAGACTCCCGCATTTTCAGCGCCTACATCAGCATACGCTCTCGACTCCACCCTCGAAACGAGTTTCATGTTAAAACCTTCAAGAGTTTTCACGACAACAACCATTACCACGGGAGAAACCAGAATCGAGGTACCCGCGCTTTCCACTCCCAATAAGGAAAATTCTAGAATTGTTGGAAGTTTGGGTGCGAGACAAGGTTGTTCTACTACCGCATCTATGGCGCCCACCAACTGATCAAGAGATGTTGGATTCGAGATATTTCCACTATCACAGATTCGTCCATCATCCTACTAGTGAATACAATGGTCTGAAGCGCATCGTCCAAGAAAAAATTAACTCAGGAGAATTGCACCTAGGAACCGAAGATTCTCCACTTTTCCGCAGATCGACGTAAAGATATTTTCACGACCCGAATCATCGTCATCTCCGATAGGCGCTTCTTATTTATCGAAATAATAATGACTCCGTCTGAACTAATTCCAGAGGTTACAGTCAACAAGAACAATGAGAAACTCAGCTGGGGACTTCTCACTACAGCCTGCACAAGTTTTCTGAATCATCAAAAGGGTCTAGGCTGCGACTCGATTTTGTGACGCCCACAGATCCATGACAGCAAAATGAAGGTCTCCTTCATCAACATCGATGCCACCCAGAATCTCCAACAAACCAGCAAGACTACTTATTATCAAAGTTGCGCAGTGGACTTGGATTTGAATCAATCACCCGGGGAAAATCCAGTTTTGTTTGGAGGTTTCGTGAACAGGTAAGTTTCGTCAAACAATCGTATATACAATAAATTGTTTCGAAATCCACTGGGGACTCGACACAGACATCAGTCCAATACCAACTAAGAAAAAG
This sequence comes from Papaver somniferum, assembly GCF_003573695.1. Lineage (NCBI taxonomy): Eukaryota > Viridiplantae > Streptophyta > Magnoliopsida > Ranunculales > Papaveraceae > Papaver > Papaver somniferum. Next base: position 137,090,949 of record NC_039358.1, read on the forward strand.
ATAGCAACGCGGTTATTCTAGGAATATACTACATATCTAGGATACCAACATCCAAAGAATATTACTGCTTCCTCTAAAGGAAAAGACGTATCTGGTTATTGAAACCTTATTGGGTGGCTACTGCAAGCTCGATGATGCTGGAAAGGTAGAAGGTGTTAATACACGTCAGATGACTCAAAACTTTCAATACCTAAGAGAAAGATTACTCTTGAATCATTTAAAAAAAAATCTCAAATAAACTCAAAATCCTCACAAAACAATCACCTACTAGTTCAAAACCAAAAAATTCAAACCATAAAAGAGGCATCTCTTGCCTTTCAAAAAGAACCTAAGAGGAGAAAGTTCAGAAAAATAAAAGCATTCAAGGGAAATCATCCAACAACAGCTCATTATTCTTAGAGAAAGCATCCTTCACGTTCTGGAGAGCAGCCTACTTCAACTTTAAAACTGGGATAACTTCTCGATCTCTACCTCCTGTTGATTAATGAAATCCATGGAGGGAACTTCATTCATTTCAGTTCGCATCTTTTGGATTTTGGAAAATCCTTCACAGAACCAGGAGGTGTTAAAATCAAAGTTCACACACATATCCCGATGGTACTCCCAGTTTGAGACTACTTCTTCAGAAGCGGTGTGTCCAATCACCTTACACATGTCGCTAATTGAAGACAAGGCCTCTTCAACACGTTTGGCTAGTGAAAAACGACTCGTGGATTTCTTGGTCGTGGCGATGTGCCCATGTTTCTTCCATTATTTGGGTATAGAACTTTGCATACTTAGTCGGCACACTGAATCCTCCAATCAACAAGTGGTCTGTAAGGGGAGCATCAAATGGAGGGTCAAAAGCATCTCCTGCAGCAGAATGCGCAACTAACGCCATGTCGGTTTCAAGAAGCTCCATAGAGGCGCTCGCATATACATCCATGGACGCAACATCTTCATTCTCCTTGGAAGGAACAACAATGCCCCCCACATCATTATCCATCTCCACCTCGAGATTATCACCTGGAACAGTCTCATCCTGCAACATCACTGGTCAATAATTGTTTTGTGTTGAAGAACGAATCATTTTAAGTCAGAAAACGTATATAAGACTTACCAGTTCATCCCCCGGCTCGCTGGAGGAGCTAGATTCGCTGCTACACTTAGAAATGCTTCCTTCATCATCGTCGGACCCTGAATCTTCTTCGCCTTCGTCTTCATATTCACCTTCGAGAGACTCAATATCGCCAGATTTCTCTTCTGGAGATGCCATGTTTCGGCTGTGCGCAAGTCTTGCAAAGGCGTTCATACTCTCAAGACCCTGGTTTTTAAAGAAAAGAAAAAGAGGTGTTCAGTGAGGTTAGTCCAAAAAATACTCAAATAATTCGGCTGGTCAGAAGAAAGCACATATGTACCTGCATATTCGAAGAATTAAAAACTACCGGAGCTGTCGGAGCCGTTCGAATGCCACTTGCACGCATCTTTGATCTGGTCTCTTTTTCCTGGGGACTACACCCACTTTGTTTAGAAACACGAGCTCTCACCTGAACCAGTTCACCAGAGGGTTTCCGTTTACTCGAAGGAATCAGCTTCAACAACTGATGTTTTTCTAAGGTCTTGGGAGAAGGCCTGCTGCGCGGAACTGTCACGAATTCCTGCACGAATTGATAAAGATCAAGAAGCTCTTCCTGCCAGATTTCCTTATACTTAGGAGTTACCGCTGGTTTCCATCCTGGGAGAAAGAATGAGAGGCTTTTCTTCGTTATTTGAACACTAGTATCCAAAACTAGAGATGCACAAGAACCGGTTGAGATGACCTGGACCGGATTGGAATCGAAAATACCGGACCAGAACCGAACTGGTACTGGAGTAACCGGTACAGGGACTGGGACGGAAGGTTAAGAATCATCATATACCGGTACAAGCACCAGTTCTGGGAGGAGGACCAGCCTAATTAGAGCCGTTGAGATCTTTATAATTTTTAATCCTATCCGTCCATTTTGTTTAGGGAACCCTAATATTATCTAATATCTGAGAAACTCTTTCACTCTTATTTTTCTTTCTTCTATGTTTTTTCTCTCTGAAGAGCAGTCTCTTCAATTCTTCATCTAATTTGATTTCTATGAACTACGCAATAACCATCATCATCATCATCATCATCAAGTCTTACTAGTTAGTAGTTACTGCACAAAAGGTAAATCGGTTCTCTAATCTTTTCGATTTCCTTTTTGTTTCTGTTTTAAAACCCTAGAAATTGAAGACAATTTTAACAGTATCGCTTGATTAATCAACTAACCCTAGTGTTTATACTCACGCAGGTTAAGTGCTGACTGCTAAGGACACCAATTTCTTCTTCGTCCAATTTCTTCTTCGTCTATCAGATTCAATCTATACCTTTTTTGTTTCCGAGGTAATTAGGAAAAACTTAAACCATGTAGTTGTTGATAATTAGAACAAATCTGGTCTATCATTAGTTTGTTTTTAATTAGGGTTTTTATTGATCAGTGAATGAGCAATTTATATGTTGATGAAATAATGAAGTTTTGTTTATACGAACTTGGTATTTTATTTATTTTTATTCTCAAAAATTTGATGCCTTTTAGGAAAGGTGAAGTTTTGCGACTGCTGAATAATGGGTGTGATTGTTGAAGCTAATTTTGTTTTACTTTGAACAAAACTTCAATTTGTATGCGTTTTTTTTAGTAGTGCTAACAATAGGGGGAATTATGGATATTAGGGTGTTTTATAACATTGAGAAGTGATATAAATGTATGTTAAGTACGAAACTTTAAGCTTATTTGATTTGTTGACATGAAAGCAAAAATTTTTATGTAGGATATTTAGCAATAAGTACGGTAGAAGAAGGAAAAATTATTGTTGGATCCTATAGTAAGACTTCACCAGATTCATTTATAAATGCAAGTTAGGTCTCTTGATGATGTAGTGGTTTTTGTTGTGCAAGGTATCAGACAGATGTGATTACTGGAAAATGAACACCATCATTATGATTCCTTGGTTTCAGAACTTGCATTTTTGACTGTGTGTAGAGGTCAATTGGCTTAATGGAGCAAATACTAGACTATCAGAACCTAGCCAATAAACTTAGTTGATTTGACTGTGCGTAGTGTTGTCACAATTCGCAAGGACCGGGTGAAAAATCTTTTGTTTTTCCTATATTTTGTTGTATAATGAAATGATTATGATTTGTTTGTTATAATTTTTGTAGTGTGATTCTCATGACTTGGTTGTTGCCCTGGTCATCATTGCTATATTGGTACTTACTTCTTGTTTATCTTTTTTTTTTTGCATGTTGCAGTCATAATTGAAAATCTCCTAAAAGCTTGAAGTTTATTCCTTGGATCCTTGCTAAGAAATGGAAGGTTGGTAACTTTCTTTATCTTGTTGTCCTTGTTGAAACATACTTTGGATTCATTTCTATATCAAATTCTCATTGCAGCTATATAATGTATGGAAATGAATGGACTGAAAATATTCAATCTACACAAATTCAACTGTAGTTATGAACTTCTTATGTATTTGCTTGCTATTTGTTCTGAACTGGTTGTAATACACACAGGTTGAGGTCGTGCTATCCTATCACTGGCCTTATTGGAGAGGAAGGTGCAGATTTGTGGCCTAGGATTGCAACTTGCAAGTGCAGGCTGTGCAGCCATCCATTTTTGTTTGCAATGTCGTAGACAGGCTTATTGTGGTTGTGGAAATGTTTTTTTTACTTTTTAGCAAACTGAACTTATTTTGGATTGTTGTTTTGAAGTTATGGAAATGTTGAACTTAAGTATGTATGCAAACTTAACTTATTTTGGATTGTTAAACATTGAACTTATGGAAATGTTGTTTTATATTTCGTAATGTTTTTAGGGTAAAAACCCGGTACCGGCCAACACCAAGTACAGGGGCCGGTTCCATAAGAGAATCGGGTCGTACCGGACCATGTGCATCCCTATCCAAAACAGACTTTAAAAGGTCTTCTAGGGGTGTTGACGGACGACAAAACGGAACTCCCTGATCAAAACCCATATGAAGAGCGGGCCTATCAATATTATAAGGATTCAAAGCAAAAGTGCCCATGAAAAAAGACGAAACATATCCAGGTATGCAGCTCCGCATGAACACAGTTTCTCCAATACTCATGTCATCTCTGTCCGAGTGCAATGTTATACTTGAAGCGGAAGCGAAAACGAAAGTTTTCGGATGAACTATGGATGGATGAACTGGGGCCCAAGGACGAAAGTTTATCGCATGCACATTGTCAAAGAAATCAATAATTTTTAGGCCAGGCTTTGGGTGTCTATTCAACCAACGGAGTATTCTGGCACCTCCGCATATGCTAGAGAATGAAGTTAAAGAATTAGGAGCATAACTCTCGAAGTGTTACCATAAACATGCCTGGAGAAAAGCAATGTGAATATGTGATTTTATCTTCATATATCCATTGGAAGCATACATATCTGCTGTTAGCGAATCCAGGTGGGAGTACAAGGAACCAAGAAACAAGCCACCTATAGGCATAACCACACCTTGTGCCAGCCTAATAGCAATCGTAACAAGCTTCGGTCTTATTTCCTTCGCACTAGAACCATCATCAAAAACATCTCTTGAAAAGCCACAGATACAAAAATGCAGCAACACTGAGCGTGTCATTCAATACCTGACCCGGTTTTGGTTCGAGGATCTGTTTCTTTTCAATTTACTACAAAACTGAAAAACTAAAGTGGAACTAAAAAAATGGAGCAAACAAGTCTTTGGTGAGGTGGACACAAAAAATACCGAAGTCCAACAGTAAATTCTACAAGCTCAACAACAACATCAGTTGGATACTTCCTTATATCATCAACTACAACAACAAATTCAGTACTGGCATGATGTCAAGAACAGTAACATCTTTCAACAATAAAGGGCACAGATCATTAAAAAGCAGGACATAAATACAAAGTTTTTCCACGGCAAAGCTAACTACAGAAGAAGAAGAAGAAATAAAATTGATTCCTTAAAATACAATAATGGTGTGTGGCATTCTTCAAGGGAAGCAATCTCTCAACTCTTACACAAGCATTATCTGGAAATCAGTACTACTTCAAATCCAGAAGAAAATCAAAAATTAATGAACCTAATTACACCATGTATTGATGATGAAACTAATCCAAAGCTAGTCAGTATTCCAAATGAAGAAGAAGAAGAAGTGAAACAGGTTGTCTTCCAAATTAAAGCTTGGTATACCCCAGGGCCAGATGGGTTCCAAGCAGGATTTTACCAGAAGTGTTGGGACATAGTTGGTGGTGAAATTGTTCAGATGGTTCGGGAATTCTTTAGATCTGGTTATCTCCTCAAGAAAATGAATCATACTTTTCAGACTCTGATTCCTAAACATATCTGTATGGAAGCCCCTTCTGATTCCAGGCCAATAAGTCTCTGTAATATATCTTATAAGATTATCTCCAAGCTAATGACAATCATAATGAAGCCAATATTATCAAGCATTATATCTCCATGGCAGGCAGCATATGTCCCAGGAAGGAACATTTTGGATAACACTATCATTGCACATGAAGTCATACATCATATGAAAACTACAAGAGCTTATATGGGAAGTGTAGCTGTAAAATTGGACATGTCAAAAGCTTTTGACAGAATGGAATAGTCCTTTCTGATAAATATTTTGAAGAATCTTGGATTTAATGAAAAATGGTGTCAAATGGTGAGACAGTGAATAACTACTCCAGCAATTTCAATTCTGTTAAATGGTTCACCAATTGAAACTATATATCCAACCAGCGGGATGAGCCAAGGTGATTCTTTATCACCGTATTTATTCATTCTTTGCATTGAGGGCTTCAGCAGAATGATCACTAAAGTAGTGCAAGAAAAACAAGTTACACCAGTTTTTACAGCAAGAGGAGGACCAACCATTTCACACTTATGTTTTCGCAGATGACTGCATCTTGTTTAGTTCAGCTAAAAGGTCTTCTCTGCATCATCTCCTTCACATTATACAGGGATTCAGTAAGGCCTCTAGTCAGATGGTTAATTTTAATAATTCAAGCATCCATTTCAGCAAGAATTTAAGTCCAAAAGAAAAAGAAGATACATCAAATTTCATGAAGATGAAAACTATGCCTTTAGAAGAGAAATACCTGGGTATTTAATTGTTGGTCACAAGAAATAGGAATACTTCTTTTTCACCAGTAATTGATAAAATAAAATGAGTAGCAGACTTCCTCAGTGGCAAGGTAAAATGATTAATCAAGCTGGAAGAAGTACCCAAATACGGTCTATTATTGTTACTATGGCACAGTTTCAAATAGGGTGTTTCTATGCGCCGCAAAGTTCAGTAGACAAGATTGAAGTTGTGCAAAGAAGGTACTGATGGAACAAAAAATCAAACAGAGGGTTGTATTTTATTGCTTGGAATTCTATTTGTCTACCAAAGAAATAGGGAGGTATGGGATTAAAAATGTAAGAATTCTTAATGAAGCTCTTCTAACAAAGCTAGCTTGAAGAATGCTTAAAGAGAAAAATGTTGAATGGGTTAAAGTCCCCAGAGCTAAACATTTTAAAAATCAAGATCCTCTAAGTGATAACTTAATCTCTAAGGGTACTTGGATTTGGAAGAGTATGCACAGAGGTCTTCAATGACTTAAAATTTTTCATATTTAGAGGGTTAGAAATGGAGAAAATATAAGGGCTTTACAAGATAGATGGCTTAACGAGATTGATGATGTTAATAGCATAAATAGTAGAAATAACAACTCAAATAATGATCAATTAATACTCTCAGAATTGATAAACCAAGAAACAAATCAGTGGCAAGTCCAAAAACTTCAGCAACACTTCAGCCGAGATCAAGTTCAAAGTATACTAAATATGAGACCATATAATGGAATGAAAGATAAAATTGTCTGGCCATTAATAAGATCAGGGCATTTTACAGTAAACTCCACTTACACTACTATTCTTCTTTCTCAGGAGAAAATCAGCATACAACAACAACAACAAGAGAGCAAGTTTTGGTTAAAACTATGGCACCTCCCCATTCCTTATAAATGTCAGCTTTTCTTATGGAAGGTTGCTCATGATATTTTAGCAGTCATGATATGAATTGGCAGACATGTTCAAGTTCAATTAGTTGTTTGTAGCAGCTGCAATGAAGAAGCTAAAACCATTACCCATATGCTCATTCACTGTCGTTATGCCATGGAGGTCTGGAGTAATGTTGATGCAAATATACATAATATTATGAGGAATGTGGACGGTGTTCAAAGTTGGATGGAAGAAGCAGCAGACATATTTTCAAGATTAATCTCGTGGATGTGACTATGTGGTTTACCTGGAAATCCATATGTGAGATGGTCTTTGATAATACTAGAAAACCAGCTAGGGATATATATTATAGAGTCATGCATCACTGTCATAACTCAAAAATTCAGCTTCATCTTACTGAGGCCAGTGGTCCTAACACTAGTAATCTGGGCCTTACCAATAGGAGTATGCATACTCAATTTACTAGTTGTGGGTGTGTTTGAGAGGTTGAGAAATAGTCTTGAGCCCTAGGTAAGGATTGGGCTTATTACGGGGAATATCCGGCCCTGTCTGAGATTTCTCGAGAGATTTGAATCTCACTGGGATTTTGGGGATAGATATAAATCTCTCCTGGATTGTGAAAACATATGTGAATCTCTTTGAGATTTTGTTCTCCGGTATTTTGAGAAGAGATGTGAATCTCTCCGGGTTTTTGCAAAGAGATGTGAATCTCTCGGGGATTTTGCAAAGAGATGAATCTCTCTGAGATTTTGAAGAGAGGTTTGAATCTCTCCGAGATTTTTCAGAGAGATTTGAATCTCTCCGAGATAGATTTTGTAGAGAGATGTGAATCTCTCCAAGGTTTTGCAGACGGATCAAAATCTCTACAAAGATTTTATTAACAGATCCAAATCTCTTTGTGGTCAGTTGGGACTCATCCTGAAGAGAGAGAAAAGGCTTTGTACGCCCGATTAATGTCACCGAGCGACTTTGTCTCACTTGTCTTTGACCAGCGTACCTTGCAGAGATGTGTTATGAATCAATTGTGTCCGTATTTATGAGGCCGACAAGACCAGTGTATCTCAAAAGGATGTTCTAGGAGTCTGTCGACAGGGACCAGAGGAAGAATAACCAGTGTGTCTCGCGAGAATGTACTAGGAATTATTCGGAAGCCTCGGTAAGTCGAGTCAAAGCCTAGAGTAGACATGACCAGTGTATCTCACGATGAATCAGTCGTTGATCTAAAATAGGGTGAGTCGTGCTTACAGGAGACATGTATGTCTCCGCTCTGGGTCATAAGTCCGTTAGGGACGTTTTTACGCATCTACAGAGCCTACATGAGAAACAGTATCTCGTCGAGGATGTATACTAGGAATCATGACATCACAACCAGCTGCGTCTCGCGAAGAAATGCTGGAATTGTGGTTGTTCTGGTTCATAAGTCTACTGGGGACATTTTACGCTCTACAGAACCTACATGACCAGCAGTATCTCGTCGAGGATGTGTGCTAGGAGGCGCGGCATCGCGACCAGCAGAATCTCGCGGGGACGTATACTAGAAATCGTGGCTATGAGTGCCTTGAGAACCAAGGGTTTAACCTCTCCCGTGAGAGTTGAATTCTGTCTATGGTATTAAAATGACACTTTTGCTCCTTATCCAAATTTCACCATCTACAATCACTATCAAGTATATCGGGGTTAACGTAAAGTGCAATTTACTTTAAATTATATAAATAAATATAATTGAGGAAAACAAAAGTAAATCACACAGCAAGATTTTGTTAACGAGGAAAACTGCAAGTGCAGAAAAACCCCGCGACCTAGTACAAAATTGAATACTCTCAGGATTAAGCCGCTAAATAAAAATACACCAACTTCGTATAGTTGAGACCAGGAAACTACCCCTAGTTCACTTAGTTTCCTCAGTATCCCTGCGCTTCCGACTTCGAAGGTCACGCACTGGTACAATTCCTTTTGATAGTATTCCATACAGTAAAGGAACAACAAATCTGTTTGGTAACAACTCTATTGATTCTTTCAAGATAAAGATATCTCAAGTCATCCGCAAAGGCTCTTACGTTTAATCTAATAAACTCATTTGCCTGGTTAGATCAATCTATCAAATAACTACAAAAGCATTTAAGTTTAGATTCACACTCAATCAAAATAAATCTCAAAGAGAAATATTGAGAATGCCGATCTAACGCAACTAATCAATCGAATAAATCCGATTCTAGTTGGATCCAAGCCGATCAAAATTTGTGCACACACAAAGATATGAGAACTAGTAAGAAATCTTCTTTGTCTTCAAATCTTCTTTAATAGTCAATAATAACCTGCACAACACCACTTGAATCTCTTGTGATCAATCACACACAGAACAGAGTCTGTTAACAACGGATTATCACAAGATGTCTTTAGATCTAACAACAGTTCTAAAGATCCCGTCGACACTTCGATCTAGTTTGAGTGAATCTTATATCAGAAGAGAAGATTCTCAAGAATAAACAAACTAGGTGCAATCAAAGTTTCAACAACCATTAGTCAATCAAATCAATCGAAAACTAATAACACTGTAATTATCTAGTTTCCCACCAACGATACTCGTAGAGCTTCTTGATCCCATAGAAGTCTTTAAACGAGCGGTCGTAAGAGATTTCACCTAATTAAGATACTTTCCTCTCCGAATATACGACTCCACTACAAACAACAAGAATGAAGTTTGCATGGCTCTTAGGATAGTTTGCTAGAAATGCAAACTTAGGTATTTATATACCAAGGATGTTTGGACATCAAGGAATTTCCAAAACCGAAAATATTCTCAAGATATGCAATGAATAACAAGATTCGGTTTTCATAATCCAAATATAAAAGCTTTTCCAATATTTCTGAAATATCTCAATAGAAAATCTCCAATTAGTAAATGCAGATTACTAATTTTTATTCTCTAGAGATATGCATTTAATTGTTGGTAATTAAAGCATATAAAACCAAAAACCTTAATTAATAGATTCCCAATTTATTTCGGCACAGGATCTCCTTGAGTACTAAGGAATATCTTTGAACAATAAATGATAAGAGTTACTGTACGTTTTCAAAGTATGTTGACATCTTTTCACTGTAAATCCTTATTCATATTTACATGGATTTACATTCTTGGAATCAGTTATACCACACTTCCAAACAAGTTTAGAATTGGTTGACCAGTATTCCAAGATAACTATGTGATTGATCAAATCAAATCACATACATGGGTTCAATTGGTTCTACCAATCACTAGGATCAGTTATTCCTCAATGTGGAAATACTTGTGATCGGTCACACAAGTTACCAGGACCGGTTACCATATTCCCATAGTATTGCTTATGACCGGTCACTCCAGTTACCAGGACCGGCTACACCAGTTACTAGGAACGGTTACCAATTACAAGGATCGATTACACAATACACTGTGATCGGTAACACCAATTATTAGGATCGGTTACACTAATTACTAGGATCGGTCACACCAATTACAAATATCGATCATACCATATCATGGTAATTACTTAGGATCGATTACACCAATTAATAAAAACCAGTCATACCAAATCATAAGTCAGGAATTATGATTAGTTATACCAAGATACATAACATAGTTACGATCGGTTCTACCATCTCTCACATATTGGTCATCCAAAGATCTGCAATGAATAACCGAACCAATAAGCCTAATGATTTCCTTTTCGATTAATAAAACAAGTTCATGAATGTACTTCCTTTAAAAGAATGTAAAACATTGTTTCCTAGGATGAAATCTTCACCATAACCCATTCACATAATCATAATAGTATATACAAGATTATGTCGATGTCATATCTACGAAGTTCAAAAGATAAGCGTTATACTTCGTAGTCTAATTCCCTAATACTATGATCATACAATTATGATCATGTCACATCACTAGAATATTATACAATATGTACAGTATATACAGCTTCGCAGTTATGTTTTCAATATAGAACGACTTGAGAGATACTTTAGGAATGAAACAGTTCAAGTCAATATTACCAACCTCAAGTGGAAGGATGATGTCATCATTGTAGTTCGTTACTTCTTCACATTCTTCAGGTCTTTGGAGTAATACTTGTATGTATCAACATTCCTAGACTTTCTAGTCTAACCTAAACAAAGTTGACTCTAGTATAAAATCAAGCGACTTTATATGAGTTTTGACACACTAAAATATGACAACCAAACTTGACATACCAACCCTTGGTGAATTCAACCGAGCTATTCTCTAACAAATACTTGAAACTGGAATGTAGTTGAGACCAAATCCACCGTCACAGTAATTCAGTTACAATCGCGCTCCTTACACCTCTTGAATCTTGCAAGACTCTGCGCAATTGATTCCCTTAGCTGAGTTCCTTTACATCGTAACAGTTGCTTCAACCTAAGTGAATACTTTAAACCAATCTGCCTCCCATAAAAAAGCCTATATGTGATTTCCGTTCTGATCATTAGATCAAGGTGATATAGGAAATCGTTTGTAGTAGACTAGGTCTAGAAAACCTCAAAATCCGGTACTAATGACTCCCGAAGAGCATCCTAGATTTTTTATTCACCTTACACGTAAAACCCACTCCAATTTCTATAAAGAATCGTTAGAGGATTTAACTTGTAGAACCACAAAGTCTGAGACGAAGAACTTTGTGATTTCTATCAATCTTACATGACCAGAGTGAGTCTCAACAATCAGTAGAAAGATCAGGATACAAGAACCATCAAGATAATGATAGTCATACCTGGCTTCACGAATCCCTAAGCGGAGTCTTTTTAATTGCTAAACCTGAAAAGGTTTAAAGGAGAGGACGACTATAGTTTACACCTAGGACACGCAAGAAGAGTGTCAGGGATTGAAAAATACCAGTTGCTTGAGGTTCTCCTTTTATAGACTTTCAAGATCGAAAGTTGCTTTAGATTTAAGCTAAGGTAGATTCGAAATCAAACAATCTTTTTCCACCATTAGATGAAAAATCGACTTCAGGTAAACACAATGAAATATACACTCTGGTTGGGATGAACCGTAACCGAAACATGTATAATGACTTGTTCATGAATGGTTAGCCGAAACTAACCAGACTAACTATAAGCTTAACCATTTTCATATAACACTTTTAGACTTTAATCTTGAGTCACAACCATAGGTTAAATGTGATCAAATATGTTTAGAGGTGTTCAGAGAGTTATTCAACTACTAGTTATCTCATAGAAATAATTCTGATGCATATGAAAATATTCTACTATGTAAGTACATGTACTGGTACGTGTGCTTACTTCCAGCTCGTGAGTTATTTTTGTCATAGTACGTATACCGGGTATGTGTACCCTTAAGACAAAAACATTTCAGGAACCTTTAATATCCATACTAGGTATGTGTACCTTCCTGAGTTCACGATCCAACATAACTTTTTTGGTATCCATACTGGGTACTTGTACCAAAGGTCGTTGCCGAACTATAGCTACGCCAGTATGTGTACTACGGCTCCGGACCTATAATAGTTACGCTAGTACGTGAACTGGTATGTGTATTGTCCTTTATCCAGATTTACAATAGTTTTATCTCTCTCTAATAAACGATTTGAAACATTCTCGAATAACATCAATGACACATATCACTGTTTCAGGCTATTTTCAAATGATTTTCTTGAATCATGATTTAGGTCATAAACAATAAACTATTCTTAATCAAATTCATCAAGTTTTCAACAAATGTTCTTAAGCTTAGTCATTCATATTTGGAGAATAATTAACAAGATAAACTTGAATCGAAATTTCTATTGTGTAATTTTTAAAGTCCACTTAGTCATGCGACTTAGTCTCATAGATAGAAAGGTGAAAACTTGAGTAATAGGTTGGTTCAGTCTTCACATACTTTTTGTCGATGAAGTTCTCCAAATGTCTTCAGTTGATCTTCGCCTTTAAACGGTAGACAGCAGTAATATCTGATACTCAACTACACATTTATAATCCTAATCCGAGACTTGACTAAATGTAGACTAGAAATCAAGACATAGGTCAACTAAATTTGACAACAAGCTTGAGATAGCAACACTTGTGAGTTCGACCGATAAATGCTCTAACAATCTCCCCTTTCGTCAATTTTAGTGACAAAACTATCAATACATATGGATTAAAAAATAAAATCTTTAAAACTCTTGAATCCATCATGCTTGATTTCCTTGATTCTCCAACTTCTTGAATTCTTTGTTACTTCAAGATCGACAATGATTTTGCAGGGAAGGAGAACACGTATAAGGGGTTAGAAATCAGTGTCTAAGATACACCTTCACCCCAAGTGACACGCCTACAAACTGTTTGTAAACATTACCGAGAAGTTCACTTGAATTCAGCAATTAATATTAACACTACAGAAAGTTAACTATAACCCAACACTTTGACCTAAATCACTAGTTGACTGCTTTGACTAACGGGTCAACGACCCAAACACTATAACAGGTAAACTTGGGACCCAAACTCGAGGAGGTACCAAAATATACGACCCATACACTAATTTTCTCATAAATAAACCTAAAAACATGCAAGATGAAAATCGTTGGAAATAGCTTGTGTACTCATAATATATGATATACAAAACCCTAGTTATCCTGCTCGACCACAAGAATAAGTCCTCACAAGAAGTTTCCTAATAACCAAAAGAACCATTAATGATAACTTTAAGCTTCATACCTTTCCTAAATTTCATCTTAAAACGTATCACCAATGTCCTTAATGCGATGAACTGTTGAAAGGCCATGCTCGTAGGTTAAGACACCAACCTTCCGATTGACAATACAAGCAAGTTGTCTAAATGTTTTGCACTCATATATCAACTTCTTCTGGTTTCATATCATAACTTTTTGCTTTTCAAGGATTTTAGTTTGACCATCTATTGGATAATTCAAGGGATATTTTGATTTTGGGTCCCAACTTTATACCAGTGTTGTATTTGGGTCCTAGAAAATTCAATATTAGAGTTTGGATCCCAGGACTTAAATTGACCGTCTTAACAGTTGGTTAAATCTGGTTAAATATTAAGTTTTGACATATTTACTAACTCAACCATCGTGTGTTCCGTTAGACACGTGTGTGATGGAGACTCGCTATTTAATTAAGGGTTGAGATTAAAAAAATTCTCAAAATGGTTTTTTTGTTCTTCATTAGCAACGCCGCCGAGCTACACTCACCTGCACCATAACCAATTCACTCTCCAGCTTTCATTGATCTAACAAAAAATCTGATCATTTTTTCACCAGATTACAAATTCACAAAATATTTACCAAACATCAGTGACACTCTTAATCATTTTTTCACCAGATTACAACAATTAGATATATCCTCCAATCGCAACACCCAATACTGAAGGTTATTTTAATGGAGTTTACCCCATCCGCAACAAACCAACACCAACAAAACTGATTCCCAAAATCAACGCCACCACTACCCCACCACACACACACAAACCATAAAAACAAAACTCATCGAATACAAAACAAAATCAACATTTCAAAATATTATTCAAACAAATATTTAGGGAAGAAGAACTTACATTAAAGAGTTAAACTTTAATTTTTACTAGATTGAAAGATGGTTTTTGGGGATTGATTAAGAAGATGATTTAGGTTACTTTTTTTTGAGCTAACATACAGATTTACTTATTTGATTTTTTTTTGTCAAAGATGATGATGGAGTTGTTGATGGTGGTGGTAGAGTTGTTATGTTGGTGAAAGTGATAATAGTGAAGATAATTTAGATTGATACATCGATGGGTAAAGTCAAAACTAGGTTTAAGTATAGTCGGTCCAATCAAAATACTAGTAATATAATTTAGTAAATGTAACACCCCGAATTTCGGGCCTGGATTTCAACCCAAATCCAAAACCCAAAATCCAAAATGCTACCTTAAATATCAGGCCCTGACTTCCATACTTGGCCCAAGTCCAAACGACTAATTCTTTGTTTAATCTTTACTTATGTTTAATTCAGAAATTCTGTTGCAGCGGATACATAAAAATTCTTTTCGGAACATCTAACCGTTAATTTGACGTGATTTTTAATTTACATGAACCCTAAAGAAATATACTTTATCATAAAACTTAATTTCACCGTTAAAAGTTCCAGATTAAATCCAAAATAATTACGTTTTTAAGAAAGATTCATAAAACAGAAACTGACGCCAGGTCACTCAAATAATTTTACCGAGTCCAATACGAATCCATAAATTATTATAATTATATATTCTGAATCCTAACTTATCGCCTTTCCAGTAATAAAATTTCTAGGATTTTTAGTTTATCTTAAATACATTTTGACCATAGTCAAACGAGTAGTTGACCAGTACTGCAGAAACGCACAACAGTGACGATTCGTTTTAGAAAAATCATATCAATTCACTCACAACTTCAAATTTTCTTTGGTCGATCATTATGAAAAGATAAAAGAACCATCTTTGAGTTTTCAGTAGACTATAAAGGCTAAAACATGACATAGAATATTTTAAAAAAATAGACAACTTCAGTAAAATTGAATCTGACAGAAAACATCTGATCCTTGTACAGTGAAAACAATTGATTTAAAAATACTTCTGGAACTCAAAAAATTATGAAATTTTTATATGTACATATTGAGAGATTGTTACACGTAACATAAAAAAATGAGACAAAAACGTATTATATAATAATTATGATAGACAGTCAAACTGACATGATCCAGAAATTTCCATTATTCAATCAAATAGAGTAGTCTAAACAAAGCATTGTTTTCTTTGGTTATACATTAATCCAATAATATTTAAAGCTTTAATAACCAATAAATAACTAATTAAATCATCTAAAAGAGTTGATGATATTTTATTACAATTCTCAATCATAAATCCTATGCAAACTACTAATAATAGCACCAAAACCAATCTCTACGCTTTTCCGCCATTAACTCCTTGTGGTGCCATAAAATCTGGAATTTTTTGTCATTAAACGACGTGAGTTGTGACACCCAGTAGGAAAAGAAGCAACAAAACATTTTATCAAACATTTTCAATTCTTTTTTAAAACAACTAGCATGGTTAATAGCATCACAAATACATGGAAACACCACATCCATAAGAACAATCAAATCAATCACATCAAATCCGCTCGCCCCAGGGAGCCCCACGTGGGTTTAGGGAACAAAACCGTTCCCAAGGATATCTCGTATCCCATCAAAGTTGTTTTTAAGAATCACAATCTATGGACCGCAGCCCAACATACATAATCATACTCACAACATCGATTATCATTCATATATGAATCAAAACTTACAAAATAAAATTAATTAAAAGAAACTTAAATAAAAAGAAGGTTTTTGATTGTGTTGCGCCTACCTCAAACGCTAGCAATAATCCTTAGGAAGAACAGTAATGAGATCAATAATCAACTAATATCAAGGCCGCTCCAATTCTACGAACTAATCACCGCCGTATTATTTTTTTTTTGTTTTGTTTCGTCTGGCTAGGAATAACAATGAGATGGAGAAACAAAGGTGCGGCTTGGTTTTTATCTCTTTTTATTTTTTATTTTTTTTATTCAAGCCCTAAACCTAACAGGAAACTAATTTAACCTAATTAAACTCTTCTCCTGATCGGCACCAAGTTGAGTATACATGGCCCAAATTCAAATTGGGCCCAATTAGCCAAACAACCTACTCACTATTGTTGGGCCCTCTTAAATGAACTAAACACCTACTATTAATATTGTTGGGCCCTCTTATATGAACTAAACACCTACTAATAATATTGTTGGGCCCTCTTATATGAAACTAAACATCTACTAGTTAATGTCAAGTTTCTTTCTTTCTTTTTTTTTTTTTTTTACAAAATACCCTTTTTATAAACGACGGAAATAACCTTGAAATTGGGACGGGTTTTACAGTAAAAGGGATAAAAAAAATTAGTGATTTTAATTAGGTGCGTGCAAAAACGTGGCTTATGTCATCACTAACGGTGTTAAGTAAAAAGAAAATAATTAAAAATAAAAATAATTTCTTAACGGTAAAGACGGTCAAGTTAAGTCCTGGGACCTAAACTCTAATATTGAACTTTTTAGGACCCAAATGTAACTCTGGTCACAAAGTTGGGACCCAAAATCAAAATATTACAATTGTAGATTTACAATCTCAACATTCGAGTCATTATGAGAATGAATTAAATCCTTGATGTATCCAGGATTTTTGTTCTTTTCTCACAGCCATCTTTTTCAAAGTGACCGTTGAAATGAACTTTCTTATTTGACATCTTAATCATCAATAAAAACTGTTTCATGAGACCTCTTTGAGATTCCCATCTTTCACAATACAGAAGATAAAATATTCCACTATTTATTTTGTCAACTCAGTTTTCGAACAAGTAGGAATCCTTTAAACCTTATATTTATAAATGGCTTACTCTTGACTCTAATTAAAATACGTGAACTGGGACGCAAACCTAAGTTTGTGAGCCTTGTTCAAATTTAAGGGATAATATAGAGAGTATTCAACACACGAATTTTTCTTAAATAATATTTGATGTTTTTAAATGTCAATAATCAATTCCTAGCTCGATAAATAATGATTTCAAGGGAGATACAATTTTTAGAGCAGAAGAACCATTGATACTTATTTTACCAAGAGGTAATGACAAAAGTTTAATGAAACATTAAGGAGCCATGATCAACTATAATATTATATGTTACTTTCGTAAAAGAGATGTATCACAACAGTGATTAAAACTATCTACTCAAGACTTGAGCAACCTCAACATCATTCATACCAATATTGATATGAGTGTAGTTCTTGTAACTCTCAATTTAGTTCGAAGGACAAATGATATATCATTAGGTAACAAAATTAGACACAGTCTCACGAGTCGTATCACTAGGGGATACATTGAGGTTATTTTTCTTGTGATGATTTTTTTTTCTCTGTTGTGTTCTAGTTTGTTTCCTCATAGAAGTGTTTGAGGGTGAAAACGGTTTCTGCTGATTTTGGTAATTTCCGGTGTGTGGGTGAGAAACGAGTTTAAACCCTAAACAATGTACTGAATGGAGTACTTTAGATTCGAGAGATCAATCTGTACAAATCCGGCCTAAACCAAGAAATGGCCGTTCCAGACTTGCTTCGGTCACAAAGTGAAGGAGAAGGGTTGGTTTTGGGGAGGGAAGCGACGAGAGTGTTGAGACCAGAATAGTTGATTCTGGAAGAGTAGTTGTTTCACAACTTGTATCCGAAAGTGGGAAGCTAACAAATGGAAAGCTAGCAAATGTTTTTTGAGTGTTGTATGCTCCTGACCTGAACTTGTTGTTCGGTGGAAATAGGTAATGCCTATTTATACAAGTCGAAGTGAAACGTACTCTGGTCTCATTAAGAAATGGAAAACGGGTGAGTAAATGGGAGGAGGTGGTAACCGGTAACGCCTGGAATTTATGTTCCATAAAAGAAAGCGTTTCACCATTACTCCCTGTTTTTACTAACCGCCTCACTTTCTTATAATGGGCGTAGTGTACGCCGCACGCTGTAAACTGCCAAACTAATACCTAATGAGCATCCCCCAGTTTGTGACATGCGTTGATGTCTCGAGTGTTTTAATGGAAAACATGTAGCACGTTGTTGTTGTCTGGCAAGTTGAGCTTGGGGGACTTGCCGGCTCGTTGGTGACCTTCGACGGTCGAGATTTTGCATCTTAAGAGGAAAGGTATCCGTTGATTATTGCAACCCTTCGTTTGGTATCCAGTGACATGAAAGCATGATCAGTATGGCTTTAATATGGCCTAGTTTAGGCACGGCCAAAAGTTAGGGTTTTGGCTTTGTTTAGGCGCGACCAAACTAGGGACAAAGGTTGTCATGCGTTAGTTGGTAACCTTGGACGGCTAATATCTGCACCTTAGATAAAAGAGTGGTCGTTGATTGTTGCAGGCCTTTGTTTTGGTAGCCGCATAGGGAAGGCCGGAATGGTATGGCGCGACAAGGTGGTTGGCATGCCATTGGCACATGTGGCATGGCATGCCTTTGCGCGGTTTGGCGTGGCCAAAACTAGGGTTCTGGGCTAAAGGTTACCATGCGCTGTTTGGCGACCTTGGACGGCTAGGATTTGCATATAGGATTGAAGGGTGGTCGTTGATCGTCGCACGCCTTCGTTTTGGTATCCGCATAGGGGAGGCCGTCATGGTATGGCGCGACAAGGTGGCTGGCATGCCATTGGCACATTTGGCATGGCATGCCTTGGCGTGGCCAAAACTAGGGTTTTGGGCCAAAGATTACCATGCTTGTTTGGAGACCTTGGACGGCTAGGATTCGTATCTAGGATTGAAGGGTGGTCGTTGATCGTCACACGCCTTCGTTTTGGTAGCCGCATAGGGAAGGCCGGCATGGTGGGGCCAAGGAAAATGGCGCGGACGGCTTGGCAAAGTGGGGCCAAGGGTTTTGCACGGACGGCTTGGCATGGTGGGGCCAAGGGTTTGGCATGTCATTGGCGCATGGTGCGGCTAGCATGGTTGTGGCCAAGGCAAGGTACGGTTAGATTGGCATGGTGGGGCCAAGGGTTTGGCATGCCATTGGCGCATGGTGCGGCTAGCATGGTTGGCATGCCTTGGCGCGGTAGACGTGGCTAGCATGGTTTTCTATTGGCACAGTGGTGCGTCTGGCATGTTTGGCATGCCTTGGCGCGGAGATGTGGCTGGCATGGTTTGCCATTGGCACGGTGGTGTAGCTGGCATGGTCGGCATGCCTTGGCGCGAAGATGTGGCTGGCATGGTTTTCTATTGGAACAGTGGTGCGGCTGGCATGTTTGGCATGCCTTGGCGCGGAGATGTTGCTGGCATGGTTTTCCATTGGCACGGTGGTGCGGCTGGCATGGTCGGCATGCCTTGGCGCGAAGATGTGGATGGCATGGTTTTCTATTGGTACAATGGTGCGGCTGGCATGGTCGGCATGCCTTGGCGCGGAGATGTGGCTGGCATGGTTGGTATGCCTAGGCGCGGTAGCATGAGAATTAGGGTTTGGCATAGATGATGTCAGTCGATGTTAAGGGTTCTGCCGTGGAACATGACCCATAAAAAAAGGGTACCACAGTAATTCTTGCGTAGGCATGCTGATTGATTCAATAAATGTGCTAGTGGTCATAGTGACGTCATGTCAATTGTACAACTTTACGATTTTAACCCTAAGCTAAAAACCACCATCAACATTAAGTCCCCTGCTTAGCTCGGAACATGAGCATTGTTGCGAGGTAAGCATAAGATGATGACGGGCAAGGATAAAAATCGAAACGACAAGTCGTGGAAAGATGGTCAGGAAGATCCGACTAACCTTTTTCGAGAGGTAAGGAGAGTCCATGATCCTCGTGTTTGGCGGCCTTGCGTAGATTATATTCGTGGTGTAGACCGTGAAGTGGTGATATGAAGATCGTCGGCTTAGTCTGGCTATGCATCACCTTGTTAGGGAACATCATGACGCTGGCTTGGCGAGTTTTGGTGTTGGCGCGGCGAGTCATGGCGCGGTATGATGGTGCAAGGCATGACACGGTTTGGTGAGGCAAAGCATGCGCGGATGGCGGTGCAAGGCATGACACGGTTTGGTGAGGCAAAGCATGCGCGAACGGCTTGGCGTGGCGGGGCCAAGGCATGGCGTGGTTCTGGCGAGGCTAGCATGGCGGACGGCTTGGCGTGGTGGGTCCAAGGCATGGCGCGGTGGTCTTGGCATGGTGATTTGTCTTCGCGGGCCCGGTTGCCTCTTTTCCTTACTTGACTCAAATAGGAAGTCCTTTCCTTATTCAAATTCCAAAGTATCACGCCAATAAAAGGAGGGTCGGCCTCTCCTTTTATTTCACACATATATTTTTTTTTATTCTGGCCGTGTGGTAACAGTAAAGCGGACGAGCGAATTCCAGGTATGTCTCCCAACACTTCCTCTTTAACTTGCTTTTCTTGTTTTTTTTTGTGTGTTAGTGCAAACCCTAGCTGTAGGCGTACCTTTTCATGAACTTGTAGAAATATTGTCCTTCTGCGTTGGTAAGAATCCTAGTCGTAGGTATGCTTTGCACGAACTTGTAGTAACATTTTGTTTATGGGTGAAAACTATTTCTGCTGGTTTTGGTAATTTGGGGTGTGTGGATGAGAAATGAATCTAAACCCTAAACAAATGCACTGCACGGGAGTGCTTTCTGATTCGAGAGATCAATCTATACAATTCTGGCCTAAACCAAGAAATGGTCGTTCCAGACTTGCTTTGGTCACAAAGTGAAGGAGATGGGGTTGATCTTAGGGAGGGAAGCGAAGAAGGTGTTGAGATTGTGGAGGTGTTGGATGTTTATGACTTGTATCAGAATATCGAACTGGCTTGCAATAATGTAAGCAATCATCTCTGGGTGTTTGAATACGTTGTATCAACACTTGATTTCTGTCTTGTCACTTTTTTTTGGAAATAGGGAGGAGAACCTATTTATACAAGTCATTGAGCCTAACCCTCATCTCTCGTGGGAAGTGGAGGAAGTGGAGTGATGGAGTAGTGGAGTCGTGTTAGTGTCACACGATCAGTCTTTTCCCACTTCTCCCATCATCACTAACCATCCATGTCTTCTTGACACGTTCTTGTGATGGCGCGTTGCACGCTGGACGCTGTAAACCGCCAGACCAATACCCCAGTAAGTATCCCCCAGTTTGTGACATGCTTGATGTCTCGAATGTGTGGATCGTGGGACCCACATGAAGTAGCATGTGATGCTAGGTTAAATAACTAAGTTATTTGAGAAGTCAATATTTATAAAATATCGTGTGTATTCTATGCATGTAATGCATCGAATATAATCAATGTGTATGAAGCATCGTTGTTTTAAGGCTCAACGGAGTAAGTCGTGGATTAAGCATCTTAAAATAGCATCACGTCCAACCATCTTCAAGTGATCGTTTGGAGACTGGATGGGCGAGCCTTGCTTTGGACGATCACTCTATGTGGAAGAGTGGCGGGCGGTGATCATGGGGATGCTTCTTTGGTCGTTTAACTCCTAGCCAGGGATGCCTAACCAAGCTGGTAGAGTTGGACGGACGAGATGATATATGACGCTCATCTGCGACCGTTGATGAAGTTTTAGGGTTTTGAAGAGGTGCGCAAGCGTCACTCTTCATCTTGGTCGAATCCAAGCATGGGAGGCGTTTTTCGCAGGACCGACCGGGCATGCGTGTAGACGGCTTCCCGGTGTACACGTCTGTACCTCACTGTCCCATGAAGATGTGATCTAAGCCACTCAATTTGTCCGGCAAAGTTGAGTGGTTGAGATCGGTTTGCGGCAGAAATTCGTTGCCGGAAAAGAGTTGGAAGCCGCGCGACATGCCTACTTCGGGTGCGCGTTTCAAGACGTTCAGCCATGATTGACCTTGGTCGATTGGTCATGCGTTTAGATGGGTCCACGGTGATCATGTTGACATGCTCGGGACCTTTTAAGTCTACATCTACACCCTCCATCCATGCTTGCGAAGATGGACTCTCGTGATCAATTAGCGACACATGCAACATGCCGCAAACCCTAATTTGGGTTTTGGATCGGTCGTGTGTACACGACTTCAACCTAACGGTTTGGAAAGATATGCTCCTCCTTTGGGGAGGCCGACCATGTGGGACTCACATTGAGCCGGTGGTGAGCATGTTGAAAAAGCGGGGGTCTAACAACACCATCTAATATTTCGCTTAGCAATCTGTATGGAATAACTCCGAAATACTTTGCTAGAGAATCAACTAGACAGTCATACTCAATCTAGAGAAAAGTATCTCAAGAAGTTAATATATTTCTCTTGATTTCATTTTTACTCAAGCTAAAAACAATAACGAGTCTTTATCAAATACAAGGAATACTTGGACGGTACCAAAGACCAATGTCCAAGGATCAATCAATATCAATCAACAACCAAAGGTTGGATTTCCAATTGATGGTCACGAACGCACAACCTGTATTATTTCAATTATATAAAATATAATGCGGAAAAGAAATAACACAGACACCAGAAAATTTTTTAACGAGGAAACCGCAAATGCAGAAAAACCCCGGGACCTAGTCCAGATTGAATACACACTGTATTAATCCGCTACAGACACTATCCTACTGCAAACTAACTTCGAACTGGACTATAGTTGAACCACAATCAGTCTCCCACCGATCTAAGGTAAAGTTGTACTCATACGCCTCTGATCCCAGCAGGATACTGCGCACTTGATTCCCTTAGATGATCTCACTCACAACCAAGAGTTGTTGTAACCCAAAATCACAGACTTGATAATAAACAGATCTATCTCACATAGAAAAGTCTATAAAAGGATACATATGTCTCCCACATATAAACCCTAGGTTTTGTTCCGTCTTTAGATATAAAATCAAGGTTACAGGAACCAATTGATAATCCAGTCTTATATTCCCGAAGAACAGCCTAGATTAATCAATCACCTCTCTACAATCTTTCCTGATTAGACAAGCGGATTGTCGAGGAATCACAAACAGTGAGACGAAGATGTTTGTGACTTCTTTATCTTGCATATCGGAGAACTCTCACGATATCAATCCAATCAATAGATTGTACTCGTACGATAGAAGATGCAAGATCAGATCACACAACTACGATAAAGTAGTATCGGTCTGGCTTCACAATCCCAATGAAGTCTTTAAGTCATTATCTTGATTTTAGAGAAGAAAATCAAAGGTTAATGGAGATCGAATCTAGCGGGCGCACTAGTAGCACACATACGTGTGGGGATTAGTTTTGCACAATGCTAGATGTCTCCTTTATATAGCCTTCAAATTAGGGTTTTGCCTTAGTTACAAAGCAATCCATATTCACCGTTAGATGAAAACCTGATTTAGATTCAAGCTAATATTTCTCAACTGTTAGATCGAAAACTTAGCTTGTCACACACACTTGGGTAGACGTTTACTGGGTTTGTGAAAACCATGCCCAAACATGTACGTGTATGTTGGTTCAACATAGTAACCCAAAAGGTTAACCATATGAGCATTTCATATTAACCTTGTTCTTCTTCACCAGAACTAGTTCAATTGACTCAAATGAGCTAGTTACAGAGTTGTTCAATTGCTATGAGATCTTATGTAACTACACAAGACACAATTGAAACAAAAATGATTCGATTCGATTGAATCGGCTCATGAACATTATAGTCATGGTTTGCATAAAACATTCCTTAGTAATTTAATGTTTCATGTTCAGAGCACATCTTTAGATCATAACCTCTTAAGTTCACAAACAAGTTCGCGGACTTAAGTTAATCGGTTGAGTTTTCCAAACTCAGCAGAAATTCTAGGAAAGAGAACTTCCGCCAGTTCGCGGACTGAGTACACAAACGAGTTTTGGAAAATCCCAGCAGAAATTCTCGGTCGAGAACATCCGACAGTTCGCGGACTGAGTCTGCGAACTACGTTCGCGGGCTTGGAAAGCCAATTCCACAATCCTCCCGATTTATCTTGATCAACAAAGTTCGAAAACTTCGGTTCAAGGAATACATGGTTATGTAATCTAAATTCTCATTTCAATCATTGATACATTCTCAGAGGACGCTATGTAGCCGTTATTCACAGACCGATTCACGTCAGAGCAATTCTCAAAGTGTTTGAAAGTTTTCATGACTTTCGTCACTAGGTGAAGATAAACTTGATCAAAGCGAAACGCTTTACCAACACACGATTTCGAGATAAAAGATAAGAAATTAATGCTCAGCTCGAAATATCAAATGTGTATGATCTAGTCTATATAGCATACGACTTTTGTCTCATAAGAAGTAGGAGATATAAGAGATAGACTTTTGAGTGATAGATAAGTTCAAGTCTCCACATACCTTTTTGTTGATGAAGTTCCATGGTTCCTTGTATAGATCTTCGTCTTTGTATGATGAATCTCCATGAAGTCCTTGAGCTCAACTACACTTTTCTATTCTAGTCCGAGACTTAGATATGTAGGCTAGAAATCAAGACTTATAGTTTTGATCACTAACATTGACAAACATGCTTGAGATAGCACGCATGCGAGGTTGACCGAGCTATGCTCTAACAATCTCCCCCTTTGTCAATTTTAGTGACAAAACTATTAATACATATGGAATACAAAAAAGATAAACTTTAGTGGCTCCTATTCCATAGTCTAATCTTCAACGTTCCTTGAAATCTTCGTCCTTCCAAGTACTCCAATGATCCCGAAGGTTGTAAGTTTAGCACCATCGTTGTTGAAGATCCGTAGCTATAACAATGAGAGAAATCGAGATTCTCGATCATTATTATACAGTGTCATAGTATTATTATATAACATCAAAGTCCAATTGTATCACGACTTTATAAATAATACTACGGTGATATGTATCACTCCCCCTTAGTCAATACTCCATCTCGATCATGGAAACCACTCCCCCTTACATAATGATCCGAAAACCATATGTATTTGTAGTGTGAACTACAATATTTCTCCCCCTTTTTGTCAATAAAATTGGCAAAGGTACAAGAGTGGGATCATAATGAAATTTCCACAAGAGACATTTCATGACCAAAAGAAAAATACATACTAACTTAATTTAGATGCAATCTAATAGCCGAAGCTAACAACATTCATCAAGGAGTTTTAAGATACAAGATAACCCCTATAAAATTCCACATCCGCACTCCCCGCAAGATATTACCATTAAGCTCAAGTTCAAAAGAACTCTCCCCCATTTGATGTCATTCTCGAGAGAACAAGAAGAGCTCCCTTAATTTCGAAAGAAACGAAGGATTTTTTATTTGACACCAAAAACCATGAGAATGATTTTCTATATCCAAAACTCAACCAAATTAATCACAAGTAAACCTATGATTAATTCGATTGGAATATGCAACTAAATCAAACCACAAAAGTGATCATTTTTTTTTTGAAAGTGCTCTACATAAGTAAACTCACGGAGCTACGACTAAGTCAATCACACGGAGATGACTAACTTAACTGTTCAAATACTCAACATAAGGAAAACCTTACGGAATATTGACTACATTAAACAAAGAACATGATAGTGTAGTCTTTCATATATCAACACAAGAATTTGTGGAATATATGAAAACTCAACTAGATTAATTACAAGAAAACCTATAATTAATCTAATTGGAATACAAATAACCAAACTACTCACCGAAGTAATCAATTTAATTATTTTGGGCTCAACATAAGAGAACTTATGGAACCCCGACTAAGTTCATCATAGAATATGACAACCTTAACCGTACATGTACTCAATCTAGATAAAAGTATCTCAAGAAGTTAATATATTTCTCTTGATTTGATTTTTACTCAAGCTAAAAACAATAGCGAGTTTTTATCAAATACAAGGAATACTTGGACGGTACCAAAGACCAATGTCCAAGGATCAATCAATATCAATCAACAACCAAAGGTTGGATTTCTAATTGATGATCACGAACGCACAACCTGTATTATTTCAATTATATAAAATATAATGCGGAAAAGAAATAACACAGACACCAGAAAATTTGTTAACGAGGAAACCGAAAATGCAGAAAAACCCCGGGACCTAGTCCAGATTGAATACACACTGTATTAATCCGCTACAGACACTATCCTACTGCAAACTAACTTCGAACTGGACTATAGTTGAACCACAATCAGTCTCCCACCGATCTAAGGTAAAGTTGTACTCATACGCCTCTGATCCCAGCAGGATACTGCGCACTTGATTCCCTTAGATGATCTCACTCACAACCAAGAGTTGTTGTAACCCAAAATCACAGACTTGATAATAAACAGATCTATCTCACATAGAAAAGTCTATAAAAGGATAAATCTGTCTCCCACATATAAACCCTAGGTTTTGTTCCGTCTTTAGATATAAAATCAAGGTTACAGGAACCAATTGATAATCCGGTCTTATATTCCCGAAGAACAGCCTAGATTAATCAATCACCTCTCTACAATCCTTCTTGATTAGACAAGCGGATTGTCGAGGAATCACAAACAGTGAGACGAAGATGTTTGTGACTTCTTTATCTTTCATATCGGAGAACTCTCACGATCTCAATCCAATCAATCGATTGTACTCGTACGATAGAAGATGCAAGATCAGATCACACAACTACGATAAAGTAGTATCGGTCTGGCTTAACAATCCCAATGAAGTCTTTAAGTCGTTAACCTGATTTTAGAGAAGAAAATCAAAGGTTAATGGAGATCGACTCTAGCAGGCGCACTAGTAGCACACATACGTGTGGGGATTAGTTTTGCACAATGCTAGATGTCTCTTTTATATAGCCTTCAAATCAGGGTTTTGCCTTAGTTACAAAGCAATCCATATTCACCGTTAGATGAAAACCTGATTAAGATTCAAGCTAATATTTCTCAACTGTTAGATCGAAAACTTAGCTTGTCACACACACTTGGGTAGACGTTTACTGGGTTTGTGAAAACCATGCCCAAACATGTACGTGTATGTTGGTTCAACATAGTAACCCAAAAGGTTAACCATATGAGCATTTCATATTAACCTTGTTCTTCTTCACCACAACTAGTTCAATTGACTCAAATGAGCTAGTTACAGAGTTGTTCAATTGCTATGAGATCTTATGTAACTACACAAGACACAATTGAAACAAAAATGATTCGATTCGATTGAATCGGCTCATGAACATTATAGCCACGGTTTGCATAAAACATTCCTTAGTAATTTAATGTTTCATGTTCAGAGCACATCTTTAGATCATAACCTCTTAAGTTCACAAACAAGTTCGCGGACTTAAGTTAATCGGTTGAGTTTTCCAAACTCAGCAGAAATTCTAGGAAAGAGAACTTCCGCCAGTTCGCGGACTGGGTTCGCGCACTGAGTTCGCGGACTTAGCACACAAACGAGTTTTGGGAAATCCCAGCAGAAATTCTCGGTCGAGAACATCCGACAGTTCGCGGACTTGGCAAGCCAATTCCACAATCCTCCCGATTTCTCTTGATCAACAAAGTTCGAAAACTTCGGTTCAAGGAATACATGGTTATGTAATCTAAATTCTCATTTCAATCATTGAGACATTCTCAGAGGACGCTATGTAGCCGTTATTCACAGACCGATTCACGTCAGAGCAATTCTCAAAATGTTTGAAACTTTTCATGACTTTCGTCACTAGGTGAAGATAAACTTGATCAAAGCGAAACGCTTTACCAACACACGATTTCGAGATAAAAGATAAGCAATGAATGCTCAGCTCGAAATATCAAATGTGCGTGATCTAGTCTATATAGCATACGACTTTTGTCTCATAAGAAGTAGGAGATAGAAGAGATAGACTTTTGAGTGATAGATAAGTTCAAGTCTCCACATACCTTTTTGTTGATGAAGTTCCACGGTTCCTTGTATATATCTTCGTCGTTGTATGATGAATCGCCATGAAGTCCTTGAGCTCAACTACACATTTCTATTCTAGTCCGAGAGTTAGCTATGTAGGCTAGAAATCAAGACTTATAGTTTTGATCACTAACATTGACAAACATGCTTGAGATAGCACGCATGCGAGGTTGACCGAGCTATGCTCTAAAAATCTCCTCCTTTGTCAATTTTAGTGACAAAACTATTAATACATATGGAATACAAAAAAGATAAACTTTAGTGTCTCCTATTCCATAGTCTAATCTTCAACGTTCCTTGAAATCTTCGTCCTTCCAAGTACTCCAATGATCCCAAAGGTTGTAAGTTTAGCACTATCGTTGTTGAAGATCCGTAGCTATAACAATGAGAGAAATCGAGATTCTCGATCATTATTATACAGTGTCATAGTATTATTATATAACATCAAAGTCCAATTGTATCACGACTTTAAAAATAATACTACGGTGATATGTATCACTCCCCCTTAGTCAATACTCCATCTCGATCATGGAAACCACTCCCCCTTACATAATGATCCGAAAACCATATGTATTTGTAGTGTGAACTACAATATTTCTCCCCCTTTTTGTCAATAAAATTGGCAAAGGTACAAGAGTGTGATCATAATGAAATTTCCACAAAAGACATTTCATGACCAAAAGAAAAATACATACTAACTTAATTTAGATGCAATCTAATAGCCGAAGCTAACAACATTCATCAAGGAGTTTGAATATACAAGATAACCCCTATAAAATTCCACATCCGCACTCCCCGCAAGATATTACCATTAAGCTCAAGTTCAAAAGAACTCTCCCCCATTTGATGTCATTCTCGAGAGAACAAGAAGATCTCCCTTAATTTCGAAAGAAACGAAGGATTTTTTATTTGACACCAAAAACCATGAGAATGATTTTCTATATCCAAAACTCAACCAAATTAATCAGAAGTAAACCTATGATTAATTCAATTGGAATATGCAACTAAATCAAACCACAAAAAGTGATCATTTTTTTTTGAAAGTGCTCTACATAAGTAAACTCACGGAGCTACGACTAAGTCAATCACACGGATATGACTAACTTAACTGTTCAAATACTCAACATAAGGAAAACCTTACGGAATATTGACTACATTAACCAAAGAACATGATAGTGTAGCCTTTCATATACCAGCACAAGAATTTGTGGAATATATGAAAACTAAACTAGATTAATTACAAGAAAACCTATAATTAATCTAATTGGAATACAAATAACCAAACTACTCACCGAAGTAATCAATTTAATTATTTTGGGCTCAACATAAGAGAACTTATGGAACCCCGACTAAGTTCATCATAGAATATGACAACCTTAACCGTACATGTACTCAATCTAGATAAAAGTATCTCAAGAAGTTAATATATTTCTCTTGATTTGATTTTTACCCAAGATAAAAACAATAGCGAGTCTTTATCAAATACAAGGAATACTTGGACGGTACCAAAGACCAATGTCCAAGGATCAATCAATATCAATCAACAACCAAAGGTTGGAATTCCAATTGATGATCACGAACACACAACCTGTATTATTTAAATTATACAAAATATAATGCGGAAAAGAAATAACACAGACACCAGAAAATTTGTTCACGAGGAAACCGAAAATGTAGAAAAACCCAGGGACCTAGTCCAGATTGAATACACACTGTATTAAGCCGCTACAGACACTAGCCTACTGCAAACTAACTTCGAAGTGGACTATAGTTGAACAACAATCAGTCTCCCACCGATCCAAGGTACAGTTATACTCATACGCCTCTGATCCCAGCAGGATACTGCGCACTTGATTCCCTTAGATGATCTCACTCACAACCAAGAGTTGTTGTAACCCAAAATCACAGACTTGATAATAAACAGATCTATCTCACACAGAAAAGTCTATAAAAGGATAAATCTGTCTCCCACATATAAACCCTAGGTTTTGTTCCGTATTTAGATATAAAATCAAGGTAACAAGAACCAATTGATAATCCGGTCTTATATTCCCGAAGAACAGCCTAGATTAATCAATCACCTCTCTACAATCCTTCCTGATTAGACAAGCGGATTGTCGAGGAATCACAAACAGTGAGACGAAGATGTTTGTGACTTATTTATCTTGACTATCGTAGAACTCTCACGATCTCAAGCCAATCAATCGATTGTACTCGTACGATAGAAGATGCAAGATCAGATCACACAACTACGATAAAGTAGTATCGGTCTGGCTTCACAATCCCAATGAAGTATTTAAGTCGTTAACCTGATTTTAGAGAAGAAAATCAAAGGTTAATGTATATCGACTCTAGAGGGCGCACTAGTAGCACACAGACGTGTGGGGATTAGTTTTGTACAATGCTAGATGTCTCCTTTATATAGCCTTCAAATCAGGGTTTTGCCTTAGTTACAAAGCAATCCATATTCACCGTTAGATGAAAACCTGATTTACATTCAAGCTAATATTTCTCAACTGTTAGATCGAAAACTTAGCTTGTTACACACACTTGGGTAGACGTTTACTGGGTTTGTGAAAACCATGCCCAAACGTGTACGTGTATGTTGGTTCAACATAGTAACCCAAAAGGTTAACCATATGAGAATTTCATATTAACCTTGTTCTTCTTCACCATAACTAGTTCAATTGACTCAAATGAGCTAGTTACAGAGTTGTTCAATTTCTATGAGATCTTATGTAAATACACAAGACACAATTGAAACAAAAATGATTCGATTCGATTGAATCGGCTCATGAACATTATAGCCACGGTTTGCATAAAACATTCCTTAGTAATTTAATGTTTCATGTTCATAACACATCTTTAGATCATAACCTCTTAAGTTCACAAACAAGTTCACGAACTTAGCACACAAACGAGTTTTAGAAAATCCCAGCAGAAATTCTCGGTCGAGAACTTCCGACAGTTCGCGGACTGAGTCTGCGAACTAGGTTCGCGGACTTGGCAAGCCAATTCCATAATCCTCCCGATTTCTCTTGATCAACAAAGTTCAAAAACTTCGGTTCAAGGAATACATGGTTATGTAATCTAAACTCTCATTTCAATCATTGAGATATTCTCAGAGGACGCTATGTGGCCGTTATTCACAGACCGATTCACGTAAGAGCAATTCTCAAAGTGATTGAAAATTTTTATGACTTTCGTCACTAGGTGAAGATAAACTTGATCAAAGCGAAACGCTTTACCAACACACGATTTCGAGATAAAAGATAAGCAATGAATGCTCAGCTCGAAATGTCAAATGTGTATGATCTAGTCTATATAACATACGAATTTTGTCTCATAAAAAGAAGGAGATAGAAGAGATAGACTTTTGAGTGATAGATAAGTTCAAGTCTCCACATACCTTTTTATTGATGAAGTTTCACGGTTCCTTGTATAGATCTTCGTCATTGTATGATGAATCGCCATGAAGTCCTTGAGCTCAACTACACTTTTCTATCCTAGTCCGAGACTTAGCTATGTAGGCTAGAAATCAAGACTTATAGTTTTGATCACTAACATTGAAAAACATGCTTGAGATAGAAACGCATGCGAGGTTGATCGAGCTATGCTCTAACACATGTGTGTACTTGTCCCACGGTCATAGGCTTGATCTAAACCATTCAAACATGCCGTTGAAGTTGGATGGTTGTGATCAATTTAAGACACTAGTGGACTTTCCTGTTACCCTTAAAGCATCACGCCGGCCAAACTTCGAGCAAGCGTTTGCTCCTCCCTAGTTAGGTCGTGAGAAGGTCGGTCAAGTAAGTAGAAAGGGGGACCGCCGGTGTGCAGGACAACGCTTGTCCAACTGGTCATGGGACGATCTATGTCGTCCAACCATGCGGGAAAAGTTGGACGGTCGCGATCTGTATTGAGACCGACATTGGCAGTCTTGTGCATACAAGCTTTTCCAAGCTGCTTCACACCAGCCCAACCATCCTACTTTAGGCTGGCGTTCGGTAGTTATTTGGGAGGCGTGGTATGTATTCGACCGACATTGGCAGTCTTGTGTATTTAATTCACAGAATACTGGGATTGTTGCCACATGCTTCATTCTAGGTGAATTAGTAAAGTGAAGAAGTATTCATCACTTATCAATGGTTTTATCCTTTGAAGGATGTCAGCGCATAAATTTGGTTTTACAATTTTAGCTCTGAACTAAAATCCACCATCAACATTAAGTCCCCTGCCTAGCACACACAATGGTTGCACTATTGTGGGGTAGGCATTAGATGGTGACATACATATGTGAAAAAAAAAAGATAAAGGAGGCTTACCTGGAAGATTTTTGACCGACCGCTAGCAATTGTCCATGTAAACGCGCCGGTGCAAGCATGGAAATTTTGGGTGGGACCGGTTTCCCTTCTTGCGCGTTCAAATCAAAAGAGGAATCATTTTTCTATTGGGATTCTCCAATTATTTATTTACAAAAGGGACTGACCCCTTTTCTTTTCTCACATATTTTTTTTCTTTGGCCAGCTCCCGTCCGCGACATCCACTGCCGCCGATCACGCCGCTGCCAACACCGTCGGAGCTTGCCGCCGTCGTTCGTCCGTCCGCAGCAAGGTAAGCGTCCCGTTTTTTTTTTTTTTTTTTTTTTTTGCAAACCCTAATTTCTTACGTAAACTCTTTTTGCAAGACATATCATGATTAATTCCTCCACCGAAATTGATAGCAAAACCGCCGATATTGCTAGGATTGCTTAGTAAAACAAATCCATGAATATATTGTTCTTGCTTCTTTTTTCCATCGTTGCATGCAAAACCTAGCTTTTAGGTTGTATCTTGAAAAACCCTTGGATTGGATTTCGTAGACATGATTCCCATGAATAAAGAAAGTCGTGTAGGATACGTGCAAATAAATGCTGGCCCCACCTTATATGCTTGATTGAACGTGGGTCCCACTGTGTACACCTGATGGAACATCGACCCTATACTAGCCTTGTGGCCTTGACCAACACCACGGCCTTGTTTGCTGACGTGGCCCAATACCATCCTTGCTTGCGTGACTGACCCAATACCAGCCTTATGACCTTGATCGGCCTTGACCAATACCGGCCTGACGTGACCCAATACCTGTGTGACGTGATATCAGCCTTGCTCCTTGCTTCGTCCGAGCATTGCTTGTTACCTGCTTTGACCCGGACCCACTACGTGCTTGCTTTGCCCAACCTTGTGTACTTTAACGTGAATGTGCGTCCTGTCGTGCATGACTACACATCCCATGCGTCTTCATACAAGTACTGACTTCCCCGCTCTTTTTTTTATTGTAGAATGAACAAAAGGGCTCCTGTCAAGATGTCTTCTGGGGATAATGTTGATGCCAAGTCAGGGAGTGTTGACAGTTTCAAAGATATGCCAAACATAGATGATGAGTTGTTCACCGTTCCTTTTCCGAACATTAGAAAACATCCTTCTCACAAGATAGTCCTGCTCTCAGGTTCAGAAAATATGGAAGCTGATCCATCCTCTTCTTCAGCACTTGTGATGAGATTCTGTCTTCGGAGAAATGAATATCCACCCTCACCTATTGACTTCAAGATTTGTCATACTCCGCTGGGTCCTTATGAAGGGTGGATGAGACACATGCTGAATAATAAAAGTATTAAAGCTAATTTGATCAAAGCGTAAATCCTTGATGTGGTCATGGCATACGCCACTCTTCAAATTAAGAAAGATGTCGCAGGCTTGATCACTTTCATTTCTCGTTGGCGTCCTTATACTCATACATCCATATGTATATAGGGAGAGATGACCATTAGTCTGGAAAGTGTAGCTGCGTTGATGAACCTTCCTGTTGCCGGAAGCTTCTTTTACAAACTTTCTGATGCAGAACGTCGTGATTATGACACTATACTTCGAAAGGCGGAAGAATTCGATGACCTGGAGAAGAAAGATACAAAATGCTTTTACTTGGTGGGTGTCAGAGTGGTCTCCTGCAAATCCGAAACCAGATCAGGAGTTGGAATATGAGCTCAGTGTGATTGCATTCCTGTCTTTGTGGCTATCCAGGGACATATTTGATGACGGATCTGGAAGGAAGACCATAAGAGGTGATCTCGTTATGTTTTCTATAAGGCTGGCAAAAGGTGAGGTCCTTCCTCTAGGTGCCTTGTTTCTTAGATCATTGTATTCTCATCTGGACGCCTTAGCAACGGACATGCATGCTTCCAACGGGTATAAGAAGGTGTAGTCACATATCCACATTGCTTTTCTTCAGGCGTGTTTGTGGGAGCATTTCAAAAGCTATGCTCCTGCCCCTGCAACTTCACTCAACAATTTTTATGGTGATTCGAGGATACTCTGTTGGTTGAAGAGATGCCCCAAGACCGGTGTGAAGCTCGTGGATATCTTCGACAATGTGCACTTTTCCGTCCATGGGGACCGATCCATCCTTCCATTGTTCAACCAAAGACTTTTGATATTGCTCCTGATACTGTGTTGCGTACTGATGCTGAAACCGCGATTCTTGGAGAACTCATTTAATTGCGAAGCTGCATTCCGGGATATATCCCGTCTTTATTCGACGAAGCATTTACCGTGACTCCGTACAACATTGACAGGGCTGCTCGAAAAATGGGATTTGACCATTGTGTTCCATTTCTTCGTCCTCCGATGCCTTCAAAAGAACTTTTCCTGGACATCCTTAATGCTGAAACGTTTACGTCAGTGCAGAGCCTTCCTTTCTTGCATATCGGAAAAAATCCAGTGGTAACTGACAGGTATAAGGAATTTTGGAGGGAACAACTGTTAATTTTTCAGAAGTTCTTAGAGGAGGTTGTAACAGTTTTCCGCGGTGAACCATCTTCTGAAACTTTGAAGAAGCATTTTCGGTTGAAGGCACTCCCAGGTAAACGAACCAGAGTTGATGACTGCAGTCCCCAGGCAGAAGTGAGGTCTAAGAAGCAGGCATGTGGTTCCGTGGCTTTCAATTCTTCAAATATGTAGGTACTTTTAAATCCCTTTTCCGTCGACTCCTTTACTTTTCCAGAGTA
Organism: Papaver somniferum; assembly: GCF_003573695.1. Classification (NCBI taxonomy): domain Eukaryota; kingdom Viridiplantae; phylum Streptophyta; class Magnoliopsida; order Ranunculales; family Papaveraceae; genus Papaver; species Papaver somniferum. The sequence continues at coordinate 137,126,416 of NC_039358.1, forward strand.
ATTTATTTTAAAGGTGATTCTTGTTTGAAATAAGGGGATCCCGAAAGAAAACGTTTTCACAAGATTGTCACGTATTCATAATGAGAAGCCTGGCAACGCTGATCTTCATAATGAGGAATCTGGCAATACTGATCCTCTTGGCGATGATGAAAATGATGATGCAGGCTCAGTGGTTGATGCAGGAAGTGTTTCCCAGGACGGAAATGTGTCAGAGCGTTTCGTTGAACTTGTAGATGAAGTTGTGGCAGATATCAGGCTTCAGAGTGAAATGACCCACGTGGGGAATGACAGAGAGACTACACCCGTGATCATAACCTCTTAAGTTCACAAACAAGTTCACGAACTTAGCACACAAACGAGTTTTAGAAAATCTCAGCAGAAATTCTCGGTCGAGAACTTCCGACAGTTCGCGGACTGAGTCTGCGAACTAGGTTCGCGGACTTGGCAAGCCAATTCCATAATCCTCCCGATTTCTCTTGATCAACAAAGTTCAAAAACTTCGGTTCAAGGAATACATGGTTATGTAATCTAAACTCTCATTTCAATCATTGAGATATTCTCAGAGGACGCTATGTGGCCGTTATTCACAGACCGATTCACGTAAGAGCAATTCTCAAAGTGATTGAAAATTTTTATGACTTTCGTCACTAGGTGAAGATAAACTTGATCAAAGCGAAACGCTTTACCAACACACGATTTCGAGATAAAAGATAAGCAATGAATGCTCAGCTCGAAATGTCAAATGTGTATGATCTAGTCTATATAACATACGAATTTTGTCTCATAAAAAGAAGGAGATAGAAGAGATAGACTTTTGAGTGATAGATAAGTTCAAGTCTCCACATACCTTTTTATTGATGAAGTTTCACGGTTCCTTGTATAGATATTCGTCATTGTATGATGAATCGCCATGAAGTCCTTGAGCTCAACTACACTTTTCTATCCTAGTCCGAGACTTAGCTATGTAGGCTAGAAATCAAGACTTATAGTTTTGATCACTAACATTGAAAAACATGCTTGAGATAGAAACGCATGCGAGGTTGATCGAGCTATGCTCTAACACATGTGTGTACTTGTCCCACGGTCATAGGCTTGATCTAAACCATTCAAACATGCCGTTGAAGTTGGATGGTTGTGATCAATTTAAGACACTAGTGGACTTTCCTGTTACCCTTAAAGCATCACGCCGGCCAAACTTCGAGCAAGCGTTTGCTCCTCCCTAGTTAGGTCGTGAGAAGGTCGGTCAAGTAAGTAGAAAGGGGGACCGCCGGTGTGCAGGACAACGCTTGTCCAACTGGTCATGGGACGATCTATGTCGTCCAACCATGCGGGAAAAGTTGGACGGTCGCGATCTGTATTGAGACCGACATTGGCAGTCTTGTGCATACAAGCTTTTCCAAGCTGCTTCACACCAGCCCAACCATCCTACTTTAGGCTGGCGTTCGGTAGTTATTTGGGAGGCGTGGTATGTATTCGACCGACATTGGCAGTCTTGTGTATTTAATTCACAGAATACTGGGATTGTTGCCACATGCTTCATTCTAGGTGAATTAGTAAAGTGAAGAAGTATTCATCACTTATCAATGGTTTTATCCTTTGAAGGATGTCAGCGCATAAATTTGGTTTTACAATTTTAGCTCTGAACTAAAATCCACCATCAACATTAAGTCCCCTGCCTAGCACACACAATGGTTGCACTATTGTGGGGTAGGCATTAGATGGTGACATACATATGTGAGAAAAACAAGATAAATGAGGCTTACCTGGAAGATTTTTGACCGACCGCTAGCAATTGTCCATGTAAACGCGCCGGTGCAAGCATGGAAATTTTGGGTGGGACCGGTTTCCCTTCTTGCGCGTTCAAATCAAAAGAGGAATCATTTTTCTATTGGGATTCTCCAATTATTTATTTACAAAAGGGACTGACCCCTTTTCTTTTCTCACATATTTTTTTTTCTTTGGCCAGCTCCCGTCCGCGACATCCACTGCCGCCGATCACGCCGCTGCCAACACCGTCGGAGCTTGCCGCCGTCGTTCGTCCGTCCGCAGCAAGGTAAGCGTCCCGTTTTTTTTTTTTTTTTTTTTTTGCAAACCCTAATTTCTTACGTAAACTCTTTTTGCAAGACATATCATGATTAATTCCTCCACCGAAATTGATAGCAAAACCGCCGATATTGCTAGGATTGCTTAGTAAAACAAATCCATGAATATATTGTTCTTGCTTCTTTTTTCCATCGTTGCATGCAAAACCTAGCTTTTAGGTTGTATCTTGAAAAACCCTTGGATTGGATTTCGTAGACATGATTCCCATGAATAAAGAAAGTCGTGTAGGATACGTGCAAATAAATGCTGGCCCCACCTTATATGCTTGATTGAACGTGGGTCCCACTGTGTACACCTGATGGAACATCGACCCTATACTAGCCTTGTGGCCTTGACCAACACCGGCCTTGTTTGCTGACGTGGCCCAATACCATCCTTGCTTGCGTGACTGACCCAATACCAGCCTTATGACCTTGATCGGCCTTGACCAATACCGGCCTGACGTGACCCAATACCTGTGTGACGTGATATCAGCCTTGCTCCTTGCTTCGTCCGAGCATTGCTTGTTACCTGCTTTGACCCGGACCCACTACGTGCTTGCTTTGCCCAACCTTGTGTACTTTAACGTGAATGTGCGTCCTGTCGTGCATGACTACACATCCCATGCGTCTTCATACAAGTACTGACTTCCCCGCTCTTTTTTTTTATTGTAGAATGAACAAAAGGGCTCCTGTCAAGATGTCTTCTGGGGATAATGTTGATGCCAAGTCAGGGAGTGTTGACAGTTTCAAAGATATGCCAAACATAGATGATGAGTTGTTCACCGTTCCTTTTCCGAACATTAGAAAACATCCTTCTCACAAGATAGTCCTGCTCTCAGGTTCAGAAAATATGGAAGCTGATCCATCCTCTTCTTCAGCACTTGTGATGAGATTCTGTCTTCGGAGAAATGAATATCCACCCTCACCTATTGACTTCAAGATTTGTCATACTCCGCTGGGTCCTTATGAAGGGTGGATGAGACACATGCTGAATAATAAAAGTATTAAAGCTAATTTGATCAAAGCGTAAATCCTTGATGTGGTCATGGCATACGCCACTCTTCAAATTAAGAAAGATGTCGCAGGCTTGATCACTTTCATTTCTCGTTGGCGTCCTTATACTCATACATCCATATGTATATAGGGAGAGATGACCATTAGTCTGGAAAGTGTAGCTGCGTTGATGAACCTTCCTGTTGCCGGAAGCTTCTTTTACAAACTTTCTGATGCAGAACGTCGTGATTATGACACTATACTTCGAAAGGCGGAAGAATTCGATGACCTGGAGAAGAAAGATACAAAATGCTTTTATACTTGGTGGGTGTCAGAGTGGTCTCCTGCAAATCCGAAACCAGATCAGGAGTTGGAATATGAGCTCAGTGTGATTGCATTCCTGTCTTTGTGGCTATCCAGGGACATATTTGATGACGGATCTGGAAGGAAGACCATAAGAGGTGATCTCGTTATGTTTTCTATAAGGCTGGCAAAAGGTGAGGTCCTTCCTCTAGGTGCCTTGTTTCTTAGATCATTGTATTCTCATCTGGACGCCTTAGCAACGGACATGCATGCTTCCAACGGGTATAAGAAGGTGTAGTCACATATCCACATTGCTTTTCTTCAGGCGTGTTTGTGGGAGCATTTCAAAAGCTATGCTCCTGCCCCTGCAACTTCACTCAACAATTTTTATGGTGATTCGAGGATACTCTGTTGGTTGAAGAGATGCCCCAAGACCGGTGTGAAGCTCGTGGATATCTTCGACAATGTGCACTTTTCCGTCCATGGGGACCGATCCATCCTTCCATTGTTCAACCAAAGACTTTTGATATTGCTCCTGATACTGTGTTGCGTACTGATGCTGAAACCGCGAGTCTTGGAGAACTCATTTAATTGCGAAGCTGCATTCCGGGATATATCCCGTCTTTATTCGACGAAGCATTTACCGTGACTCCGTACAACATTGACAGGGCTGCTCGAAAAATGGGATTTGACCATTGTGTTCCATTTCTTCGTCCTCCGATGCCTTCAAAAGAACTTTTCCTGGACATCCTTAATGCTGAAACGTTTACGTCAGTGCAGAGCCTTCCTTTCTTGCATATCGGAAAAAATCCAGTGGTAACTGACAGGTATAAGGAATTTTGGAGGGAACAACTGTTAATTTTTCAGAAGTTCTTAGAGGAGGTTGTAACAGTTTTCCGCGGTGAACCATCTTCTGAAACTTTGAAGAAGCATTTTCGGTTGAAGGCACTCCCAGGTAAACGAACCAGAGCTGATGACTGCAGTCCCCAGGCAGAAGTGAGGTCTAAGAAGCAGGCATGTGGTTCCGTGGCTTTCAATTCTTCAAATATGTAGGTACTTTTAAATCCCTTTTCCGTCGACTCCTTTACTTTTCCAGAGTAATTTATTTTAAAGGTGATTCTTGTTTGAAATAAGGGGATCCCGAAAGAAAACGTTTTCACAAGATTGTCACGTATTCATAATGAGAAGCCTGGCAACGCTGATCTTCATAATGAGGAATCTGGCAATACTGATCCTCTTGGCGATGATGAAAATGATGATGCAGGCTCAGTGGTTGATGCAGGAAGTGTTTCCCAGGACGGCAATGTGTCAGAGCGTTTCGTTGAACTTGTAGATGAAGTTGTGGCAGATATCAGGCTTCAGAGTGAAATGACCCACGTGGGGAATGACAGAGAGACTACACCCGTGATCATAACCTCTTAAGTTCACAAACAAGTTCACGAACTTAGCACACAAACGAGTTTTAGAAAATCTCAGCAGAAATTCTCGGTCGAGAACTTCCGACAGTTCGCGGACTGAGTCTGCGAACTAGGTTCGCGGACTTGGCAAGCCAATTCCATAATCCTCCCGATTTCTCTTGATCAACAAAGTTCAAAAACTTCGGTTCAAGGAATACATGGTTATGTAATCTAAACTCTCATTTCAATCATTGAGATATTCTCAGAGGACGCTATGTGGCCGTTATTCACAGACCGATTCGATAGGCTTGATCTAAGCCATCCAAACATGTCGGTGAAGTTGGATGGTTGTGATCAATTTAAGACACTAGTGGACTTTCCTGTGACCCTTAAAGCATCACGCCGACCGAAATTCGAGCAAGCGTTTGCTCCTCCCTGGCTAGGCGTGAGAAGGTCGGTCAAGTAAGTAGAAAGGGGGACCGCCGGTGTGCAGGACAACGCTTGTCCAACCGGTCATGGGACGATCTATGCCGTCCAACCATGTGGGCGAAGTTGGACAGTCGCGATCTGTTTTGAGACCGACATTGGCAGTCTTGTGCGTACAAGCTTTTCCAAGCTGCTCCACACCAGCCAAACCATCCTACTTTAGGCTGGCGTTCGGTGGTTGTTTGGGTGGCGTGGTATGTATTCGACCGACCAGGGCCAAAACGGGCCCGCTGGTGGTCATTAAGGTGGTAGCCTGCTCCTGTTGAGGATCGTCTAGGCTGGTTAAATCATGCGGCCAACTTGCATGGTCGTGATTGTTTCTGAGACTGACATGGACATCCCAGATGCTCAATCGGGCTTGTATAACACACCGATAGATGTAGCTTGTACGGGTATTTCGTGCATGCCTCATTATCGATACTTGGAGATTCATGTCACTCTGCTGAGAACAACATTCAGTTGCCATGCCGCACCAATAATGAGGGTTCTGTGGGAACAACACAGGAAATACAAGGCTAATCGAGCATTAATTAATAATGCTATAAATTCACAGGGTATATGGGATTGTTGCTACATGCTCCAATCTGGATGAATTTTGTGTATTTAATTCACAGAATACTGGGATTGTTGCCACATGCTCCATTCTAGGTGAATTAGTAAAGTGAAGAAGTATTCATCACTTATCAATGGTTTTATCCTTTGCAGGATGTCAGCGCATAGATTTGGTTTTACAATTTTAGCCCTGAACTAAAATCCACCATCAACACATTTAGGTATCGTAGTGATGTTGGCCGCCTCAATTACCGTGCAAAGTAGGCATGCATGAGCTGGTAATTGTCGTTCCCTTCCCGTGAAAACCTAGCCTCTAGGGTTTACTCCTTTTTCCTGGTGTGGCCGTGTGTATGGTTCCCGTGGTGGGGAGTGCCTCCTCGGCCGGGCGCAAATTTCCTGCTGCAGGGTACGGCCTTGGCATGAGGTGGTGATGCAGGGTCTGTGAGTCCCCATTTCTTTGCATATGCGCATTATGACTTTGAAACAAATTGGCTTGCGTCCAGGATGGATCTCCTGTGTCTGATAAAATAATTTCCATGCACTTTTCGTAATAATTTCTCTTCGTATTGTTCCATTGTAGTTATTTCGAAGGTGGAAGTAGCGTGAGAGAATTTTCGTTAAGATGTCATTTGAGAAAAGTTCTTCCGTACCAAAAGATGTTGGCAATTCCAATCCAAACATAGATGATGAGTTCTTTACAACATCCGCCACGAATAGGAAAAATCATCCCAAGTATGTGTTGATTCTTCTGACTGGTCCGGAAAGTGAAGGAGAGGCCCGGTCGGTTCGGTCAGGAGGTGTAATAAGGTTTTGTTTTCAGAGGAAAGAGTATCATGCTTCTCCTATTGACTTTAAAATCTCTGTGAGTCCTTTGCATCCCTTTCAGAAATGGATGTGATTCATGATGAGCCAGGAATGTGTAAAAGCCAGTTTGACCAAGGCGCAGATCATTGATGCTGTCGCGGCTTCCGCAATGCTTCAAATTAGGAAAGATATTCCAGGCTTGGTTGATTTTATTTCCAGATGGTGTCCAGACACTCACACAGCCATATGTAGGTGGGGTGAAATGACTATCTCCTTAGAGAGCGTGGCCGTGTTGCTGAACCTTCCCGTAATAGGAAACCTCGATGTCAAATTGTCTGCAGATGAAGAAGAAATGTGCGCCGCGCTGGTTGGGAAATCAAAAGGATTCATTCAGAAAGAAAACGAGACGAGGTGCTTCTACGGCTGGTGGGTGTCTCAGGGGTTTCCCGATGAGTTGGACCCGAATCAGAAGAATAGTACGCTTCATGTCGCGGTGTTCTTGGCTCTTTGGTTATCCAGAGATGTTTTCGATGACGGATCGGGTAAGAAGGAGATAAGACAGGAACTTATCAAGTTTGCCACAAAATTGGCAAAAGGTGTCGTTCTACCTATTGGGGGCTTGTTTCTTGGTTCTCTGTACACACACTTGGATCAGCTGGTCGCGGATATGTGCGCTTCAAATGGAAACATGAAAGTGGATTCGTATATTCATGCCGCCTTTCTCCAGCGTGGCTGTGGGAGCACTTCGAAAGGTATGCTCCAAAATTGTTGGTCGTACTTCCCGAGTCTTGGGGTGGCTCTAGAATACTGCGCTGGTCGAATAGGCGCCCAAAGATTGGTTCGAACCTATTTGGATTCCTTGACAACTCACACATGGTCAATTTTCGTCCATGGGCTCCGGTGCATGCGTCCATAACTCAGATCAGTACCTTTGCTCCTGCTCCGAGCATGTCTTTGTCTTTTGATAAAGAGGATATGAGTGTTGGAGAGATGGTGTTCATGCGAAGCTGCACGCCCGGTCATGTGTCGTCTTTCTTTCGAGGATCTTGTAAAGCAGTGTCTTACAATATCGATAGGGCGGCTCAGCATATGGGTTTTGACCAAGGAGTCTCACTTGTTCGTCAGCCGGTTGTTCCAGAAGTCTCGTTGCCAACTGTTCTTGATGCTACTGTTCTTGTGTCGGGTAAAAATATCCCTTTCCTGCTTGCGGAACGAAATCCATCAACAACCTCCAAATGTAACATATTTTGGCAGGATAAGTTTCTCTTTTTCCATGGATTCGTGAATGATGTGGTAGAAAACCGTCGCAGTAAGCCTTCTCCTTCGATTTTAGCGGAGCATCCACTGCTAGGGATCCTTCTTCGCCCAAGAGAAAATCCGTTATCCCGAATGCAGATAGTCCCCAAGTGAAGGAGAGAAGATCTAAAAGCTGTGCAGATGGTTCCCAGTTAGTTTCGACATCCCTACCGACTTTCAGTTCGTCCAATATGCGGGTACGTATGATTTTCCTCTTGACTTTAGTTTGATCGTTTATATCCTTGTTTCTTTTCTGAGTATTCATCTTTGTATCTTGCCTAGGGTCTCAGCAGAGTGAACGCCTTTACCAAGTAGTCAGAAAACATCGCTTCTCAAGACGGAGGGTGGCGGTGCTGAGCCTATCCATGGTGATGGGGAACCCGAGAAGGATGAAAGTTCAGAGTCCAGTGATGGCGAGAGTAGTTCTTCCGACAGCAGTGCTGAATCTTCCTCTAGTCGGTCTGAAAGCGAATCAGTGAGTCTCCCGCATGTTTTTTCTTCTTTCCTCTCTCCTTTTCTCTTTGGAAATATTTAATAGGTGATATCATAGGGGGAATCCGTTTCTGAAGATGGCCCTGAGATGGAGACTGGCGGAGATACAACTTTGTCTCCAACTGTGGCAGCCGCACCGGGTGACCTTGAAATGGATGTTGATCGAGATGATAACGTTGTTGTGTCTCAGACAATGGAGAGTAATCCAGTGGCCGCAGGTGCAATTGTCGTTAGGAATCCCTTGCATGTCGTTGATGTAGTCGCGGGCGCCACTTTCAATCCTCCATACCCGGTTCCTCATCCGGATCATGTGTTGATCGGGGGATTTAGCGTGCCAGCCAAACATGCGGCGCTATACACTAAGATATGGGAAAGCTGCGGACATATCGCCACGACCAAGAAAATTACTAGTCGATTTCCGTTGATTAAGCGTGTGGAGGAAGCTTTGTCTTCGATTGACGACATGTGCAACGTGACAGGTCATACTGTTTCTGAGGATGTAGTCTCGAGCTGGAGGTTCCATCGTGACGTGTGTGTAAACTTAGAGTTCAATGTTCCTTGGTTCGCTGAAGGTCTCTTTGAGGTTAAAAAGTTGTTGGCCGAAATAGTCGAAAGTCCTTCTGCGGATATGGTGAAGAAGCAGGAAGCGGAAGTCGGAAAGTTTTCCAGGAAGTTGAAGTTGAGGAGGATGGCTCTCCAAATCACGAAGGAGGCTTTCGCCAAGAAGAGCAAGCCATTGTTGAAAAACTTTCCTTGAACGCATTTCTGTCTTCTGAACTTCTTATTTTAGGTTTGTTTTTTTGAAAGGCAAATGAAACGCCTAGTTTATGGTTTTTATTTCGAGAATTTTTGGGTTGGTAGACAAATGTTACCCTGAGGGTTTTGAATTATTATTTAGAATGAATCGTTTTTATAATAATGATGTTTTGGTTATAAACATAAGTGTCATGAGTACCCCAGGAGAGTCATGGAATTGTGAATGTTGTGCGATAGAAGAAAGCATGAAGCACGGGAAAATATGGCTATTGGTTTTTATTTCCCCTGTGAGGACTTGAGGTAGTAGACCGTGTATTTTGTCTAGCAAGACTTACTCGGTTGTTCGGATCTTCTGGTGAAAAAGGAATCTCCCGGGTGTAAGACCGAGTTTTGTGGGAAACATCGCTGTGACTGTGGAAAGTCCCCAGTCATTCCTTGTCGTGCCGCTAATCCCTGGTCGGATCATTTTCTTCTAACCCCTCGGAAGTCCCAAGTCGTCCCTTGCCGTGTTACGACTGGTTATCGAGCCGCCTGGTAGCTGAGTCGTCGATTCCTGAGCGGATCATTTGATTCTACTGTCCTGTCGTCTGGGTCGAGGTATGAGATCGAGGATTGAAAACTGACATCGTGACCGAAAGATCAATCTCCCACTGTGGTCGCTAATTATTTGAGGGTAAAAATGGTTTCTGCTGATTTTGGTAATTTCGGGTGTGTGGATGAGAAACGAGTTTAAACCCTAAACAATGTACTGCAAGGGAGTACTTTAGATTCGAGAGATCAATCTGTACAAATCCGGCCTAAACCAAGAAATGGTCGTTCCATACTTGCTTCGGTCACAAAGTGAAGGAGAAGGGTTGGTTTTGGGGAGGGAAGCGAAGAGAGTGTTGAGACCAGAATAATTGATTCTGGAAGAGTAGTTGTTTCACGACTTGTTATCATAAAGTGGGAAGCTAACAGATGGAAAGCTAGCAAATGTTTTCTGAGTGTTGTATGCTTCTGACCTGAACTTGTTGTTCGGTGGAAATAGGTAATGCCTATTTATACAAGTCGAAGTGAAACGTACTCTGGTCTTATTAAGAAATAGAAAACGAGTGAGTAAATGAGAGGAGGTGGTAACCGGTAACGCCTGGAATTGATGTTCCATAAAAGAAAGTGTTTCACCATTACTCCATGTATTTACTAACCGCCTCATCCTTATGACACTTTCTTATAACAGGCGTAGTGTACGTCGCACGCTGTAAACCGCCAAACCAATACCCAATGAGCATCCCCCAGTTTGTGACATGCGTTGATGTCTCGAGTGTTTTCATGGAAAACATGTAGCACGTTGTTGTTGTCTGGCAAGTTGAGATTGGGAGACTTTCCGGCTCGGTGGTGACCTTCGACGGTCGAGATTTTGCATCTTAAGAGGAAAGGTAGTCGTTGATTATTGCAACCCTTCGTTTGGTAGCCAGTGACATGAAAGTATGATCAGTATGGCTTTAATATGAAAGTATGATTATTGCAACCCTTCGTTTGGTAGCCGAAAGTATGATCAGTATGGCTTTAATATGCCCTAGTTTAGGCGCGGCCAAAAGTTAGGGTTTTGGCTTTGTTTAGGCGCGACCAAACTAGGGACAAAGGTTGCCATGCGTTAGCTGGTAACCTTGAACGGCTAATATCTGCACCTTAGATGAAAGAGTGGTCGTTGATTGTTGCATGCCTTCGTTTTGGTAGCCGCATAGGGAAGGTCGGAATGGTATGGCGCGGCAAGGTGGTTGGCATGCCATTAGCACATGTGGCATGGCATGCCTTGGCGTGGTTTGGCGTGGCCAAAACTAGGATTTTGGGCCAAAGTTTACCATGCGTTGTTTGGCGACCTTGGACGGCTAGGATTTGCATCTAGGATTGAAGGGTGGTCGTTGATCGTCGCACGCCTTCGTTTTGGTAGCCGCATAGGAGAGGCTGGCATGGTATGGCGCGGCAAGGTGGCTGGCATGCCATTGACACATGTGGCTGGCATGCCATTGGCACATGTGGCATGGCATGCCTTGGCGCGGTTTGGCATGGCCAAAACTAGGGTTTTGGGCCAAAGGTTACCATGCATTGTTTGGCGACCTTGGACGACTAGGATTTGCATCTAGGATTGAAGGGTGGTCGTTGATCATCGCACGCCTTCGTTTTCGTAGCCTCGTAGGGAAGGCCGGCATAGTATGGCGCGGCAAGGTGGTTGGCATGCCATTGGAACATGTGGCATGGCATGCCTTGGCGTGGTTTGGCGTGGCCAAAACTAGGGTTTTGAGCCAAAGGTTACCATGAGTTGTTTGGCGACCTTGGACGGCTAGGATTCGTATCTAGGATTGAAGGGTGGCCGTTGATCGTCGCACGCCTTCGATTTGGTAGCCGCATAGGGAAGTCCGGCATGGTGGGTCCAAGGCAAATGGCGCGGACGGCTTGGCAAAGTGGGGCCAAGGGTTTGGCACGGACGGCTTCGCATGGTGGGGCCAAGCCAAGGTGCGGTTGGATTGGCATGGTGGGGCCAAGGCAAGGTGCGTTTGGCTTGGCATGGTGGGGCCAAGGGTTTGGCATGCCATTGGTGCATGGTGCGTCTAGCATGGTTGGGGACAAGGCAAGGTGCGGTTGGCTTGGCATGGTGGGGCCAAGGGTTTGGCATGCCATTGGCGCATGGTGCGACTAGCATGGTTGGCATGCATTGGCGTGGTAGACGTGGCTGGCATGGTTTGCTATTGGCACAGTGGTGCGGCTGGCATGTTTGGCATGCCTTGGCGCGGAGATGTGGCCGGCATGGTTTTCCATTGGCACGGTGGTGCGGCTGGCATGGTCGGCATGCCTTGGAGCGAAGATGTGGCTGGCATGGTTTGCTATTGGCACAGTTGTGTGGCTGGCATGTTTGGCATGCCTTGGCGCGGAGATGTGGCTGGCATGGTTTTCCATTGGCACGGTGGTGCGACTGGCATGGTCGCATGCCTTGGCGCGAAGATGTGGCTGGCATGGTTTGCCATTGGCACAGTGGTGCTGCTGGCATGGTCGGCATGCCTTGGCGCGGAGATGTGGCTGGCATGGTTTGCCATTGGCACAGTGGTGCGGCTGGCATGGTTGGAATGCCTTGGCGCGGTAGCACGAGAATTAGGTTTGGCATAGATGATGTCAGTCGATGTTAAGGGTTCTGCCGTGGAACATGACCCATAAAAAAAAGGGTACCCTGGTAATTCTTGCGTAGGCATGCTGATTGATTCAATAAATGTGCTAATGGTCATAGTGACATCATGTCAGTTGTACAATTTTACGACTTTAACCCTAAGCTAAAAACCACCATCAACAAAAAGATTTCGATCTTATTCCCTTTGTTAAAAGGAAATTTGGTGAGCTCTCCTGTTTCTTAGACCGATTACTGACACTTGATTATTCTTCATATGAACAGATTTTCAAGGAAGAAAGTCTAGGACCTCTTGAAATCCGTTTCAAGAAATTGGAATTACTGGGAACCCAATTCTTAGAGGTGGATCTACCAGACATACCCTCTTTATCAGTAGGAAGTCTGATCTACCAGACATACCCTCTTTATCAGTAGGAAGTCTGATACTAGGTGTGTTGTTAGACACTACAAAGTGAGAGTATCTGGACTTATGAATATTCCGAGAGGTTTTCTTCTCATAATTCTTCAGATATTCTACGGAATTAAAATCCATTGAAGTTGCTGACAGATTTTTTACTTCTTCAATTGCAAAAGCAAGCAATTTTTTAAGGTTCATAATATGTTTTTTCCTACAAAAGAAATTCAATGCAAGATGACCTCTTTTTCCGCAGTGTGAAAAACACGTGGATTATCATAAAACATTATCGGCTCATGATCTCTACCCGAAGAACTCTTCGTTACTATTTTTTAAAGAAATCGTTTCTTACCATCTTCTTGACAAAATATGACATTCTCAATACTAAGTAATACCTTTGTAGATTCATAAATAACATCAGGTTTTGAGAATTCATTACTCATGAAAGCAGAATTATTTTTTTTTCCAGAATTAATATTGTTCTTGGGATAAGAGGAGATCATATTCGACTTTTTCTTATTCAACACGGAGTGCATTCATCTTGATGAGTGAGTCTCAATTAGATGTTTCTCTCGTATTAAGTATTCTTTGACAATATCTTCAAGTATACTAACCTTTTCTCGGTACATGTTAGTTTATCGAATGAGTTTTTTGATATCGCCAGTGAAAGATTGGATCATGTCAAAGAGATTAAGTTCTCTATCTAGAGACTATTGAAGTTTATCAATATACCGAGCCTATTCTTTTTCAAGATCTCTGATTATAGAGGCTTGAAAATCAATAATCTTAGCATCCTTTTTTAAACTTCTGGTAAGCTCCAACTCATATTCTGATATGGAACGTGTATATGGGTAACGTCTTATCATAAATTGACAACATAAGTTTATCTCCTCTGAAATCAACTAAGGAGTTATCATTTGAGTTAAGTCTCAAACACTTGGTATAATCAAAATCATTAGAGACATAGTTAGTACATTAATACAGATTCCTTGAGCGTTTCAAACACATACTTATTAGGTATTTCACGTGTTTGCCTGCTCTGATACCAATTGAAAACGCGAGGGTACCAAAATACACCACCAACTTTTTCATAGGCAACCTATATGGACTAAAACCAAATACAATTCCGAGAGTTACAACTTAATGAATCTCAATCAAAAATTACATCAAGAGTTTATATCTCTTTATCTCACAATCAATATGTAAACGGAGGCAAGTCCGAAAACTTGATTATACCGTGAGAGTACTTGGACGATGCCAAAGATCAATATCCAAGATCAATCAAGTCGTATCCAACAATTAAGATAGATGTATCTATTTTGATTGATGTTTACATACAACCTGTGATATTTTAATTATATAAATAAACAATATAATGCGGAAAAGAAATAACACTAACACCAGAAATTTTGTTAACGAGGACACCGCAAGTGCGGAAAAACCCCAGGACCTAGTCCATACTTGAACACCAAACTGTATTTAGCCACTATAGACTCTATCCTACTATCAATACTTCAAACGGTAATTCAGTTACCGTCGCGCTCCTTACGCCTCTTGAATCTTGCAAGACTCTGCGTAATTGATTCCTTAGCTAAGTTCCTTTACATCGTAAGAGTTGCTTCAACCTAAGTGAAGACTTTAAATTAATCTTCCTCCCATAAAAATGCCTATATGTGATTTCTGTTCTGATCATTAGATCAAGGTGAGATAGGAAATCGTTTGCAGTAGACTAGGTCTCGTAAACCTCAAAATCCGGTACTTATGACTCCCGAAGAGCAGCCTAGATTATTACTCACCTCACAAGCAAAACCTACTCCGATTTCAATAAATACTCGTTATAGAGGAATTAACTTGTGGAATCACAAAGTCTGAGACGAAGAACTTTGCGATTTATATCAATCTTACCTGATTGGAATGAGATTCAACAATCAGTACCAAGATCAGGATACACGAATTATCAAGATAAAGATAGTCGGACATGGCTTCACGAATCCCTAACCGAAGTTTTTTTAGTCGATAAACCTAAAAAGGTTTAAAGGAGAGGGTGACTCTAGTTTACAAGTAGAAAACACAAGAAGAGTTTCAGGGATTGAAAAATCCCAGTTGCTTGAGGTTCTCCTTTTGTATACTTTTAAGATCGAAATTTTCCTTAGATGTAAGCTAAGGTAGCTTTGGAATCAAGCAATCTTTATCCACCGTCAGATTAGAAATTGACTTGAGATAAACACAACAAAATATACATTCTGGTTAGGATGAACCGTAACCGAACCGTGTATAATGACTTGTTCATGATGGTTAGCTGAAACTAGCCAGACGAACTATAAGCTTAACCATTTTCATATAACACTTTTAGAATTTAATCTCGAGTCATAACCATAGGTTATAATGTGATCAAATATGTCTAGAGGGGTTTCAGAGAGTTATTCAAATGCTGATTATCTTATAGAAATAATTTTGATGCATCTGATAGAGCACTTCTCGGTCGAACTCGCAAGCGTTGCTATCTCAAGCTCGTTTATCAAGTTTAATTATCAAAACTATAAGTCTTGATTTCTGTCTACTTATAGCTATATCTCAGATTAGGATAAAATGTGTAGTTGAGATTTAGAATTCATGGCGTTCATCGATTGAAGACGAAGAACTACTAAGGGGAGCTTGTGGAACTTCATCAACAAAAGGTATGTGGAGACTTGAACTCATTTATCACTCAGAAGTCTATTTCTATTCTATCTCCTACTGAGCCAGAGGTCGTGTAGCTATATAGACTCTACATTATACACATTTGATATTTCGAACTGATTTTAACTCGCTTACATATTTCTCGAAATATGTGTTGGTAAGCTTTCTCTTTAGCCAAGTTCATCTTTTATTTTTGACGAAAGTCAAAAGATGATCATGTGAAAATCGCTTGGTAACATCTTATATGATTTGTGTAAGACAGTCATTTGATGTAGACTCATGATGTTTCGTATTTATCATTTGATCACTTGAAAATTGCGTTGAAGCTAATAGTTTGTGTGAGACAGTTATTCTCGTCTTCCAAGAATGTTTCAATGATTGAAATTGGAGTTTAGAACAATTAACCATTGATTGGATATAGCACAGTATGCGTACTTGTATGCTAACTGTTGCAAGTGTATTCCAAGTCCGGTATTTTAGTATGCATACCCATATGCGTACTGATTCAATAGTTGAAGTCCGGGAACTATAGTATGCATACCCGTATGCGTACTGATTTCAACTGAGTTCGGTCATGAACGACAGTATGCGTACCTGTTTGCATACTGGCGAACAAGACCAAGTCTGGGAACTTAGGTATGCGTACCCGTTTGCATACTTTAGTGGGTTAAGTTCTAAAATCGGTTAAGTATGTTTACATACTCATGAACAAATACATTTATATAATAAGGAATGCAATCTTTGCAAACCGTGGCTATAATGTTCATGAATTGATTCGAGTGAATCAAAACCGATTTTGCTTCAATTGTGTCTTGTATACTTCTATGAGAATATAAACAATTGAACAACTTTATAACTAGTTTCATTTGAGTCATTTGAACTACTTGTGATCAAGATGAACAAGGTTGATATGAAAGTGTTCATATAGCTAACTTCAGTTAACTATTGTTGAGCCAACTAAGTGTACACGTTTAGGTACGGTTACCCATATATAAATGAAGGTACATTTTATTTGTATGTAACAAGCCAAGACCATCTAACGGTTGAAAGATATTGGCTTGAATCTAATCAGGTTTTATCTAACGATGAATATTGAATGCTTTCTTACCAACGTAACGTTGATTCCAAACCCTGATTTGAAGACTATATAAGGGAGAACTCTAGCAACTGGGATACCTAATCCCCACACCTCATGTGTGATACTAGTTGCGACTAGAGTCGATTTTCCTTTAACCTAGTTTTTTCCTAAAACCATCATAGGTTAACGACTTAAAGACTTCATTGGGATTCTGAAGCCAGACCCAACTATTTTATCTGTAGTTGCGTGTTCTGATCTTACTATGTTCTACCGTTTTGAGTATTATCTTCTCTAAGATTTGCTCGATATTTAATCTTCGATAGGTAAGATATAAAAAGTAATCACAAAGCTCTTCGTCTCATTCTTTCTGATTCCACAATATCTTGTTCCGCTACCGTACGGTTAAGTTTTAGTGAGGTGATTCATATTACTAGGCTGTTCTTCGGGAATATAAGACCGGTGTATCAATTGGTTCATGTTCACTTTGATTTATCAAAAGATGGAACAAACACTCGTAGGTATTTCTGTAGGAGACAGATTTATCTATTCAATAGACTTTTCTGTGTGAGACAGATTTGTTTATCAAGTCTTCGATTTTTGGGTCGTAGCAATTCTTAGTTGTGGGTGAGATCAGCTAAGGGAATTAAGTGTGCAGAGTCCTTCTGGGATTCAGAGACGTAAGGAACGCGATTGTACCTTAATCACTATGAGATTGGTTATGGCTCAACTACATTCCAGTCCGAAGTTAACTTGCAGTAGGCTAGAGTCAGTAGCAGCTTAATACAGTGTGGTGTTCAAATCTTGACTAGGTCCCGAGGTTTTTCTGCATTTGCGGTTTCCTCGTTAAAAAAACTTCTGGTGTCTGTGTTATTTCTTTTTCACATTATATTTTCTATATAATTGAAATATCACAGGTTATGCGTAGTTCAATCAATTGGTAAATCCAACCTTTGGTTGTTAATTGAAATTGATTGGCGCTTGGATATTGGTCTTTGGTACCATCCAAGTTATTTCTCATATTAATCCATCTCAAAAATTTATATCTGTTCGATTGCAAATTGATTTGAGAAATTGAGATATAACTCTTGGATATATTTTCCTTGATTGAGTATGACTGTCTAGTTGATTCTCTTGGAATTACATTGGAGTTATTCCATACAGATTTCCTAAACGAAATATTGGGTGTGGTTGTTAGACCCCCGCTTTTTCAATTGGTATCAGAGCTGGCAAACACATTTAAGACCTCATAAGTACGTGTTTGTAGCAATCTGACTCTATAGATAGAAGTGCTATCTCAGTAAACGTACCATCAGATCCTAGGATTTCAGATTTTTATTCCTTGATTGATTTAATAAAATTTGTAGAAGAAATTCTATCTAAACCTCCACCAGGTTTAAAATCCCTTGAAGTTTTTTCAGAGCTCGAGGTGAAACTTGAAAGTTTATCTCTTGATGTTGAGTCATATCTCCAAAAAGAACAAGACTCTCTTGATAAACTAAATCAAGTTATGATGAATAATCTTCATGTTGAGATTGATATTGTTTTACTTTTTTGTGAGAGTGACACTTCCTTCTGTATTCCAAAAAGTTGTAACAAACTGGATATAGTGCAGGAAGAGTTTAAATCCCTTACATTAGTTAGTTACATCTCAGAACATGACTCATTTCATCAGCCAATCCCTGATATACTGTTTCATGATAATTGTTTTACTTATTGTTGTGAACCTGATAGGATGTCTCTTTACATCATAAGAGTTTCCCTACGCAGTACTAAAAATTATCTGCAGACACTGTTTTTATTAAGTTTTAAAATTAGACATCAGGAACACAAATCTTTTAGTGTTCCTTTAAGGTCTTTTGTAAGACTTGTAAAAACAATCTCTTGGTTGTCTTTCATTCTTGTTGAGTGCAAAAGTTGTTGGAAATAAACTCTCTCTTGGTGTCACGGTGTGGAAGACCTCTTTGTGTTATCTCTTCAAGACTACACAAAGAATTGCTCAAGAAAATGTTTGTTGCTTGTCAAAATTCGATGTAGCATAAAACAAACGAGCCCTTGGTTTCACACGTATGTTGAAATCAAATCCAATTCAAGGGAGAACCTTGTTCCCAAACATGCTGGTTCTGGTCCTAATCCGTCTACACATAAAAAGAGAGAAATAACTATTCTTGTTCTTTTCACCTTCTCTTCTCGACAGTTCAAGAACGAAAGTGAAAAATCCAAGTGTTTGCAAACTCATAATCACCAAAACCTCTTTTTTCAATCTCTCTGAGTGTTTTTGGTACCGTTGGATTCACGCCAAAATTTTACATCACGGGCTAATCCTTGATTCTCTTTTTCTTCTAGTTCCGGAGCTTCACCTTTTCAACAGTTCGTGTACCCGGTAAGTGCCTTATTATTCCTTAGCTTCTTCTTGATTTTAATGGCATCTAGGAAGAGACTTAGTCTTGGTGAAAGTTCGGGTGGTCAAAATCGTGATACTATTTATCATCCAAGCCTTCAAACTAGGTTCGTGGATGTAGAGGCTCGTGATTATTTTGTAGAATATAGTACAAAAAGCCATATTATCGAGAGGATTTATGATCCCTCAGAACTTAGTGTAGATGATCTTCTTGGTTTCTTCAAAAACCATAAGTGGGGAATAATTTTTCATCCCATGGGAACAACACATATAGAAATGACATCCCAATTTTATGATAACTTGCATGAAGCAGACACTATCAACTGCGCGTTCAAGACCATTGTTCGTAATAGAGTTTTTTTGTTGTGAATTGTCAAGTTATTGCTGATCTTTTGAATTTGTCCCGAGTCAGTGACTTTCAAGTACCACAACCTGAGTATTTGAGACCTTATGCAAATGAGCTCTCAAACTTTCTCCTTACAAAGGTTGTAACCTGGAAGGATGGGAAGATTGATGTTCATGATGATGTGTTGTTTCTAAAGGTTGCTAGAAAACTACTAGTGGAAAATTCGATGCCCAACACTATTTACCGTCTAGTATGGACCAGATTTCTTGCTGAATTGGTCTATTACATTATTGAAGGAGGAACATTAACTTCTGTGGCCTAATTATTTGTCAGATGATAAGTGTAAGAGAAACCTCAAAGAAGACTCCTGGCTTTCCTTGTCTTATCTCAAGGATTTGCAGTCATTATGGCATTTTTTCTGTTGGAACCAGTCTTGGAGGACCAAAAGTCTTGACCATGAAAAGCATCGAAAAGATGTGCATAATTCCAGTTAGAACTCCAGCCAGAACTCCAGCTCCTCGTAATCCTGAGATCATCCGTCTTCAGCAAGAAGTTGAATGCTTAGGAGAGCAATTGGAATATGCCAAAGAAGCTTTTCCAGAACTGATTGAGAAGTTCGATGAAATTGCTAGGGATTATTATAAGCTGGTTGGTTAAATATGTTTTTGTCTGTGTTGGTTGCTTATGCTATTTTCCGTCAAACTTACCAAACTGTTACTTTTAATGGTTGTAATAACTTTAATGGTATTTTAGCCTTGAATGATTTTATCTTTCAATTAAACTGCTAAATGTGTTAAATCCATAAGAAGTTTAGCTACATATAGGTAAAAAGTTAAGTCTATTGTGTCATTATGAAAATATTGATAGAAAATAGAATGAACTTTTGAATTATATGTCAAATATTAAGTTATACGGTATCATTATTCAAATATTGATGAAAAATAGAATGAATCTTTGAATATTCCGCGGTATTGATCTGTCTCTGATCCACTTCTATGTGAAAGTACTGTATGGCTCCGTAAGTTTTCTTATGTTGAGCATTTCCGATTAAATTAATCATTGAGGTTCCTTTGTGGTTAATTTAATTGAGTTTTCTGGATACAAATTCATGTTTCAGGTGATTTCTTAATGTCCAAATAAATCCTTCTTTTCTTGCAAAAGTAATATCGTTCTTGTTATTCTTTCGGGAATGACATTTTATGGGGGAGAGTTCTTCATTGAACTTGTGATTAATTGCCAAATCTTTGTGGGGAGTGCGGATGTGGAATATTGTAGGAGTTTTCTTGTATCTTTATAAACTCCTTGATGAATACACTAAGTTTCGACTATGTGAAATCATCGAAACAAAGTTGACATATTCCTTTTTAGTCATGAAGTATGTCTTTGAGAATTTCATTATGATCCCGCTAGTTTTCGTACCTTTGCCAATTTATATTGAGTTTTCTGGATACAAATTCATGTTTCAGGTGATTTCTTAATGTCCAAAGAAATCCTTCTTTTCTTGCAAAAGTAATGTCGCTCTTGTTGTTCTTTCGGGAATGTCATTTTATGGGGGAGAGTTCTTAATTGTACTTGTGCTTAACTGCCAAATGTTTATGGGGAGTGCGGCTGTGAAATATTGTAGGAGTTTTCTTGTTTTATAAACTCCTTGATGAATACACTAAGTTTCGACTATGTGAAATCATCGAAACAAAGTTGATATGTTCCCTTTTAGTCATGAAGTATCTATTTGAGAATTTCATTATGATCCCGCTAGTTTTCGTACCTTTGCCAATTTATATTGACAAAAAGGGGGATAAATATTTTGTAATTCACACCACATATACATATAATTTACCGATCATTATGTAAGGGGGGAGTGGTTTTCATTGTGAGATGAAGTATTGACTAAGGGGGAGTGATACATATCACCGTAGTATTATTGTCAAAGTTGTGATACAATCGAACTTTGTTGTTGTGTAATATACTATGACACTGTACAATAATTGAGAATAATTATTTTCTTATTGTTATGGCTAAGGATCTTCAACAACTATGATGATGTGCTGAACACGTTCAGAATCACTGGAGTACTTGAAAGTGGCGAAGATTTCGAGTAATGTTGAAGAACCAAAGAAATCAAGCATTTGGATGAGAGGCTACAAAGTTTATTTATTTTGTATTTTATATGTATTGATAGTTTTGTCACTAAAATTGACAAAGGGGGAGATTGTTAGAGCACTGCTCGGTCGAACTCGCAAGTGTTGTTATCCCAAGCTTGTTTGTCAAGTTTAATTGTCAAAACTATAACTCTTGATTTCTAGTCTACTTATAGCTATGTCTCGGATTAAGATAGAATGTGTAGTTGAGCTTTTAGACTTCACGACGTTCATCGATTGAAGACGAAGAACTACTCAGGGGATCTTGTGGAACTTCATCAACAAAAGGTATGTGGAGACTTAAACTCATCTATCACTCAGGAGTCTATTTCTATTCTATCTCCTACTTATCCAGAGGTCGTGTAGCTATATAGACTCTACATTATACACATTTGATATTTCGAACTGATTTTAACTCGCTTACATATTTCTCGAAATATGTGTTGGTAAGCTTTCTCTTTAGCCAAGTTCATCTTTTATTTTTGACGAAAGTCAAAAGATGATCATGTGAAAATCGCTTGGTAACATCTTATATGATTTGTGTGAGACAGTCATTTGATGTAGACTCAGAATGTTTCGTATTGATCATTTGATCACTTGAAAATTGCATTGAAGCTAATAGTTTGTGTGAGACAGCTATTCTCGTCTTCCAAGAATGTTTCAATGTTTGAAATTGGAGTTTAGAACAATTAACCATTGATTGGATATAGCACAGTATGTGTACTTGTATGCTAACTGTTGCAAGTGTGTTCCAAGTCCGGGATTTTAGTATGCATACCCGTATGCGTACTTATTCAATAGTTGAAGTCCGGGAACTATAGTATGCATACTCGTATGCATACTGATTTCAACTGAGTTCGGTCATGAATGACAGTATGCGTACCCGTTTGCATACTGGCGAACAAGACCAAGTCCGGGAACTTAGGTATGTGTACCCGTTTGCATACTTTAGTGGGTTAAGTTCTAAAATCGGTTAAGTATGTTTACATACTCATGAACAAATGCATTTATATAATAAGGAATGCAATCTTTGCAAACCGTGGCTATAATGTTCATGAATTGATTCGAGTGAATCAAAACCGATTTTGCTTCAATTGTGTCTTGTATACTTCTATGAGAATATAAACAATTGAACAACTTTATAACTAGTTTCATTTGAGTCATTTGAACTACTTGTGATCAAGATGAACAAGGTTGTTATAAGATTAGGGAAAAGGCACCACGGGACCGTGGCCACGACCGGTCGACCATGCCTTGGCATCGGCGGTCCCACGCCTCCGTATTCCTTATTTTATAATTATTTTCCATCATCTCATGGTGTTTTCCTCAGTTTCGTCGAAACCCTAATTTTGGCATATTTTTCTCGAATGGATGCTCGATTGCACGCCAGAAAATATCAAAATTCTCAGGACTGAGACGCGGACGCCTTGGGGACATGAGCATGCTATCTTGACCGACCAAGATTGGCTCTTTGGCTTACAGAATCCGGTCCCATCAAGTTTCACGGTTTTGACCTAATTTGCACAATTGCACGTATTAGGTCCAAGACTCTTCCAAAGACTTTGGATTTTCATGAAGTGTTCATCGGGCGGTCACGTGACTACCCAGGGCCGGTTTCATGACCCCATGGTCGGTCCCTCACTCCGTCATAATTAATTAGGTTTTCTCACCTAAGGCTCAGATGAGCATTTTCGAATAAATGATTAAACCATCATTTAATCATTCTTTCACCAACAAATCGTCAACTCTTCAGGAGTTCTTTGTATTTGCTCACGTGAGCATATGGACACTACATGGTTGATCCACGGTCCCATGTAGTCGCTCCCTCCTTCATCCCATGGTTAAAATTCTGACGAACCATGAATTGATCATCAATTGATCAAATTAGGATTTCTGAATCCAAGGATCATCATTCCAGATTCCAACCTTAATAATTTTACGACGACCTCATGGTCATTAATTTAATTAATTATGCTCGGTTCAACGACCAGTATTCTAATTAATAGTTTTGGTACGCTGCCAATAATCCATCAGATGAGCAACACATGCTCAGAAGATCAAATATTCAACAATTCATCACATGAGCAACACTTACTCAGATGATAAATTTGCTCAAACCAAGGAATATTGGTTCAACAATCAATATTCAACGATCCATCGAATGAGCAATACTTGCTCGCTTCATCGTAAGAACTATACCTCTGTCTCATGACATGTTCAACTCATGAATTTCATAACATCATGTTCAACTCAGCAACTACATGGACTCATCATCCCATCAAACCACGAAGTCATCAATTGACTAACATACCACGAGACGTCAATCGTGTCACTTTGGGGGATATCACTTAGGGTTTTTGGTCTGGCGGTCTACGACACGTGTGTTCAAACACACGATGGAATGTGAGCAAGTCGTGCAATCAGTTGAAGGAATTCACGAGGTAGTGGGTGGAAAATCGACCAAGTCTCCACACGTTGAGCAACTGGTTTAAAACACGATCTCCACTTCCCCACTCCTTGATTCCATCAACTGTCACACTTCATGGGGTCATGGTGTCTAAAAAATCCAGCAATATAAATAAGTCTCTGAATCATGATTGAAGGATCAGCATCAACAGTATCATCAATCTCACGTCTCATCGACAACACGAGATCATCAAATCATCAATTGAGCAACTACTCTCAATTGAGCAATTTCAATCATTCAGAGCTTATCATATTCAGAATTCACACACCCACAATCTTTGATTACCATTGATTCCACACATTCCCATCTTCCCTCCTACATATCAACCCATCCTCTCTTGTGACCGAATTTACTCTGGAATGGTCATTGTCTTGGTTTAGGCCGGAGTACTACAGATTGATCTCTCGAATCTAAAGCACCCCCTTTGCAGCGGTGCATCTGTGTGAGGTTTAATATTTCGCTCGGTTCGAGGAGTCTCCTCCGTACGGTCGTCTCCTCAATTCCTTAAAAACCAGCAAATCGTTTTTCCCCATCTACAGATTGGCGACCACAGTGGGAGATTAATCTCTAGGTTGCAATCTAACAATCTCACAAGATGGTTGGTCTTAGGACTAATTCAACTAATTCAGATCAGAATATTTCAAACGGCAACATTCCTCATGTTACACCTGGCGGCATGGAAGGCAGAGGGATCCCGACTTTGGCAGAGTTGGCTCAAATCCTAGAGGTTCATACCAGGAACATGGACATGATGAAGGAGACGATAAACCACATCCTCGACTTTCTCATCAGATTAACATCCGAGTTAGGTGGTATCTCCGCTCCAGAAGCCTCAACACCGGGGACTGAAGCGTCATCTGACCCTCAAATCAACAGCTTCACCACATACGAGAAGCCGGTGGAACAAGAGGTCACACATTTGATTGAAAATCTATGTGAACTCCTGCACTTTGGTGGCTCTCTAAAAGAGTCACAGAAATGATACCTACAAGTGCACATGGTCTGTTGTAGTGAGTGTACAAGGCAGGGTCGAACCACAGAGACTTGGGTGTGAATTGAAGTAATGAAGCAAGTGACAGTTAACAAGAAAAATCAGTGGCAGTGAACAAGAACAGTGAAACAAAGACAAACAAACCAAGGCTGTTAGCCAAGGGCAGTGATAAAGAAACAAAGGCAGGTCTTCCAACTATGTTCTTGTCCCTTGTTAGTTATCAGTCAGCTTCTAGGATTTCTGAATAACTAGATGACAGTTGCGGTTCAAAGTCGGTTGTTCATCTAATGGTTGGTCTAGAAAGGAGGATAAAGGCACTAAGATGAATTCTAAACCTTGTGGTAGTTGGGGCTCTCACATTGAAACTACCCACAGAGAAGCTTGCTTAGTGTTTTAACAACCTATAAGGATATTCAATCCTAGAAAATTCAAGCACAACAAGATCAGAGCATGGATAGGATAAAAACAATTGAAGTTTACAACATCATTTAAAATAAAAACTAACCCTTGAGGCACTGGCTATTCCAGTCCTCTTGGGTGAAGCACTGGCTAGTCCAGGCATGGTTTCTACAACACCCATAACATCTATTTATACTCAAGATACAAAATTAGGGTTCTTACAAATATTCCCCAAATCCCCAAAAATTAGTGTTTTGATTTTTTTACTCACCAACTGTGATGAGACGAATCAATCGTCTACCCATGCTTCTTCTCCTTTCTCTGCTCCATCTTCATGCTCTGGCTGCTTGTCTCGATGTCCTCTGCCTATCAACCTAATTCATTGATTTCAAAACCCTAACAGAGAGAGGGTGTGTGAAATCATTGAAATAGGTAGCATAGGGTGATGGGTTTTAGTGGTTGGTGATATAGGGTGGCTATGGTGGATGGTGAAGGTGGTGGCAGAGATGAAGGTGGCAATGGCAGGGCGTGGTGGTAATGGAGATGGCAGAGTTTTCCAAAAAGGGAGAGTTCAATTTTTTCAATATAGCATGTTATTGGGATATCTACTCTATACCCCCAAACCTAAACTAAACATTGTCCTCAATGTTTCAAAATATGAACAAAATTATAATACAACATACGAAGAGGATTATGCTGAGTAGAGAAAAAGGAAAGAGAATACCCGGATGTCGGCGAAAGCAAGATTAGAACTCCGTTATTCAAGGCAAAAATCCAACATTTTTTTAGCCGAGATCATATTGGATTAGCAAAATATGTACAAAAGAAACAATTTTATTTTTTTTGGATTATATACAAAAAAAAATGGTTTTGTCGGGAGACATTTTGGAAAAATTTGGTTTTGTCAGGAGACATTTGGTTTTTATGGGTTTTGGAAAACTTTGGTTTTTTTAGGGAAAAAGGGTTGGGTTGGGGGGGGGGGGGGGGTTGCAGTTTTTTTGAGGCCCAAAGTTCAGTTTAAAAAGTTGGCCTAGATTTTGGTTTTCAGAGTTACAATTACAGACCCACAGTAAATTCAAACAAGCCCAAAACAGTTTTAAACAAACTCAAAAACAAATTAATCAAGCCCACAAACTAGGTTCAGGGGCCCAGTTGTGTTTGAAGGTTTGAATTCGTTCTGGCCCAGTTGGGTATTTGGCTGTTGGGCTCTCAGAGATTAAAATAACGAGGCCCACTTGGGCTTGGAGTTTGTTTTTCAAATTTTAAATTTGGGTCAAACCCAGAGTTCAGAAACAAGCCCAGAAGTTCAGTTTCAGTTGGGTTTTGGGCTAGCAGTTTAGCCAAAAGCTTAGGCCCAACTGGGCTATGAAAACGTTTTACAAAATTTTTGTGGGTCAAGCCCAGAGTTCAGAAATTCAGTTTTACTAGTGGGTTTAAGCCCACAGCTCAGAAGCAAGTTCAGAGACCCATTTGTTCAGAAACTCACAGTTCAGAAATTCATTTTAACTTGGGTTCTCAAAGTTTCAGAAACAGAATTTGCTACAAGACCAGAATTTGTAATGGGAGAATACAATACCCCATACCCAGTGAACTGGGTTGTATGCTTAGCTGGGTAAGCTTCAGCCCACAGCTGCTGCCCCTTTTCTCTTCCAGGCTTGGTCTGGTTTTGCCTTAGCCCACAGCTCCTCTTCCTTCCAGCCTTGGCAGCAGCAGTATTGCAGGCTTGTTTCTCAACTTCACAACTACCTGGTAATTTCAGATGAGAGAATTAGTTCTCACAACAACAAATTTCAGGCATTCAAGATGACACTGCTAACTCAGCACACAACTCAGGCATTCACAGCAGCAAATTTCAGAGTTCAGTTGGTACAAAACCAAGATGACAATGACCCAATGACCAATATGCCAGTAGCAGTTAAGATGATGTAGTAGCAGATAAACAAAAGAAATATGCAGCTAACTACAGACAGACAACTGCAGCTAACACAGGGTGCTAAGTTGCAATTACAGAAGTGCAGAAAATTGAAAATATGCAGTGAAGCTGACTTATGACTGAGGAAAAAGATGAAAATATGCAGTGATGCAGGACAAGATGCAGCTAAGATGCTAGAAAAGTAATGAGGCAGTGAAGGTATGAAAGATGCAAGCTAGAATGAAGCAAGCTAACAGCAGGCAAGTGCAAGAAGTTATGCTAGATGAAACACTAAACAGAATGCAGTGAAGGCAGTGCAAAGTATGCAGTACAACAAGGTAGCAAGAGGGGTAGTTCAGCAGCAATTGGCTGCAACAGCATCCACAGCAGTTCAGCAGCAGTCTTGGCCTGGCACAAGCAGGAGCACCACAGCAGCACAAGCACAACAGCTCAGCAGGAGAGCAGGAGTACAGCAAGCACAGGAGCACCAGCAGCAATAGCAGCAGCAGCTCCACAGCAACAACATCACCACAAGTTCAGCAGCACCACAAGTCACCTGCTGTCTCAAAGAAGAGATGATCAGTCTCTTTGAAGCAAATGGGTGGAGCAAAGAAACAATGAGGGATAACAGCAATGATACCCAAACCAAGATGCAGTATGCAAGATGCTGATGCAAGTTACACTAAGATGCAATATGCTGATGCAATACAAAACAGTTAAGTTACACTAAGATGCTGAAAAACTAAGTTACAGGGCAGTAACAACTTCAACCACACAGCAGCCAAGTCCCCGGCAACGGCGCCAAAAACTTGGTGTCTCTCTAAAAGAGTCACAGAAATGATACCTGCAAGTGCACAGGGTCTGTTGTAGTGAGTGTGCAAGGCAGGGTCGAACCACAGAGACTTGGGTGTGAATTGAAGTAATGAAGCAAGTGACAGTTAACAAGAAAAATCAGTGGCAGTGAACAAGAACAGTGAAACAAAGACAAACAAACCAAGGCTGTTAGCCAAGGGCAGTGATAAAGAAACAAAGGCAGGTCTTCCAACTATGTTCTTGTCCCTTGTTAGTTATCAGTCAGCTTCTAGGCTTTCTGAATAACTAGATGACAGTTGCGGTTCAAAGCCGGTTGTTCATCTAAGGGTTGGTCTAGAAAGGAGGCTAAAGGCACTAAGATGAATTCTAAACCTTGTGGTAGTTGGGGCTCTCACACTGCAACTACCCGCAGAGAAGCTTGCTTAGTGTTTTAACAACCTATAAGGATATTCAATCCTAGACAATTCAAGCACAACAAGATCAGAGCATGGATAGGATAAAAACAATTGAAGTTTACAACATCATTTAAAATAAAAACTAACCCTTGAGGCACTGGCTATTCCAGTCCTCTTGGGTGAAGCACTGGCTAGTCCAGGCATGGTTTCTACAACACCCATAACATCTATTTATACTCAAGATACAAAATTAGGGTTCTTACAAATATTCCCCAAATCCCCAAAAATTAGTGTTTTGATTTTTTTACTCACCAACTGTGATGAGACGAATCAATCGTCTACCCATGCTTCTTCTCCTTTCTCTGCTCCATCTCCATGCTCTAGCTGCTTGTCTCTATGTCCTCTGCCTATCAACCTAATTCATTGATTTCAAAACCCTAACAGAGAGAGGGTGTGTGAAATCATTGAAATAGGTAGCATAGGGTGATGGGTTTTAGTGGTTGGTGATATAGGGTGGCTATGGTGGCTGGTGAAGGTGGTGGCAGAGATGAAGGTGGCGATGGCAGGGCGTGGTGGTAATGGAGATGGCAGAGTTTTCTCTGCAGATGGAGTGGAGGAGAAGAACTCGATGTTTGGGAAGAAGGGTGTGTTTGGTTTAGGTCGATGGGTTCGATGGATAGGGTGTTGAGCGGAATCATCTGAAGTTGGTGCGCAAAGAGGAGATCCGTTGGATAATCACTTACTAATTGAATCAAACGGCACGATGTAAACAAGCTCTGAGCGACCGTTGGATTAAGTGATACAACGAAGCTGACGGCTCCAGATGGAGTTAGGTGCTGTAGTGTTAGACAGGAGCTTCAGACTTTGATGTACTGGCGATGTTGCGACCGTAGGATGCTGAAATGATCCAATCTGACGGCTAGAAAGGGAAACGGGTATGGATATAGGAAATGGATTTGGGTGAGGGTTTTGGGCCTTGGGTATGCCAAGCCCATATCTTCTTTAAGAACAATTTTTCCTCTTCAAGCCCAGTTCTAGCCTTTTGGTCTTGCGCACAACATTCTTCGCGGCTTCCTTGTGTGATTCCTCTTGGCTTCCACCACTTTTCTGCTCTTTTTGCTCCGTAATTCATCCAATCTTTATTTAGTACCTAAAAATACAAAATTAATTAATAAAAATATTTATTCTTGAAAACAATGAAAATACAGAATATGGGATAAAATGTAGAATTAATGCACAAAAGATGAGTTAAATGCCAAGAAAAATATATAGAAATATGCACTTTTTAGCACTCATCACACTTCTCCAGGGATCAGCGCACAGACACATTTTCAGCACTCAACCAGATATCATCCAGCGTGCAAATAACGCCACCAACACCATCAGTTGAAGAAGTCTCCCTAGTGCCTGGGCATTCGATCGACAACATCTCTTTTGGAGAAGAAGATCGCATGACGGATGAAGGACACAACCGAGCATTGTATGTCACTGATTTCATCAAAGGCACCTAATTTAGAAGAGCTCTTGTCGATACCGGTGCTTCCACCAACATTGTCACTATGAAGACTCTCAGGATGGCCAAATTCCCACAAGGTAAAATCGTTCGCTATCCCACCCTAATGACAGGATTTGAAGGAAGTCAAAGCCATACATATGGATATGCATACATAGATTTGAGAGTGGGGACGATTCGATCGAAAGCAAAGTTTCATGTGATCGAGCAAGAACCTGACTACCACATAATACTGGGAATCCCATGGCTCCATGATAACAAGGTGGTTCCTTCAACATACCATCAATGCATGAAGGACCTGCTCGACAACAAGATCGTTCGAATTCCGGCTTCATCATATCCTTATGCTCCCGTCTATGATACTGAGTTCCTTGAATCTCAAAAAGGCGTCCCGGAACCTCCAAGCAGGATTCGCAGTACTCCACTTCCAAGATGGAAGACTATCGAGAAGGCTGATAACTATCCGTCATCCTCAGCTGCTAAAATGATCAAGTCACCTACTACACCGACTAAACGCCATAATGATCAAGTCTCAACTCCAGGGTCAAACTTCACGACCGATCGAGACGTAGAAGGGAGAGTCATTTATCGCCGACGGAAAGATTAGCAATTAATCAGGGAGAACGATGAAAAGTCTCCCCACCATGAAGAATCGTGTCAGAGTGAGCTATCACTTGAAGAAGAAGTCCAAGATGCCCCACGACAACTACAGGACGACACTGACTCTACCACTGACGATCTTGAAACAATCAACATTGGGACTGAAGACGATCCAAGGCCAATCCTGATCAGTTCAGCGCTATCACCAGAGGAGCGGACCGAGCTGATAAAATTAAAGAATATCAAGATGTCTTCGCCTGGACGTACGAAGAAATGCCGGGTCTGGATGACAAACTCGTCACCCATCACCTGCACATCGTCCCTGGTTCCAAAGCTGTCAAACAACCGCCCAGAAATTTAGACACGAAGTCGAGGACAAATCAAGGTCGAAATCCAGAAACTGTTGGCAGCAGGGTTCATCAAGCCTATTTTCATCCAACGTGGCTAGCAAATGTGGTACCTGTTAAGAAGAAAAATGGTCAAATCAGATGTTGTGTCGACTTCAGGAACTTGAATAAATGTTGTCCAAAGGATGATTTTCCTCTACCCAACATTGACATGCTCGTCGATGCAACCAGTGGTCACGGTATGTTCTCATTCATGGACGTATAGTGGGTACAACCAGATCAAGATGTATGAACATGACGCCAACAAGACTGCGTTCCGTACTCCCATTGGGAATTTTCACTACACTGTGATGCCCTTTGGATTAAAGAATGCTGGTGCCACCTATCAACGAGCCATGACTGCCATATTCCACGACATGATGCACAAGCAAGTAGAAGACTATGTTGATGATGTGGTGGTAAAATCGAAGACTCGAGCATCTCATCTCGAAGTTCTAAGGCAGGTGTTTGAAAGATGCAGAGAATACAAATTAAAAATGAATCCTTTAAAGTGCGCATTCGAGTTTCTTCCGGAAAATTCTTAGGATTCCTGGTCACGGCTGAAGGGATCAAAGTCGACCCAGACAAGGCAAAAGCTATTACCACCATGCCTCCTCCACGTACCGTGAAGGAACTACAGAGCTTTATGGGCAAGGTAAATTATATTCGACGCTTCATTCCTGGATTAGCTCAACTCATTGCTTCGTTCACACCTCTGCTGAAGAAAGGAGCAAGCTTCACCTGGACAGCTGTTCAACAAGAAGCTTTCCATAAAATACAACAGATATTATTGTCACCGGCCGTCATGAGGTCTCCAGTGCAGGGACGACCTCTGATTCTTTACACAGCCTCCAGTGACGTCGCCATCGGCGCACTCCTCGCTCAGGAAGACGACGAAGGCGTCGAACGACCGATTTACTACTTCAGCCGCACAATGAGAGATGCTCAACTCCGATATCCAAAGGCCGAAAGGGCATGCCTGGCATTGGTACATGCAATCCAGAAGTTCAGACATTACTTACTATCTAACAGGGTCGTACTCATCTCCAAAGCTGATCCCATAAAGTTCTTGCTATCAAAGCCAGCCTTGATAGGGAGACCAGCGAAGTGGCTACTCCAGATGTCAGAATTTGACATAGCTTGCACGCCACCTAAAGCCATCAAAGGTCAAGCGGTCGCAGACTTGCTCGCTGCTTTTCCAGGGGAAGACACAACAACACTACATGAAGAAGTGCCCGGCGAATTCCCAGACATCTTGGTCATCAAGGAAGAAACATGGCTTCTATACTTTGATGGATCTGCCACCCCTAGTAGTGACACCGGAGGAGCGGGCATAGTACTGGTGTCTCCATCTGGTGAAGTTTTCTCACATTCGTTCAAGTTATTTCCACTGCACCAACAACTCAGCAGAATATGAAGCCTTCCTATTAGGATTATCCTTGGCCAAGCAAGCAGGAGCAACACACCTTGAGATAAGGGGATTCAAAATTATTGGTCAACCAGATGAATGGAACGTATTCTCTCAAGAAATCACACTTGCTCCATTCAGAACCGAAGCTCAGCGACTGTTGACCTATTTTGCTGACGCAACGATCGTCCATACTGGACGGACTAACAATAGGCATGCTGATTGCCTAGAAACTCTCGCCTCCAAGCTGCAATTCGAAGGAGCAGAGAAAACGATCACTGTACAGAGGCGTACTATCTTCAACTTGGCTCACTCAGATAGAAGACATTCCAGCAACGATTGGCGAGCACCCATCATTCATGAATTGAGCAGCTCTAT
Organism: Papaver somniferum; assembly: GCF_003573695.1. NCBI lineage: Eukaryota > Viridiplantae > Streptophyta > Magnoliopsida > Ranunculales > Papaveraceae > Papaver > Papaver somniferum. The sequence goes on from NC_039358.1 coordinate 137,159,031, forward strand.
TTCAGAAGGCCAAGTCAGCCTCAAGAATTGAAAACTACTTCTTGCTCATGGAGGACTATACTATCGAAACCCTGATGGATCTCTATCACGATGTCTTGGGAGCAACGAAGCGGAAGAACAACTCAAGCGCATACATGAGAAATCTGCGGGCAAACGTTAGTGGTAACACTTTACAGAAAGCTTCAAAGAATGGGGTACTACTGGCCATCCATGGAACTCAGTCAAGAGCTTTACAAGGATCTTGTCCTGATTGCCAAACACCTCCTCATCACTGGAGGTTTTGACAGTCCACCACACTGGGGACTGGAAAGCCTTACATCAAATACCTCCGGGATAACGAACTACCACTGGAAAAGAAGCAAGCAGTCAAACTCATTCAGAAAGCTAAGAGATTCGTCTATCTCGATGGGATCTTATACCGCAAAAGCTTTGGTGGAATTTACTGAGGTGCTTAGCCGAACATGAAATCCCTACAATCCTGAAGGAAGTACATGATGGAGAACATCAAGGAAAGAGGAAACTATTTCTTCAAATTCATGAGAAATATTATTGGCCAACCATGGAAGATGATGCAGCCGCACACGTTCAGAGGTGTCACCAATGCCAAACCCATGGTAATCTCATCCACACTCCTTGTTTCCCGTTGAATTCTGTGAATAGTCAGTGGCCTTTCTATAGCTGGGGACTAGATATCATTGGGAAGATCAATCCAGCATCTTCAAAACAACATGAATACATCATCACTGCGACAGAGTACTTCACCAAGTGGGTCGAAGCTATTCCTCTTCGAAGCACCACTGAAGTTACGATTGTCGCCTTCATCAAGGAGCACACAATATGCAGATTCAGAGTTCCTAAGCATATCGTCACAGATAACGGAACTCCTTTTGCCAATCAAGATGTTGAGAAGCTGCTCAATAAATATGGGATCAAGCAAATCTTCTCCATGCCTTACTATCCACAAGGAAATGGTCAAGCAGAAAGTACCAACAAGACTTTGATCAGGATTATCAGTCAGAAAATTCATGACAATCCTCGATCATGGCATGAGCAATTACCCATAGCTCTATGGGCTTATAGAACTGCACCAAGGAGCTCGATAGGTACTTCGCCATATTGTCTATGGAGCCGACGCCATACTTCCAGCAGAAATCAAAGTTCCCTCAGCCAGGATTGCAGCATCCAGTGGTGTACAATGGGATGAGGCTGAAATCTCCAGATCAAGAATCGCTGAGCTACATATGCTTGAATCAAGGAGAACCATGGTGGAAAAATATGTGGAAGCTTACAAACAGAGGATCTCCAGAGCCTATAACAAAATGGTAAGACCTCGAACATTTCAAGTAGGAGATTTGGTATTAAAGACGGCAAAGCACATTCCACGAGACATGTCTACTCCTAAGTTCTCTCCTAAATGGGAAGGACCATATGTTGTTATCAAAGCAGTGTCTAGCGGATACTACAAAATTTTAGCAATCAATGGAGGAAAGGAAGGAAACATCATCAATGGCAAATGGCTCAAAGCTTATTATGCCTGACCCATGAAACAAACTACCTCTTCATCATTTCAAGCATTTTCAAAAATGTAATTTCATTCCTCCAAAGAGCATGCGAATGCTCCTTTGTTCATTAAACATTTCATAAATGAGAAAAATTCGTTCATACCATGATCAACTGTTTCACCTAACTAGAAACTCAGATTTATTCAAAAAATAACAACCACAAATGCTCACTCAGAGCAAACCATCCAGCAACAGATAATCCCTATAAGAAGCCTTGTCAAGCTTCTTCTGAAAAATCTTGGTCTTTACCTTCAAGTCTTCGACCGCTTTCTCAACCCTCGCTGACTCCAGAGCCAGTATCCTCTCCTCATCCAGTAAAGCGGCATTCATGGAAATTACATCGGCAGCCTCTGCCGCCTTATGAACCTTGATTATCTCAAGACGACGACGGAGCCAGCTTACATTGAATCGCAATATCTCACAATTCGAGATCATTTCATCCCATTTGTGCAGTTCATGGTTTTTGACGTCTCGCAAATGCATCTGGTTCATTTCCTCGATGATCGGCAATAGCCCCGCTACCGTGGTTAAAAGAGTTGGAAGAAAACCTTTCCACACTTCTGTGGTAGCAATGTGACCATACCTCTTCCAAATCTTGGTGTACAGAGGCGCATGACATTTGGGAATCACGAATACACCGACCACTTCATTGTCTGGGAAGGTATTAATCAATGGAGCTTCGAATAAGAGTACAGCGGTTGGGTATTCACGAACATGGACACTGTCTCCAGTCTCCACGGATCCTGCAGAATCTTCACATGCCTGGTTGCTGCTTTCCTCAACCTCAACCACGGTCACGGACTTTCCACTCTTTCTTCGTCTAGCATCGACGACGACACGGACATCCGCCTACGATGAAACGAATGAGTGTTAATCCCGGGACTCAGTACAATCTCAAGAGTCATAGGTTTACTTATAGACGATCCATCTTCATCACGAGCCGATCCATACCGGGAAGGAGCTCTAACAGTCCGCTTAGGCCTTGCATTATGAGGAGTAGCATTCTTCTTACAGTCCTACGACAAATCATTCTCTTGTGATCAACAATCTCGATCGAACAGAGACAATAAAGGAGAAGAAGAAGAAGTGTACAACTTACTGAGATAGACATTGCTATTTCACGATTCGACTGAAGATCATCTTGAGAAGAAATGCTATTGCTCGACATGACGGCAAAGAGGTAGGATCAAAACTTCTCTGCACGATGAAACTGACTCAGGAATGGAAGAAATATTTGTGTGGATCATAGATTTGGAGTCTTGAAGATATATATATCAGGCGATAGTCATCACTCGCGAATAGTCAACTCAGTTACGAGTTTCACTGAAACCCTAGGCTTCAAAGATCGATACTGAAGACGCGGAGGAAAATAACGCACTGGGGATTGAACATCACGGGTCAAAGGATAGGCCACGCGGCCTTGTACACGTCATGAATTCTCAACCGTGTGTTATGTTACTTCTCATGAAAATCGACAAGTCATGATGAATTTGGATGTATGGACATTGGTCCATGTCATGGATTAGAAGAAATCGACGTTAACAAAATGTTCATCATTCAGAAGAAAAATCTAATTGAAGTAAAGTCATTTAAATAGTCAAAAGAAAGATATCCACTATGAAGACTAAAAGGGAATGCTCTAACGTTTAAAGAAGATGGAAGTAAAACTACTCGTCGGACTCATCCGAATTGTCAGATTCATCATCACTATCCTTCTCGGAATCTTCTTCTTCAGAGTCACTGTTAGAATCATTGGTGAAGTCCGGTGGACGGAAGATAATATAATCATCATCTGAATCCGAGTCATCTTCTGCTGCAGCTTCAGCTTCAATTTTCTTCATCATCCTTTGATGCTCTCTTTCATATCGATCAGGCTTAATGTAACGCTCGGATGGTTTCCACGTGATCTCTTCTTCAGAATCATCAGCATCAGAATCAGAAGGCACTCCATCTAAGAATCGACGCTTCTCCTCAACCCTCTGTCTCTTACGCCGGGTGCGATCTTTCTCACGTTGACGGGCATCCTCCTTTTTGTCTTCAGCTCCTCTTTACTTGAGTTCAGCAAAAGTGAATCTTCGCTCACCCAAGGGAGCATTAGGCTTCGCCCCTTCATGGGAAACCATAGCCTTTGATTTCACTACAGGAGCATTGGAATCCTCATCAGTAGAGCCAGAGGAAGAAGAGGAATACCAGTAATCCTAATTGATGTTGTTGTTGGTCGACATTTTCTGGAACCGGAAGATCAAATATTACTACTATGTAAACAAACCAACATCAGCAAAAAAAGGTAAATATGAACTCTTACCTCTTTACAATTCTACTAATGGTAGTAGTTATGCCGTAAGAGTTAACACCTCAAAATCGTTCGTCTCTTCGAAAACTGCAAAAACGAACGAAACTTTATTTAATTTCCGAAACTGATTTTTCATGAAATCACGGACACAATTTTCATAATGTGAGAATTCACATAAGTGACCTATGAAGTTTATAACAATAAAATATTTCATTATAAATATATTGTCTATCTTCGAAGGTTCCTCAAAACACACGTTTTGATTTTTTTTTTTCAAAAAAGCAATTAATGCAACTTGCATATATAAATTCTCAAGGATTTTTATCTAATGAAAACAAATTCACGCAAATAAAATATACCATCATATTTTGCACAATATATGTCACGGCTGCATATAAAAAAAACTATTTTTCCTTCGTATCGTCGTTATTTGTCTTTAAAACGAAGGATTATTTCAAAGATATTGTGAAAGCTCACTTCTCATACATATGATAAAGTTTTGTATTTACATGAAAGCTCATAAGAAAAATTTTATCACTGGACACAAGTTCATCATATGAATTTTCCTTCGGGTCGTCGTAATTTGTCTTTAAAACGAAGGATTATTTCGATTTCGTGAAAATTTACTCCTTTTATGATAAAACCGTGGCACACATGAAATATCATACACTAAGTTTTATCGCTGGACCTAGGTTCATATACTAAAAAAAAATCTCTCATAAATCAGGGATTATAGTTAGTTTTCAAAACTAACGATCGAACATACGTTTTCAAAAACGAGGGTTTTTTCATAAAACTCACACTAATATACACACATGTATATAACTTCATCACGATCAAAACATGAACAACTCATGAAATCAAAAAAAAAAAACACACACACACACCTGGGCGAGTCGGCCGGAAGTTGGCCGGCGGCAACGGCGGCGGCGAAGCTCCGGCAAATTTTTTCCTCCACTCGCTGCTGACGTGGAGGTGATGGAGAGATGGTGAAGGTGTTGGCCGTGTGTGTGAAGGGGAAATAAAAAAAAGGATTAATTCCTTTTATAGCAAATTTTATTTCCAAAACCTAATTTCACAAGGATTTCCTTATTAGGCCCGGCACGCGAATCCTAACCGACCACGGACTCGTCGTCCAAACCAGCGGTTCAACATCAATTTATGCTCATCAAACGACGCTCCAATCATGACATTGAAGCCTTCATCAAGTCGTGGTTTGCTCATGCTCTCTAAATTCGGTAACGTCTCAACTTACGACTAAGTTCAATTACTGGTATTATTATTTATGGCCGGAAAATCACCATTTAATGTTGACTGAGGAACAACGCTTTCTCAGTAAGCAGGGGACTTAATATAGATGGTGGATTTTCAACAAGGGCTAAAATCCTGAACTCATAATTATACGAAGCTCTGATCCAGCAATCAGACGTGAGTATTGAGACACGGGTCTCTCATCGAATTCTCAACGGAGAGTACTTTCTCTCAGAGTACATGTAGATATGTAGTCTCACGACTGGAAAATGGCATATCTCATGAACATTGAACACTTTCAGTGATTATTTCTATATAGTATCACGAGATGGATGGCTCCTAGACAGCTTGCTCTGCTAGTATAGAGCGATAACGTCTTCAGGAACAAACAACGAGTTTACCCTGACTATATAAAGGATATGACTTACCAACAAGCTCATATCGGGATAATTAATGCTCTTAGACAGCTTGCTCTGCTAGTATAGAGCCACAAAGTTAATTATTCCTAATTAAGATTAATTCTGCCTTGTCATTCACTACTGAATTCCCAGAATAATATATTATTGCTCCTATTCCATGGTTGAATCCACGACTGGTCCGATGGAATGGCAATAACAATTGTTCTGATTATATGATCGAATCCATGGCTTGATCTCATAGAATAGCAATAACTATATTATCTCATTACTCCGATTTCATGATCGAATCCACAACTGGTCTCATAAATGGTAATAGATAAATCTTAATTACTCTGATTCTATGGTCGAATCTACGATCCCATGGAATGGTAATGCTCACTTTATTATTCTGAATTCGTAGTCAAATCCTCAGCTGATCCTATGAATTAATAATAAACATCTTATTACTCAGTTTTGTGAATTATTCTCCACTGAATTCCACAATTAGTAATAAATAATCAATAACCGGGCGTCTGAGCTACCTCTAAGTAAGCCCCGATTTATATGGTGAAAGTGTATTCAACGACAATGCATTAACAGTCATCGCACAAACGAGTATTTCAAAATACAACGAAACGATGAACCTATGCAAAATAGGGAAGAAAATAATAAATAATTAAAAATATTGACCAGGGTGCTGGGAGCACGGACACACAACTAACCGACCGTGTCGTGGTCAATCCCACGCCAGTTTTATATTTTTAATGCATTTTTATTATTTTCCATGATTTGATGAGAATTCTCTCGTTTTATCAAATCTCCTTCGTCTCGAGAAAACTCCTCGACTTCATGGTGTTTTCATAAACCCATGAAAATAATATAAAATTAAGGAAAAATAGTGTGGGGCGTGATCATTGGCCAACCGGCCATGCCTTGGTTCCATCCGGCCCCACACCTCATGGTTCCTAATTATTTTATTATCATGATCATTATTTCTCTGATTTCATGAAAAAAACTCTTTGATTTCATGGTATTTTGAATAAATTAGGAAATAAATAATATAAAATTATGAAAAACTTGTGGGACCGGGCCCTAGCCGGCCGGCCATGCCCTAGCCGGTCCCACATTCCCCTTTATTTTATTATTATTTTATCTTCCTTGAATTTATCAAATTCCTTAATTTCATGGTATTTCTCTCAAATTAGGAAAAATTCCCTCAAATCATGAAAAAATACCTAAAAAATATTAAAAATTATGAAAACTTGTGGGACCGGGCCCTAGCCATCCGGCCATGCCTCCCACGGCCCCACACGCCCTTGTTTTTATTATTTTAATATTTTTGGCTTCCTTGAACTCATGAAACTTCTTCACTTCAGAGAAACTCCCTAAATTCATCAAAACTCTTTAAATCCATGATATTTTTCACAAAATCATCAAAATATTATAAAATTAGAGAAAAGGCACCACGGGTCCGTGGCCATGACCGGTCGACCATGCCTTGGCCTCGGCGGTCCCAAGCCTCCTTATTCCTTATTTTATAATTATTTTCCATCATCTCATGGTGTTTTCCTCAGTTTCGTCGAAACCCTAATTTTGGCATATTTTCTCGAATGGATGCTCGATTGCATGCCAGAAAATATCAAAATTCTCAGGACTGAGACGCGGACGCCTTGGGGACACGGGCACGCTATCTTGACCGACCAAGATTGGCTCTTTGGCTTACAGAATCCGGTCCCATCAAGTTTCACGGTTTTGACCTAATTTGCACAATTGCACGTATTAGGTCCAAGACTCTTCCAAACCCTTTGGATTTTCATGAAGTGATCATCGGGAGGTCACGTGACTACCCAGGGCCGGTTCCATGACCCCATGGTCGGTCCCTCACTCCGTCATAATTAATTAGGTTTTCTCACCTAAGGCTCAGATGAGCATTTTCGAATAAATGATTAAACCAACATTTAATCATTCTTTCACCAACAAATCGTCAACTCTTCAGGAGTTCTTTGTATTTGCTCATGTGAGCATATGGACACTACATGGTTGATCCACGGTCCCATGTAGTCGCTCCCTCCTTCATCCCATGGTTAAAATTCTGACGAACCATGAATTGATCATCAATTGATCAAATTAGGGTTTCTGAATCCAAGGATCATCATTCCATATTCCAACCTTAATAATTTTACGACGACCTCATGGTCATTAATTTTATTAATTATGCTCGGTTCAACGACCAGTATTCTAATTAATATTTTTGGTACGCTTCCAATAATCCATCAGATGAGCAACACATGCTCAGACGATCAAATATTCAACAATTCATCACATGAGCAACACTTGCTCAGATGATAAATTTGCTCAAACCAAGGAATATTGGTTCAACAATCAATATTCAACGATCCATCGAATGAGCAATACTTGCTCGCTTCATCGTAAGAACTATATCTCTGTCTCATGACATGTTCAACTCATGAGTTTCAGAACATCATGTTCAACTCAGCAACTACATGGACTCATCATCCCATCAAACCACGAAGTCATCAATTGACTAACATACCACGAGACGTCAATCGTGTCACTTTGGGGGATATCACTTAGGGTTTTGGTTTGGCGGTCTACGGCACGTGTGTTCAAACACACGATGGAATGTGAGCAAGTCGTGCAATCAGTTGAAGGAATTCACGAGGTAGTGGGTGAAAATCGACCAAGTCTCTATACGTTGAGCAACTAGTTTCAAACACGATCTCCACTTCCCCACTCCTTGATTCCATCAACTGTCACACTTCATGGGGTCATGGTGTCTAAAAATTCCAGCAATATAAATAAGTCTCTGAATCATGATTGAAGAATCAGCATCAACTGTATCATCAATCTCACGTCTCATCGACAACACGAGATCATCAACTCATCAATTGAGCAACTACTCTCAATTGAGAAATTTCAATCATTCAGAGCTTATCATATTCAAAATTCACACACCCACAATCTTTGATTACCATTGATTCCACACATTACCAGCTTCCCTCCTACAGATCAACCCATCCTCTCTTGTGACAGAATTTACTCTGGAATGGTCATTGTCTTGATTTAGGCCGGAGTACTACAGATTGATCTCTCGAATCTAAAGCACCCCCTTTGCAGCGGTGCATCTGTGTGAGGTTTAACATTTCGCTCGGTTCGAGGAGTCTCCTCCGTACGGTCGTCTCCTCAATTCCTTAAAAACCAGCAAATCGTTTTTCCCCATCTACACTTGTTCTTCTTCACCATAACTAATTCAATTGACTCAAATGAACTAGTTAATGAGTTGTTCAATTTCTATGAGATCTTTTGTAACTACACAAGACACAATTGAAACAAAGATGATTCGATTCGATTGAATCGTCTCATGAACATTATAGCCACGGTTTTCATAAAGCATTCCTTAGTAATTTAATGTTTCATGTTCAGAGCACATATTTAGATCATAACCTCTTAAGTTCACAAACAAGTTCGCGAACTTAAGTTAATCGGTTGAGTTTTCCAAACTCAGCAGAAATTCTCGGAAAGAGAACTTCCACCAGTGCGCGAACTGGGTTCGCGGACTTAGCACACAAACGAGTTTTGGAAAATCCAGCAGAAATTCTCGGTCGAGAACTTCCGACAGTTCGCGGACTGAGTCTGCGGACTGGGTTCGCGGACTTGTCAAGCGAATTCCACAATCCTCCCAATTTCTCTTGATCAACAAAGTTCGAAAACTTCGGTTCAAGGAATACATGGTTATGTAATCTAAACTCTTATTTCAATCATTGAGACATTCTTAGAGGACGCTATGTAGCCGTTATTCACAGACCGATTCACGTCAGAGCAATTCGTGTTTGAAACTTTTCATGACTTTCGTCACTAGGTGAAGATAAACTTGATCAAAGCGAAATGCTTTACCAACACATGATTTCGAGATAAAAGATAAGCAATTAATGCTCAGCTCGAAATATCAAATGTGTATGATCTAGTCTATAGCATACGACTTTTGTCTCATAAGAAGTAGGAGATAGAAGAGATAGACTTTTGAGTGATAGATAAGTTCAATTCTCCACATACCTTTTTATTGATGAAGTTCCACGGTTTATTGTATAGATCTTCGTCGTTGTATGATGAATCGCCATGAAGTCCTTGATCTCAACTACACTTTTCTATCCTAGTATGAGACTTAGCTATGTAGGCTAGAAATCAAGACTTATAGTTTTGATCACTAACACTGACAAACATGCTTGAGATAACAACGCATGCGAGGTTGACCGAGCTATGCTCTAACAAATAGCTTGCCAAAAATCTAAACCACCAACTGAAACATGAATTGTATCTTTATTATGTTCATTTTAACAATTAAAATACAAAACTTTTAATGCAACAAAAAAAAATAAAAGAACAAACACACACACAAGAATTTTTTTAACGGGAAAAGTATAATTTTGTATTAAAACCTCGGTACCTCGCCAGTTTAAACACCATACTTTATTAGCCGCTACCAACACTAGCCCACTATCAGACTTCATACTGGAATGTCGATTGATACTGAATCGAACCTCCGAGAAATTCAGCTTCAGTAGTGCTCCTTATATCTGTTGGATCTCGCAAGACCCACACACTTGATTCCCTTAGATGATGTTCATTACAACCCTTAAGAGTTGCTTTATCCGCAATTGATACTTTTAACTATTCTGCCTCTAACAAATAACCTATTGATTTTCTCCAAAAGGATATACAATCAAGGTAACAGAAATCTGTTTGCTTATGAGGGATCTTCAAGTATTTTCACAAGGAAAGTGAGGTCTATATAGGGTGACTTCAACCGCGACTAGGATATAGAAGTGCCAGGACTCAAAAGATGGTTTGCAGAAAGTTATGTTTATAATTAAGATGACGAGGGTACCAAGTACACCACAATCTTTTCGGTATCAACCTACACAGCCACACCTTGTATAATCTTATACAGACAAAAGATGACAAAAGATTATTTCAACAACATGTACACTTGGTATATAGCGTAAGTGTGAAACCGAACCAATTTATGGGATCGTACCAAGTGTTTGATTAACATACAAATGTATTTACTTTAATTATAAATATAACGAAATACACGCGGAAGTAAACTAAATCACAAGACACACAAGATTTTCTTAACTAGGAAAACTACAAGGCATAAAAACCCCGAGACCTAGTCTAGTTTTGAATACTCTCAGAATCAAGCCGTTATACAAATTGACTATTGCAGCTTCGTATAGTTGAGACCAAGTAAACTACTCCAAGTTACTCATCTCCTTCAGTATCCATGCACTTTAAATCAATCTGGTTTAAGCAACAAGATAGATTCCACTATCTCAAGTTTATGAAGATCTCACCAACCCAACTCCTTTGGATAGTAATCCGAAACAGTAAAAGACTAGCCTGTTTCTGCAACATCTCTACTCTCAAAAATTAAATCAGAGATAATTTGAGTACAAAATCTCTTCCGTTTAATCAATATAAACTCCTCTGTCGGTCGCACATCAAGTAAGACAAAGACTATCGAGATAATCAATCTTAGTTTACGAACTATCAAAGCATATTTCAAAGAAAAATAACTAGATATATTGTTGATCTATATAACAAGCTTGATGTTTATCAAGATAAACAACTTGTCGGATCCCAGTCAATAAAATGTGCAAGAAGTATCACAAATATCAGAATACCAAAAAGAAATTCTTACAGTCTTCAATCTTTAAAGTACATGTATAAAAAACTTGATTCCCACTAATGATCGATCACACACAGAACTGAGTCTGTTAATAATGGATGTTTACTGGTCTTATCTTCAGATCTTGAATCAATAAAGCAAATATGAACTCGTCGATCCTTGAACTAGTTCGAGTGACCTTATATCTGAAGAGAAGGGTCAAAAAATAAACAAACAAGATATATCAAGGTCCAACTTCAACATTAGTCAATCAAATCGATAATCGAAAATTATAATAACAATACAAGTTAGTTTCTTACCAACGGTAGTGCTAAAAGTTTTTTGATCCCACATAAAACTTTTTATGAAGGCTACATAAGATTTCACCTAATTAGGATACTCTCCTTTTTCAATGAGTATTGAAACAATACTACTAGTGGGATACCCACACAAACGGCTAGACAATGTGTTCTGGGATAAGTTTGTAAGAATACAAGCTCTACTTTCTATAATGTAAATACCAAGACTTGTTTGGACAATTAGGAATTACCAAATCCGAAAATCCTAAAGATATGCAATAATAGTATATTTTCGGTTTTGTTATTTTCCAACTATGATCCAATACTAATACCGAAATTTCTCTTGGATGACAACTAATATTAGATAACATACAACATATACTTTACTAATATAGCTACAACAGATATGCTATCCTCTAGGATATGGAAAACATATAATTTCGAATATCTAAAAGATATTAGAATGTTTTGGTTTTGGGATCTCGCCTTGAGTGTCAAGGAAAATACCTGAACATTAAGTAATAAGAGTTTAGCACATGTTCGAAACACTTTGTCGACATTGTCAACTTTCCTTTTTAACCAAGCTATATTTTGGTGGCTACGTAAACCCTAAAGTAAGAACAAACTGAAAATACAATATTGGTTAACTAAGGGTGGGTCCTATTGGAGATCCATATGATCGGTCTTAGTAGAGATCCTTGGTAAGGGGTCGGTCCTACTAGAGATCCTTATGATCGATCCTAGCAAATATCCTTTGACTCCTTTTTAACTGCGAAACAAGTTTCACAAGTCTACTTCCTTAAACCATGTAATCAAGCATAGGTTTTCAAGGTACGGAATCAACTCTCGAAATTTCAACACACTAAATAATAAAAAAATTATTACTAAATAGCGTTATGTCGAATCTACGAAGTTCAATAGATAAACTATACTTAAATATATATACAGAAATCGTATGGAACACCTAGTATATCATTTCTTGACACTTTGATCATAGTAAAATGATCAAGTCACTAATACTAGACACACGTAAACAAATTTTGTATGTTATGCTTTCAATATAATGACTTAAAAGAAACGTTGATAGAAATGAAACAATTCAAGTATGTGCTACTAACCTTGAATGAAAGGATGTTGTGTTTTTTGATGCTGGTACGTCTTCAGGTTCTTCATATTAGCACGAGTGAGTCCCAACATTTCTATTGTTCATAGTCTGACCTAACGACGTTGACTCTAGTAATCGAATCAAGCAGCTTTGAGTTTTGGAACTTAAATATGACAACCAAACTTGGCATACCAACGTTTGGAGGGTCTAACCAACAAACATTTTATTTTATGTCATTTAGCCTTCCTCACTTGTCTCGTAGACAAAGAAGTACAAATAATGTAGGGCGGGAGCGTTAAAAAAGTAAAAAAAATCCGAAGCGGAATACAAATCAAACAAAAATGAATAAAATTGGTAAAAATTAGATAATCTTCAGAAAGATATTATAAAATCTATGGGTTATCTAAACATCGATGATTACGTATGAAATCCCCGGATACAAATAAGAGATGCTTATTCAGATTTCAGACAAACTAATGACAAAATAGTTTTACTAATTAGAAACAGTTCTATAGTTTTTAGTTTTGGACATCCTTATATAGATAACTCCTTCCAAACATACCATGAACTTATCAGAACCTTTAGAACTTGTCTTCCAAGGTACCTACCATTTTTGTTAAAACTCTTAAAATAAACTAGACTCTTGTAAAATTATCCTAACTAATAAGTTTGAAAATTAATTATTTTTCTATTAAAATATCGTTAACATATCTCTCTTCATAATGCACCCCGAGATAAAATTGTTGTATTGGAGTGGTAGACGTGCATCATACTAATAATAAATTTTGGGTTGCACCTGACAAAGCTTTACAATAAATCTGATTAATAGGTTACGACCATACAAATCGACGCTTGAAATATTAACCAGGGTACATCCAGGAACGAAATAATCTCGGATCATCGCGTGATAAAACTCTCGCCATTGAAACATTCATTTTCTTGTGAATACTTGTCTAGACTTTAGATGTTTAGATACTTTCCTGCATATAATTGCAACATAGTGGTAGTCTTGGTCCTATCTTGTTCTGACAATTCATCTAATTGTCTCAATATCTGCATAAATGTTTCTTGCTTTCATTAAATCAAAGTTATTCCATATCCTCGATAAATTTAAACTAGATCCATTGACTGCAATCGAGAGAAACGAGTAATATATTTCCAAAGTAGACAGAAAGTGATAAAAATTTAATTATACGTCAAAAAAGTATGAGTTAATTATGTGCATTATAAAGTTTATATACAATAATGAATGAATATACGTGCACGATTATTATTTGAACTTTTTCATCAATTCTACCAGAGTAACTTGATATCCGTATCCACTTCTCTAGTTTGTGTTTTCGGCAAATGATATTAAAATTGCCCATAAGAGCATAAAATATCATAGGTTAAGCTGGAGATTTCTAGAAGTAAAAAGATTCACTTTTATGAAGCAATATGTACTTGCTTTTGACTTCTGGGATCGATTTTTCCTTCTGGTAACAAAGCATGCACACTAATACCGCACCAGGTCATGGTTTAACAGAATTCGATATCTAAGGTCCTTAGCTATGGGCCTTGAGTCCGCCTTCTCGTATATGAAGTAGCTAGGGCTTCACATGGGCGGGTATAGGCGGGTATAAACTAAAACCAACCTCGCACCCACGGACTGCGGGTTTTTTTGCACAACCAACCCCGCACCCACAAACAACGGGCAGGTATGGGTTTAAACGGGTTTAAACCCGCTTTATATTCAAGTATTTAGAGTAACTTCTATTCTCCTTGATTAAGTGAGGAAAAAAACCAAAACCCCCAAAATATTCATACCTAGGAAGTTCACATATGAAGATTAAGTGTTATATATGTTGATTTTTCGATTGTTGTCGATTTCTGGTGAAGATTTCTGGTAATTGTCGTTCATAGGTGAAGAAGAAGAACTGAGGAGGAAGAAGAGGAGAGTCCGAACAAAGAGAAGAGTGTAGAAAGTGAATGAGGGTTATCAGTTATCCTATCTACTAGTATTAGGGTTTCATAATGGACGGGTAGGATTAGTTTTATCTAATGGTATATAATTTGCGGGTTTTTTTGGGCGGGTATGGGCGGGTATTAGCTTAAACCAACCTCGCACCCACAGACAGCGGGTTTTTTTCATAACCAACCCCGCACCCACAGCGGGCGGGTATGGACTAAAAACCCACGGGTTTAACGCGTACGGGTGGGTTTGGGTATCGTGGGAGGGTCTTGTGCAGCCCTAGAAATAGCCCGGCTCTCGTGCACACGATGAGTCATGTGGAATGAGGGATTTACTGTTTCGTCCAGAAAACCCGACTCGGGTTACTGGCTAGTCCAGCGCCAAAAAATATTTATTCCCTAGTTCAAAAAAGTTTTGAAAAGAGTAAAATTACTCTACTAACCCTAGTATATAACATTACGTATAATAATACATATGTTACTACATATTACATATGTAGTATACTAGTAGTAATTAGTAGTAACTAGTATGTAGTAATAACATATGTAGTATGTAGTAATAACATATGTAGTATGTAATATACTAGTAGTAACTAGTATGTAGTATGTAGTAATAACATATGTAGTATGTAGTATACTGGTAGTAACTAGTATACTAGTAGTAATATGTTATGTATTGATACTACATATTGATATGTTATGTATTGATACTACATATTGACATGTAGTATGTTATGGATTGATACTGCATATTGACATGTAGTATAACTAGTATGTAGTATGTAGTAATAACATATGTAGTATGTAATATACTAGTGGTAACTAGTATGTAGTATACTAATAGTAACTAGTATACTAGTAGTAATATGTTATGTATTGATACTACATATTGATATTTAGTATGTTATGTATTGATACTGCATATTGACATGTAGTATGTTATATATTGATATGTAGTATGGTTGATATGTAGTATGTTATGTATTGATATGTAGTATGTTTGATATGTAGTATGTTATATATTGATACTACATATTGATATGTAGTATGTTATGTATTGATACTACATATCAAAAAAAATTGTTATGTATTGATACTACATATTTTACTACTAGTACTACTTACTACTAGTTTACTAGTATACTATACTATAGTAGTATACTAGTTTAGTATAGTAAAGTAGTTACATAATTTATTAGTAACAATAAGATATTTTTGTTACTACTAGTACAATACATATTAATATGTAGTATCACTGTATTGATACTACTAGTATGTAGTAACATACTACTAATAATATTTACATGTGTTGATACTAATTAGACCTGGAAGGGTGTTTTAGGAATTTATAAAATACATTTTATAGTCTTCACGAAATTTTTGGACTAGAGAGTAAATTTTTTCCACGGATGGACTAGCCATTAACTGGGTCCGATAGAACTGGACTAGCCAGTAATTCCTACATGTGGAATTGGTACACCCTTAACGGCTTCTGTCAACGCCTGTTGCCAAACACTCCAGCAAAAAACGGCTTCTGTGAAAGTAGTAATTATAGCATTATCCACTCGGTCATTCCAAATCTTCCCTGAGAGAATGGAAGGAACTATTTCCCGCTATTATTCTTCTTCTTTCTTCTCATCAACCTTGAATTTATCTCGTTATGAGAAAACCAATTTTCAGTTCAACTCCAATTCTACTTTGATGGTTGACATTTGTTCTCTTCGAGCATCCATTAGTTTTTCAGAAAGAGATAAAGCTTCAACCTTCAGAACTTCGAAGTTCACCAAAAGATCAAATTCAGGAAACCCACGTCAAAAAGAAGCTCCAAATCTTGTTAAAAGTAAACCCATACTGAATTCGGAGATATCTCCTCACCGAGCCGGTAATAAAATGCTTCCTTCTATTTAATTTTTGTTCTCTCAGTTGGTAGTTTGTATTTTGATGGAAAGGTTGAATATTTTCGTGTTATATAGTGTCTGCAGTAAGATTGATGCGGATAGAATTCGGTGGTGCTTTTGCTGATCTTCTTAACGAGAAAGGAAAAGGTTCTGGGGCTAATGAGATGGGATATGTTGAAAGAACATTAGGGTTTCGTACTCGAAAATTGGAGGATAGAGATCTCAGACTAGTAAGGGATTGCTAATTTCGAAATTTAATGGTTTATGATCCAAATGTGGTGGTATTTACCTTACATTTTGGTCATATGTTGTTACTTATAGGTGACTGACATTGTTGGTGGTGCCATTCGGTGGAGACGGTACCTTGATCATCTTATAGTGTCATTATGTGACGATGAACGAACGTTTAGAAATATGGAACCTCTTCTCTTGCAGGTATAATTTCTCCGGACACCAGAACAGTCTAGATAGTACAAGTAATGAATCGAGTGTAGACGTTCTTACATCTTCTTATAAATGGAGTGTTCTCGTTTCTGCATATCATTTCTCCTTATTGGGCTATCAGGCCTTTAAGAGCTGGAGCACACTTATTGGTTGGATTATATGATACCTTTCAGGCTTCTTCAAGATTTGAAAATTAGATTCCAGAAACAGTACTTTTTAATCTCAGGGTGCTTATGTTTTCTTTGTCTAGATTCTCCGAATTGGTTTCTATGAGATTGTCAAACTGGAAATGCCACCATATGCTGTCGTAGATGAGGTAAATAATCTGTATGCCCAGATTCTTTAGAAATATTTGTGATTTATCTTGCTTAATTAGGAATTTCACACGGTGCATAATGTCATGTTGGAACAGTAGACCCCAAATAGTGTTCCGTAAACAGGGCCATGTTTACTCTCCAAGTGTTCATCTTGGTGAAGGCAATTTCGTGATCATGGCTGTGCTTCTTTTCAATGCCAATCATCTTGGATTTCTATTGACACTAACATGTTCATAAACCCAGAATGTCAGGCTTGCAAAAACTGCTCTTAGGCCTGGTGCAGGCAATTTGGTGAATGGGATACTGCGGAAGTTGGTATTGCTTAAGGTTCGGTGACATTTTCCAACATGCATCATGTAATGCTCACGTATTTCATAAGATTTTGTTTTTTATCTAACATTCTATATTTCTTGGTCAGGAGAATGACACCCTTCCTTTACCCAAATTGGAGGGTGATGATCGCTCGCGAGCACGTGCACTTGCCACACTTCATTCCCATCCAGTTGTAAGTTTGTAATCCCAGTTACTTTCTTAATGTTTTGGTTCATAACACGTACATTTGCATTTTTACTGTTAGTGGATGGTTAGGCGATGGGTTAAACATCTTGGGCAAGATGAAGCTGTGAAACTGATGATGTGGAATAACAGCGCTCCAAGTTTCAGCATCAGGTTTAGTGATACTTTGCACTTCTCGAAAAATACGTGTCGAAATTGGCCTACTGATTTAATGGCTGATGTGCAGCCACTGCTTCTAATTCTATTGTCAGGGCAAACTCTGCGAAAGGTTTTACAAGAGCTGACCTTGTGAAGCGACTCGAAGAGCTTGAGGTCTTTTTCTTTTTTTCTTTGAAATTTCAAAACAGAATCATGTTATTTTTGTTTTTTTTTTAATTAATTCTTTTTGAACTTTGGTTTTGCTCTTGAAAAAACTCGCCAGGTTCTTTCAAAATACCATGAAAGATATTAGAGCACAGGGGTTGAAAATTTCTTAATTTTTTCTCTTTATCTTTCTTGAACTTCAGGTTCCTCATGAGCTTTCTCAGCATTTGGACGATTTTGTTCGTATTACAACTGGGATGCAGGTAGTTTTTGGAATATTTGGTTCTAAACAGTAATAAGTTTCGATGAAAGAAGGCATAATGGTTAAAAATGATCATTAATGTCAAGTGACATACTTTTATTGGATATTTGGTTGCTTTACATCCAATTCTGGTTACTAAACCAAAGGCCTATTGTTCTACATCACTCTGTTAGATTGTCCTCCAAGCTGGATTACTGAAAGAAGGTCTATGCTCAGTTCAAGATGAGAGTGCAGGTAAAAAAAAAATCTTGATTTCAGTGTGGAATGCTGTAGATTAAGTTAGGAATGATAATTCGTGCTTAAGCTTTTGAAAGCATTGTGATCTACAAAATATTTTGGGAATCAATCAACTGTTTGTACACAGGTATGGTGGTTTCTATTATGGACCCGCAACCAGGGGAGAATGTTGTTGACTGTTGTGCTGCACCTGGAGGGAAGAGCCTTTTCATGGCATCACGTCTGAGTGGTAAAGGTATTTATCGAACAGAATTATACAAAGTGGTTTATTCGGACCAGATGCTGCATGGAACGAATATATCACACAATTTGGGTTCTTTCTTGAGTTGCAGGTATGGTATCTGCAATTGACACAAATGAAGGTCGATTGAGAATTCTTAAAGAGACTGCCAAGTTGCTCGAAGTTGCGGATGTCATCACAACTGTTCACTCTGATCTCCGTATCTTTGCTGTAAGTAACTGTTGATATGGATCATAGCATTTGATGCCTTACTTTTATATGAATACCTTTTAACTCTCTTTCCCCCTCTCTCACTCTCACTCCTTTTAATATGTAGGAGAAAAATACAGTGATGTTTGACAAAGTTTTGCTGGACGCTCCATGTTCTGGGTTGGGAGTTCTCTCAAAGGTATACTTATTCTGTAGTATAGTTGAGGATTTGAAGGCTGTGGTAGTTGAGGTAAATTTGTAGAGCATATGAAAGAGGTCTCACCAAGTTTTCATTTCTTGTTACCCATTGTTGAAGAGAGCTGATTTGCGTTGGAATAGGAGGTCCGAGGACATGGAACAACTTAAAAACTTACAGGATGAACTTCTCAATTCAGCTTCAACGTAAAAGCCCATAGTTCTCCACTTAATATGAGTTATTAGTTTATAATCCGATTGAGTATAATGTATAATTAATAGCTATGGATTTTTCCTGTATGACACAGATTGACTAAGCTAGGGGGAATACTAGTATACAGTACTTGTTCTATTGATCCTGAAGAAAATGAAGAATGAGTGGCATCATTTCTTCAACGGCATCCTGTAAGTAATTTCCTCTGGTCTGTTGTTTGTATTCCAATAGATCGACATTCGACACCATAAGAATCATTTTTTCTCCTTTTTTTCCAGGAATTTCGCATAGACTCTGTCGACAAATATGTTCCACAAGCTTTCGTAACAAAAACTGGTTTCTATTTTTCGGATCCAGTGAAGCATTCTCTTGATGGGTCCTTTGCAGCTCGCCTTATTCGATACACCTGAACCTGATTGCCATTAGAAAGGTAATACCAAAGTGATTGGTCTAAAACTTTTGTAGTTGCTAAAATGTGTCTTCTGGTGGTCACAAATTTCAGGTCCTGTCTTATCACACAAAATACCTATTGTTGAGACATCATACAATATGAATTCATAAACAACCTAATATTTCAGGTAATTCACTTAAGAGGGCAGAGAGTTGAAGACTTTGATAATAGAGGAATTCAAGGATGATGAATTTAGGACATCAATTTTGACCTGATAGAGTATAATATAACTATATAAGGTTAATCTCTGCATTGGGTATCTATAACAATTTTGAAGATTTCTACAAGAATTCAATGGTGCATTGCAGCATCAAATTGACTTACAGAGATGAGGTATCTGCCTTTAAAAGAAGCTAGCGGGTGTTGATGATGATGCTTCAATAGTTCTGCCACGTAGCCTGCCAGCTTCTGTGATTATGTACTTCGACTCGTCAGTTACAGATGTTTCTTGTTCTTTTGAAGGCTGATTTTCTTCACCTGTTGTGTACTTCCAGCTAACTTAATTGTGTCTACTGAATAACTTTAGCTGTAAGTATGTGGAATTTGGTTTTGTGGCATAAAATTTCTGCACACAAAAGTCCAAGTTTCAGAAAATGTAACTGAAAAAGTTCTATTTTATATGAAGAACAGGTTTTAGGTTCACCTTCATTGCCTTGTTATTTTCACCTTCAAGCTCTCGTACTAATTTTATTGTCATTCATGGCATCTTCATCACAGCAGCAGGAAATTCTCCTAGCCAGCTCTCCAAACACCCCCATCACAGCCTATGATATCTCAACTGGTGCAACCTTAGGTCACTTCCTCGGCAGTCGTTCACCACGTAAAGGCCTAGCTCTAGCTGGAAATACCCTAATAGCAGCTTCTCACATCTCCCCCGACACCACCACCTCTGCCTCTATACATCTGTACAACTGGTGGTCTTCCATTCCCATTCACCACCTTGCAGTTCCTGAACCGGTCGCTCCCCTAGCCAGCACACATGATGGCTCATACCTCTTTTCTGGTGGTGTATCAGGATATATTCATGCCCTAACACTCCCATCTGGTAAACTTCTTCGTTCATTTCCTGCACATTGCAAACCTGTCTCTTGCCTAACCATGAACAATGACGGTTCTCTTCTCATCTCCGGAGGTGATGACGGAACTATATCCGTGTTTCCAATTATTCATGTACTAGACAGTTCATCTGTTGATAGCTCAACCGAGTTTGCGTTGTACAGCTTCCACGGGCATACTTCTCATATAACTTGTATCACAATAGCAGGCATCGGCGGATGTAATTCAACTATTATCTCTTGTTCAGCAGATGGAACATGTACATTTTGGAGCTTAGCAAATGGTTACCACATGCGCTCTGTGCGGTGTCCTTGTGTGATTTGGAGCCTAGTGGACTCAACAGAGTCAAATTTCTACGCTGGTGGATCTGACGGTCGGGTATATGTTGGAATTTTGAAGGTGAAAAGGAGGAATGAATTGGCTAGCAGTAATATTAATGAAGTAGTGGCTTGGGGATCGGGTGATCACGGTGGCGGAGCAGTGACAGCAGTGGCGATGGCGAATGAGGGAAGGAATTTGGTTTCAGCTTCAGAGGATGGGAGTATAAGAGTTTGGGAGGTGGAGAATGGTAGGACTGTTAGGATTTTAGGGGATCACGAGAGTCGGGGAAGTGTTAGTGAACTTGTAGTGGCAACAGGGATCAGAAATGGGAGGAGATCAAAATATGGAGGAGCCAGTGGCATAAATGATGAAACAGGTGGAGACAGGGAGTTGATGAGTCTGGGTTACAGTGGTAGGGAGATAATGAAGCCAGTAAGAGAGACAAATGAAATGGAAGAAATATTGAATGTTGTTGTTGATGACAGAAGACGATCAATTGATGGGCTGGAGAAGGCAATAGGAACATACGAGAGACTGTTAGGACTCATCCTCAAAGAAGCTAAAGCAGCAGATAATACCTACGTCTGAACCCGTTTCTTCTGCTTGCCCAATTCTGGCTGATAAAAACAATTTCACAGCACTCACAAAAATTTGAAAGGAACTCTTTACGTCTTTGTATGATTTATTTTTATTGTCTTAGTGTTTGAGATTCCTAATTGCAGATCGGCCGTAAAAACAACAATGACATCAAAAATAAATATTGGTTGAACTTAATAGATTCGGATAACGTTACAAGTGAAAGATATAGAAGAAAAGAGAGAATGAATGTTAATCAAAAAAAATGTTAAAAGCCTCTAAAAGCAATTACATAAACCCTGAAAGTTGTCCTAGTCCTACTACTACATAAGAACATAGAGAAATACAACAACCATTCCCCAAACGCTAGCAGTGGTCGTGAAGTAGGATCCAATTACTGATGATGACAAACTGAAAGTAGAATTCGGGACAGTGGGATGTCCTCATGGACGCTCGCTAGAAGGCGACCCGACACCAATGGCTGACAATGGAGATGGTGAAGGTGCATGTTCCTGTGGCTTATTAAATTCCTCTGATGGGTGCACCATGACCCTTACAACAATCCTCTGGCCCAATTTGCAATGTCCAAGTTTGCCACTGATAAAGTAGAAGAAACCATGACGATCGAACCGGAATATAGTGTTTCCGTCTTCAAACTTTGCAACCGGATTCGAAATATTACAGTATATGTAGTCATTTCTGTTTACTACAAGAACCGAATCGTTCTTATACTTGAAGTCTGTTGATCAAAAATGACATAAGAAAAATTAGTGAAATATGAAACTAAAGAGTAATTAGTAGGTAAAGGTACTAATTAGAAGCATATACTTACAGACAGTATCCCCAATATGAAACCTAGTTCTTGAAGCCTAGTTCTTGAAGCCCATTCAATGTAAGATTGAGTGTCATTCTCTGGTGGTATGATCTAACCACTGGACCTCCTACTTCAAACTGAGAGCCTGATGATAGTGAGACCATCATCATCATTGTCACAACAAAGATACTGAGTGCACTATACTGAAAAGCCATTTTCGATCACTAGATGGTGAAAGTTTCAAAACACAATTACTAGGATTGGACGAATTACGGTGAGTGAGTGAGAGAGTCAGAGAGTCAAATATCAGTGCAAAATAGAAGAATGAAGAAAGGAACTGAGTTTTATAAAGAGAAGTGAATGAACGAAGGGGCGCGAAGAATTCTGTTAAGTTGGATAGTTACAACTTTCAACCGTTGGTACTCTATGATAGGAAGTGGGAATATGGGAACGGTTACCATTGATGAGACACGTTCCTTCGCCAATTGCTTCGACTGTTCCACCTCTTTCAATGTTGACCAAAGACTGGGCCTCAATATGAGAAATGAGTTACATGTACGCAAGTCTTCTTTATTTAACTTTGGGCCATTTCATGTCCTACTATGAAATTCGTTACTTAAGAACGATTTTTTTTTGGGGGACCAGTCTTTTTTCGGATCATTGTTTTATTTTGGATAAGACATTAGAAATAAATCTAGGTCACTATTTATTTAAATATTTATATTAATACTAAAATTATTTTCCTGATTATTTTTGTGTAATGATTAGTTAGTGTGATTAATCATTAATTAAGGTTAAGTTAATAGATGATTTTTTTGTTAAAAGAAGTAGAATTACTAAATGACTAAAGTAATAGAAGAAGAAGAAGATGGAGAAAAAAAATATTTTGAGATGGGTGAATATGGAGAAAAAACATCCTTTGGGTACCGAAGTATGCTTGTAACTTAGTGAATGTTGTTATAAATGACCTACAATATCTTCAAAATCAAAATTGTAACAAAAAATTTCAACCAGGTCAACAAAGTTCGGTTGTATTATATGAAGAACGTGTAACCGAACTTTCTGCAAATGCAGTTCGGTTAATAAATCCAAATCACAGGGAACCGAAGCTTTAATGGAGTTTTTGTTTGTTCGGCTAGCTGATGAAAAATCAAATGTAACCGAACTACTATGCTCGAGTTTACATAGTTTTGTTCGGCTCAGCCGACTCGATTGTAACCGAACTTTACGCAACAAAGTTCGGTAGATTCGCAAAATCTCTACGAACCAGTCATTCAGCCGAACTCTTAGTTTTTCCATGCACTTAAAATATATAGGTTCGGCATGATCGCAAAGTTTACAAAACATTGCCGGACTCTACGTTTGGTTAGCAGAAAAAATTGCGAGATAACCGAACTCATTATATAGGTTTTCAGAGTAAAGTTCGGTTAGGATTTTTTTTTTTTTTTTTTTTGCGATTAAACCTAACTCAACATTTGGTTATACAGAGAAGAGTTTGGTTTTGAAATTATTTTTGCGACTCAGCCGAACTCAGGTGTTCGGTTAGGCAAAAAAAAATTCTTAACCGAAGTGTTTTTCGTGTTCTTCATTTTTAAAAGTTCGGTTGCAAAACTAGGTTTTTTTCAAAATTATCCAAACTGAACTTACTATTGTAACCTCCAAATTCAACATATTTTGATGACCACTGCTCAAAATTTCAATCAAAAACAAATTAGAAGTAATGGGTTTGTGGGAAAATACTTATGCACAGGTTTGTTTATAAAAGATCGATTAATCGACGATGAAAATTCAATGAATCGACGACGATGAAAATTTGATGATTTTGATTAGATTTGTATATGATCAGGTTTAGATGATCATAAATTGACGAAGAAGAGAAGAAGAAAAATTGTACAATAGAGGAAGAAGAAGTTGTAGATTAGTTATAATTTTAATTAGGTAAAAGGGTAAACTAGTCATCTCCACCTTTTAGGACACCCCTTATAATTATTGGGAAGGTGGTCTAATCAAACAGTGGTGCCAGAAAAAAATCGTTCACTTGACCACACCCCTTCGCTCAAAATGAAATGAATTCTATCCACATTCCACTGATGACACTTAAAGAATGAAAAGAAAATCATTTAAGACGTACTCATTGGTTTTGTAATATTATAGTAGTATATCACTATTAAGGACACAGCAATAATAGGACCCTCCAACTTAAGTTGGGGTTGGTGTTGCTGGTCAGATAGAATATTGGAGTAATATGAAAAAACATCATGAACATCAACCCCCTGGCAGCAGAAGTAGCACTCCTGTAAGGAGCAAACAATCATTGGCCTTGGATATTTAACATTCTGCTGGGGTACTCAAAAACTCCGACCTAGTATTTTATTCTTCCCTATATTTACTTGTTAAGTCGTTCACTAGCTAATAAATGTCCATCTTCAATCATACCTCTCTGTGCCTTGAATTTTTAGTAGGGAATAAAACACTGTAAAGGTGACAAGTAATCGAGTATTACATAAAAAATAAAAAATAAAACACACAATGGGGAAAAGAGAAGAAAAAGAAAAACATTATAGCTAAAAGGGAACTGAGTAGCATCAGAATTTCGCAACAGTACACTTATTTGGGTTAAGTTTTAGCTCTAAGTTCTATATGCAGAGAGATGGATTATTTGGATTTCGATACCATTCTCTCTTTCACTTTTTCTTTCCCTAGTTCCAGTTCTTGTTATGTACCCCAATTTCATATCACAACCCCATAGCAGTAATGAGGGACTAAGGCATTTTAAAAAATCAATTTTTTCTTTACAAATTGATATTTACATCTGAAAAATGAAATAATGACCCAGAATTACCCACTACAGACTACTGAAACTTTTGTCAAAACAACAAAAAGAAAAAGACTACTGACACTTTGATGCATTTCTTTTCTTTTCTTTCTGACACAGGTGCCATTTTTACATTTTCACTTGCTCATTTCATATGCTCTACTTACAACTGAAAAGCTGCTAAGAGTAGGCAGCAGAGTAGTTCAAAAAATTCATGCTTCTGAAGCCCTCCTTGAAAACCTTCATCTTTCGGCGAATCTGCTCAGATGTTCTTGTTATCTGTACAATGAGGAATAAAATAACCTAAGTTTCTTTGCATTGGTTATTCTAGTAAAGTAAAACACACAAGAAAACATTGCCAAACTAGATAAAAATATAAGAATGTTGGCTTCTAATCCAGCATTATTACTTAAGTTATCAGATACTTCAGTAGAAGTTCAAACTAAAAAATATGTTAAGATTAGTAGTAGAATTTGGAAATGAAAGCAGCGAGTGATGAACTTATTACCTTATGCGATACTGATTTCAATCAAAGGGCTTGCTTTCTCACTCCCATTGCATTCAGATGCAACTTGGCCGACACTTGAAGGCAGGCTGGAAGTAGCTTCATCACACTCATCGTCAGAAACAATGTCATCAAGGCTTAAAGGCAAGATAGAGCAGAATGATAAACTCGGTTTCACCTTAGGTATTTTTATAACCTCAGCTTCATCATTTAGGATTTGAAGTACTCTTCTCATTGTAGGTCTCTCAATACTTGAAGGGTTTGCGCAGCTCAGACCAACAAGCAACAATTTCTTCATCTGCTCTTCATTAAACTCTCCATTTAATCTTTTATCTGCTGCCTCAATGATTTGTCCTATGGAATGTAAACTCCATACCCAATCCACCAAATTAACTGGATGCTTGTCATTTCCTTGTCTCTCAATAGGCCTTCTCCCACAAGCCACTTCAAGTAACACCACACCAAAGCTGAAAACATCTGTTTTCTCGGTTGCCTTGCCATACTGAAGATACTCAGGAGCTAAATACCCCATTGTTCCAGCTGTAAGAGTTGATACTGGGCTTTTATCGTGTTCCGTAAGTCGAGCTAAACCGAAATCTCCCAACCTAGCACTGAAGTTCTGATCTAGCATTACATTACTAGTCTTAATGTCTCTGTGGATCACTTGCTGCTCACATTCCCGGTGTAGATACGTCAACACAGAAGCTATCCCCACAGCAATATTATATCGGCGAGCCCAATTCAGCAAAATCTCATCTTTGGTGTCTTGGTAAAGAACGCTATCAAGACTACCATTTGACATAAACTCATAAACAAGAAGTAATTCACCCTTATCAGTACACCATCCTTGAAGCTGAACCAGATTCTTATGTCTCAGACAAGCTATAATGGAAAGTTCTGCAAGGAACTCAGATTTTCCTTCATGGGTCTGTTTCGTTCTTTTCACTGCAAAAGTCATTCCTGATTCAGGAAAAACTGCTTTGTAAACAGTTCCAAATGCTCCATGACCAACGATTCGACTAGGATGAAACCCTTTAGTAGCATGCTTAAGTTCGCGGTAACGAAATTGTCTGGGACTTTTGAAAAGTTCCAGCTTCAAACTCTTATCTGGTCTCTTCTCTTTAAATTTCTTAACAAAGATAAAACCAAATACAACTAGTCCTATGCAAAACAAGCCTAGACCAGCAATTGCAAGACCTAATCCGAGTTTCTTTCGATTGTTTTTACTACTAGAATTCAAAACAGTAGGAGTTATGGGTATTACCGGAATGGTGTGATCAGACACATTATGAGGAATGGATGATTTTGGCCTCCTCACAGGATAGAATCCAGAAGTCTCAAAATTCCAATCTTTAATCATATGAATTTCTGTACTACCTTCTGTAGATGCTGAAAACCCTACAAACATAAACTCCTTGAAATAAACAGAAAGATCGATTTCCACCACCAGTATTGGTTTTTCCGGCTTGAAACTTTTGTAACTCATCCAAACATTCATAATCTTTTGATCATTCTTGTAATCAACCCAGACTGTAATCAAATTCCCACTTTTCAAATCAAACCCTTTTGAAACAACATCTTGTGTTCTTATCGAAATCAAACTATCGATATCTAATCCAATATGGTTATCGGTAGGATCATTGAATATTGAATCTAAACGAGTATCGAATTCGATGGCGATAAATTTATTTGGGGTTAATAATTGAGATGAATTAACAAGACCCAAATATCTACCAGGACTACCAAGAGTAAGATTATCAGTTGAGATAAAGAAAGTAATTCCATCACCGAAAGAACCCGGATTTATATTTGTAATCAAGAAAGAAAATCTAGTAGAAAATGAAGCTGAAATTTCTGATTTTGGATCGAAGAAATTAATTGGGGAATTGAATAGAACAGAACCAGAACTTGAAGAAGGAACACCAAGTTCTTGAGTTAATCCAAGAAATCCATTCCTGAGATAGGAATCACCAAGAAGAGTAAGGTTTTGTAAAGAGAACGAAGAGAAATTGAAACTTATATTCTCTGCTACTGTTGATGAAAAGAGTGAAAACCCCAAGAAAGTGAAGGACAGAAAGAATAGAGAACGAAGACTTCTTGAAGATGAACTCATGATGAATGTGAACAAAAAAGCTAGGATTTTTCAAGAACTTGAAGAGAGGTATTCAAGGGTTTTTAGAAAATAGAAAGCGCTTCTGAAACAGAGGAAAAGCTAGTATTTCTGAAGAAGTCTAGAGACTCTAGAGAAGGAGAGGTTGAACGGTTAGAAATGGGCGCGTGGAGAAGTGGAAAGCTAGGTTTTGTTATGAACGGTTATGAAGAATTCTTTGGGGCACTTGGTTTGGTAGTGGCGCAATAACTCGATGACGGCGACATCCTGCGGCGTGGATCATGTAGAGAAACTTTGACTAGGTCTCATCGAAATAAAGAAAGAAATAAGCTGTCGGTTCCAGGGATTTGACACAGACAACAAATGTGTTTGTCTTTGCATAGAAACCTGAAACCAATTGGTTTGTGGCTGGATAAGTAAACAGGACTGAAATATCATCTGCAGTCAACTGGAAATTGGTTTCAAAAAAATTCATTCCATTGGATCAATCAAAACTACCCTCCTTTTGTTTGTAGAGTAGTGCAACATATTTAGAAGAAAATTTGGATATTTACATTAAATCACATGTATATGTCAGTGACCTACAAAAAAGATGGGTAGGGGGAAAAGGATCACTTCTTCCCCATTCAATA
This sequence comes from Papaver somniferum, assembly GCF_003573695.1. Taxonomy (NCBI): domain Eukaryota; kingdom Viridiplantae; phylum Streptophyta; class Magnoliopsida; order Ranunculales; family Papaveraceae; genus Papaver; species Papaver somniferum. The sequence goes on from NC_039358.1 coordinate 137,187,674, forward strand.
ATCTCAGTCAAGCTCCAAGTGTCGTCATCTCACTCTTTTGCGCCATAAGGGCTCATTTCGGGAGACTTTTTACCTACAGAGTTGTGGCAATCAGATTAGAAATATGGGAGTGAAACCAATAAATGCAACACTGTGAGGAAGTATATAATGTTCAGAGGCGTGCTAAACCTAAAACTCAAACATTACCTCTATTTATACACGAAACTATCCAGTGGAATGTTACTTAGAGAACTAACATGCGGGAAACCAAAGTTCCCAAGCCAAACTCGTAATTACTTGAAGCTCTTTCGAGATTTAAGAACTGCAAAACCATAGGAGATCAGCTTTTTAGACTATGGTACGGAAATGATCATGTTTACAATAGACTACTTGAGAGACTTACCTTGATTTATATTGCAAAAGCTTGATAGCTTGAAAAAGTCTTTTGGTTGTTGGGAGCAAGAGTGTGGAGCCGGACAATACTGCCTGTTGTACACAAGTGTTTAAAACATATTAAGTAGAGATGGGTAGCAATCTTTATCAAGTTACTCTATAGTCGAAAGAAACTCCTGTATTTTCTCTGACAAACAATTGAATATGGAGCAGATTGATGGAGGGCCTGAGTGGACTCCTTCCCGACAAAGACTTAAAACGAGATAAAAGGACATATAATAACACCCACCGGGGTTCAATGTACCCCGACATCATCTGAGCGTCAGCACGCATTATAACACCCTAACGCCAAAATAATATAATGCTTCCCCACCTCAAAAGACAGGCAACAAAATCAAATGCACCAATCCAGCACAGGACATTATAGTAGAGGGCAGAGTTTAACTGTTACCTGGACCAAGAAGGAATAACCTTCCTAGAAGGAACATCATCGTCCTCTTCTCCATCCGAGCTCTGGTATGGAGATATGTCATATGACTGCTCCAGAGTTCCACCAGTAGCCAATGAACCAACTTCATTTACTTGACCGAAACAATTAACCGCCTACAAGATAAATGGAGAACCATAAATACAAAATAAAATAAAATAGAGAACTCACACAGACTTAGAAGAAGATATAGCCACTATTATGTATAAGACTTAGGTGTAATGTGCAGACTCACATTCTCATTACTGCGAGACTCTTCCAAAGCCACAGAATGTTCATGAACACCACTGGTTTTCTTTGTTTGAGTCTGCCTCCCTTTTGCACACTCCTCTCTTCCCTTCACCTTTTCTGGGTTCTGATCCTTCATTTCCTCATCTTGAAACCCTTTTTTCTTTGATGCTTTTTCATCCTATAAAGTAGTATAAATCAGCACAGTTAGGGTGAACAAACTGAAGCCCAGACTTCTATGAATAACAGGGAAAATAACTTACGGCAGCTCTGTATTTCAGTTCTTTCTCTTCTTTCCCGGCATGTAATTTCTTCTGTGGGTCCCTGCACAACTTTTTTCTGTCCTTCTCCTTCTTTTCATCTTCTCTAAGCCTTTTCCTCTCCTGCATTTCAGCTTCTTTTCTCTTTGCCTCCACTTCTTTTCGTTTCTGAATCAATTCCTGTTGCCTCGCTTTTTCTTCCTTCAGTCTTTCTCGCTGGCGCTCTTTTTCTTGTTTTTGTCTCTGCATCAATTCCTCTTCCCTAGCTTTTTCTTCCTTCTGCCGTTCTCGCTCACGCTCCCGTTTTTCTTTCATCATCTCTCGCTGTTTCTTCTTTTCCTCTTCCTGTTTTTTTGTTTCCTTAGCGAGATCTAGGGCTTTCACTTTAGGCTCTTTTCTCTTTGCTATAGAACATCACGAAAGAAAGAAAGAGAAACAAACATATTAGATGATTAGCTTTTGTATATCAAGCCATCTTTTGTGATTCACCATCCTTAATAAAACTGTTCATAATGTTATGGCTTACTGCCAAAAAGAGCTAAGAATCATGATCGTGATATAACAAACTCCACTACAACAAGACTATCGTAAGCAATATATGTTCTGAAAGTACCTGGAGGCACTGCAGTTGGAAGGTATTCAAAGAGGGATTTAACACCAGTCGCAATATTAGATCCTTTATGGGCCTTGTCTACAATAGTATGATTACGTTTCTCCTCAGTTGCTTTCCTCTGTAAATTTGGCTTACTAACCGTATTCTGAAGACATCTAGTGGACTTACGTGTACCGGTTCCAAATGTAGAAGAACTTTTGCTCTCTCTGTCCTTGTTCATGTACTTCATCTCAGTGCCATAGCCACATAAAGAAGAACTTTTGTTCTCTTTATCCTTGTTCTTGTACTTCCTCTCAGTGCCAAAGTCATCTTTAGACATCTTCGAAGGACCAATCTCAGACCCATGCAGGTTCGCATCTTCCTCCAAAGAATCTATTAGGCTTCCTCTCTCAAAGATCTTCTCATTTCCAGAGACAAAGTCAAGAGGGTTAATGTTACTTATGTCTACAAGGGGTTCTCTATATGTTGAGCTCTTCATTTCTATTGCACTGCTTTTTTCCTGGAGTCGATAAATTACCTTGCATAGGTTTCGGTTCTCTTCACCACCACTACTACTATCTTCATGAATCGGAGTTAACTCTGAGTTTGTGCTTCGTTGCTTCTTAGAACATTGACCACCAGATGATGAGAGAATAGTATGAGTAGCCTTCCCAACTTGAGGTGTGTAAGGACTCCAAGCATCACACTCGGACTGATCACTTGAGGATGGCATGAAATCAGAATAAGACCTTCCTGGTTCCAATGGATTATAACCCGACCAGGTGCTCAAGTCCATTTGAAATTTAGACTTTGAAGGAAGAGAATATGGGGTACCCATGCCAGAAGACGGACACAGCTCCTCCAGAATGCTCATTCCTTCAATTATTGTGTCTGGAAGATCTGTGAACTTCTCAAACTCAGGCATGCTTTGATCAGTACCAACAAGATCAAGATTATCATAATTTGATAATAATTGCTCTTCAAGATTAGATTTGATATCTTGTATATCTTGTTCAGTAGAACACACTTCCCCCATGCTTCGTGGAGTTTTTTCACTTTCAAAACAGAAAAACTTCTGCTCATATTGAGGAAGACACTCCCTATCCACACTCATGGCAACGCTAAACGGATACTGCTCTTCAACTTCATTCAAGTGAATGCCTGTATCCTCTACCTTTATGCCACTAGAGCCAAGAGAAGACTCTAATAGCATTGGTATGAAACCCAAAGGAATGTTTGCATCTCCAAGTACAAACCCCCCATCACCTTCAGCCTGCCATACACACAAAAAAAACACACGAAAGAATAATTATGCATCTCACAATCTCAGTTGTTAGTAATAAAACAAAAAGAAAGATAATGTTTGATCTCTGTAATGTATTATTCATTCTTTGACAACCATATGAATGTATGAGTATATGGTTCAATAGGGGACTTGTTAATTACTCCACATAAATACTGGATTTCCAGCAATCCTAGACAGGTAGGAAATTGTAAAAGATCAGGTAGATAATATTCACATGGGTCTCCTTGAAAAGACAACTGAGGGTCCATTCACAGTCCATGCACGAAGTCATGTGTGTGGTAACAGGTGGAAACTGATGGAGGGATTTACGAGGCAGGTTTTCAGATTAAATTCGTACCATAACTCAAAGTATAATCTATCGTAACTATTAACAAAGAGAATATTACCTCCTCTGCATGGATCTGAGGTGAGCATTGAACACCCTCCATTACGAGGTGCTTTGCACCATTGGACATCTCTCCAACAGCACTCTCGATGATGCTCGATTCCACAACACCAGACACGGGAAATTGCTGAAACTCCAGATCAGTCCCCGAACCAGTTTCAGCACTATTTAAGTTTAGGCAAACAATGTCTTCGTGATGGTTAGGTTTAGCACTCCAGATCCTTGGGCAAGTAGTAAACCCCTTATCAGATTGGCCTTCAATCTTCCTTCGCTTACACTGAGGCCATGAATTTTCCCACCCATTAAAACTAGTCATTGCCGATAGAACAGAATTTTCTTCTTTTGAAGAATCATTTGATTTACTACCACCAGCATCTTCTTCATGGATGGCGGAAGGGGATAGGTGGGGAACTTGACTTGCATCATGTGCTAGAGAAATATCTTGTTTAACTGACTGCCTAGAACTTGACTTGCTACCTGCATCTCTGTCAATTCTAGAATCTTCATGCAATGATTCCAAATCAAACTCCCTTGTCAAATTCTTACCAGAAGTATCCTTGTTTGAATCAACCCCAACGTCAGGCAAATCAATGTCTAGCGCTCCTTCCAGTTCGCATCCAAATGAACTTCTACCACACTGTAAATCCTTTAGACATAACGATGAATCTGATGCTCGTTTTCTATCGTCACATTCTGAAGATCTATCAGCTACTACATGCCGATCAGTATCAGGTGACTCTTTCCTTAATGCAAGAGAAGAAATATCTGAATCTGCACCAGTACACATTGCTGATGAAGTACGGTCTCTTGTTTCTTCAGTACCGAGTAATTCAGGCCTCTCATCTTCATAAAAGGCATTAGACAACCTTATAGAGGCATTTTCTCCATCTCTTTCAAGACGGTCCATAGATGTGCCGCATGGTTCCTGTAAAAATTCACGACCAGTTACCTGCACCTTGTTCGACGACATTTTGCTTCCTTCCGAAGATCTATCAACATCGAAATCTGAAGTTTGGCGAAGTGACTTCCTAGGAAACAAAGCAGAAATGCTTGATGTTTTACTGATAGGTGATATAGGGTGCAAATCAAACTCAGCTTTCTCTGCCCCAACAAGTTCAGACCTTTCTACCTCATGTGGGCTTCCAGATTTAGCCTTTAAATTGTTTTCTGCACCTACAACTTCCATATATTGATCCATCTTCAGCATTGCATCATCAGGAATGGAGTTACATTTTTCGCGGATATCACTGGACATGTTTATATTCTTTTCGTTTCTCTCTGGAGATCTATCGGTTACCAAGCCTTCGTAACCCTCAGCTCGTTCGGCCTGTAATAAAGGAGAGCATAACTTCGAAGCGTCAGCAACAGATTCAAGGGACTGTTTTCTCCCAGCATTTTCAAACCTTTCTTCCACATGAGGAAGAGAACCCGTCATAGTTTCACTCTCGATCACCATTTCCATTCCGTGATCCTTCTTCAGCAATGACCCATCACCAGAAAGAACACCTTTCGCATGGAAAACACTAGATATAGGTAATTCATCAACTGATCCCTTCAATCCTAAAGGAGTTGATCCAACCTCTGGTGACTGGTTCAATATTTCCCTCCCTGGAGAAGGCCCAACAGTCTCAACATGCTCCAAATCTTCAGCATCGCCAAATAGAAGTTGCTTTGGCTCAAAAAATTTCATATCATCTGATTGAGGCCTTGAAACTGAGAACTCCAAACTAGCTCCCACACTAACATCTTCCTGAACTGAACAAATATACTTGCGGTCAACTGGCATATCTGCAACATGCTTAGCTTCTGAAATCCTAGCAGCAGAAATTTCCTCATGAATCAATACTTGAGGGTCAGATGCCTGCAATGTTTCCCGTCCGAAAGAAGGCCCAAAAGTTTCACCCAACCTGGAATCTTCAACATCATCAAAAATAAGTTGCTTTGGCTCAACAAAGTTAATCTCATCAGATCGAGACCTAGAAATCAAAAACTCCAAACTAGCTCCCATGCTAACACCTTCCTGCTTAGTTACAGCACAAGTAGAATTGCAGTCAACTGACACATTTACATGCTTATTTAGTGCAATTCCAGCAGCAGAAACTTCCTCATGATTCAACACCTGAAGGTCTGATGCCTTTGGAAGGTCATGTCTTTCGACCAAATCCAATGGATTCAGATGCTGGGGAGATCTATTAATTGAAGAAGATCTGGAGCACATAATTCTGCCAGTTAGCTTATCCGAGTTATTATGTCTAGCTAAACCCAGTTCAGCAGAATTAATCTGCGGCACAGTAGTTTGGGATCTTATATTATCCTCATAGGTTGTTGCACTTTCCTTGGATAGATTGTTCTCAGTATTTGCCGCCGCAGAGTTACAAAGCTCCGGATCTTTTTGCACCGGGCTAGACCCTTCCATGTTCCCTTCAGCATCTAAAACATTATGAAGATCAATACCCTCACTTTGGGTGGCTGATGTAGCTATACTACCGAGAACTTGATAAGGAATACTAGAGATTCTGGCATCTGTTTCTAGCAGCTCTTTAGCAGGAGGAGGCTGTTCGGAAGATGTTCTTGACCTTGTACTCCTACCAGCAGCCACATTACTTTCTTGTATAGCACGCTTTCTTGATTTTCCACTTGCACTATTACGAAGTTCTAGAGCTCTTTGCCTTGATCTGGACCTTTGGATCCTTGCCAATGATTGAGGTAATTCAAAGCTGGACTCGGACACCTTCAAATCCGTCTGGCATTGAGGAGTGCCAGTAGTTCCACCCTGATGTGTAATTGTGTTAAATGTACATTCTGACTTGAGACTGCTTCCATTCAGACTGCACTTCGGATCAACAGTTGATCTCTCTCCCACGGTTGTGACATCAAAGTGATTGGTCAAATCTGTTTGATTTTGGGGAGAAAAGATGGTATTATCCAGCTCAGGAACCGTGTTTAATGTACTTTCCATCTCTATATTCTTACCATCCAACGGGCAGTTGGGTATATCTGCTGATCTCTCACCTACACTATAATATTTGTTGGAAGCACAAGTTTCTGAAAAAAAATCGCCTGAAAGCTGCTTTACAGTATTTGCAGCAAAAATTGACCGGCTATAGAAGGTTTTACTTCCAATGGAAGACGGATAATTGGCTCTGGAAGGTGGGAATAGAAGTCCTGAAATCAAGTCTTCATTCTTCAACTCTACAATGAGAAAATCCAATCAGAAGAAAGAAACCAAAAGTTTAACAACCAATAGAAAGTAGATTGCAGGTGATTTTCATAATTTTACAATTGACAAAGCAAAGGAAGTGGCTAATAATTGCATATAACAAGCCACTTCATATCAACACTAGCATTTGATGGGGATCGTGCAACATTTTTTTTTTTTTGTAAGCAATGAGGATTTTGCAACTACCACGCTCACATCATGGAAGAAACCATGCAAATCGTCTATCCCTACCAGCATTGTCTTAGAGTCAAAATGCTTGTTTTCCGTGAACTTTTTTAACCTTATTCTCATAGCTCATTACTGCTTTACTATGTATTCTAACACTGACAAAATGCGGTTATCCAAATGAAGCTCCAGTTTTAGGGAGTAAAACCAAAAAATCAGAGAAAACATACAATTCCCGAAGTATATCACATCTACAATAATAACAAAACCCTAAAACCCCAAAATTTTACACATAAATTCGAAGGAACCAAAAATTAGAACGCTAAAACCCTAAATTGAAGAGATAATGGAATAATACCTTTGAGTTCGGAAATACCAGCCTCAAACCCATCTTTCAAAAGCCAAGAAGGAGGTCCAATTCCATTAATCAAACATGTTGAAGCCAAATACTGATCATACAAATCTTTCTGTTGATTGAGCTGTTCAATTACCGAATTCTTTCTCTCGAAGAACTTGCCGAATAATATCTCTACTGTTGACATCTTCAGAAATTACAACCCATTCAGATCTTTCGAAACCCTAGTGAGAAGAAGAAAAGGGGGGGGAGAGATAGAGAGAGAAATGGAGATTTTTAGATTTGGAATTTGAATTTCATAAGTTTAAACGTCTATATTGCAAAGAAAAGGGAGTGCTGCTAAAGTGAGCCTGTGGTGATTTAAGTCTCTGGGTATAATTGGAATTAAACCAAAGATCCATAATCATCGACGGTGCATATTTGCCTCCTATAGATAAGCGGTTGAGGTTTCGTAACCTGTAAGCGCGGACTTCGATTTCGAATTTCGAGATCAAAGATACACGTGTTGTCTGTTGGTTAATAATCTGGTGGTCCATCACCAGATTCCCCACCCGGAGCTTCTTTTTCCTTTTTTTTCTCAAAACTAGTGACAAAACCCCTAGATGAACAAATTAGTGATAAGAAAAAACCGGTCATATTATTTCTACCAAATAAAAACCATTTCAAATAAAACTGGGACAAAAACCCCAAGCCAAATAATAATGTGTAAATTTAGTTTTTCTTACTATAAAAAAAGACAAACATGCCCTTGACCTTTTCTTCTTCTTCTTCTCTGATTTCTTTTTTCTTCTTTCTTCCGTCTCCTTCTCCCACCACCATCATCACCAGCAGCAACAAATCTCCACGAACACCAGCAGCAACACCTACGTCACCTCAAGCAGCAACACCTACGTCACCACCAGCATCAATTTCGTCTTCAAAATTTGATTTTCTTCTCCGTAATAGTTGAGAAAGAGGGTTAAATCTAGATCGTGGTTCTTAAAAATGGGTTAGTGCATCAAACCTCTTTAATTCTTCATTGTAATTCGTATCTCTGTAGTTTAATTTTGCTTTGATTGAGAGTGATGTTGTTGAATCGATTACTGAAATCAGAATTCACAGAAAAGGTAAATCGGAGGTCAAATTTAGGGTTTCTGTTTTGATTGATTCTTATTTATTAAATCTCAATGGTTTGTTAGAATTAAAGTGGGTTTGTTCTGATTTGAAGTAGAGATGGTAGTATGAAGTTTAATTTTGATTTCGTTGAGAATTATGGTTTATAATCTTCCCTAAATTAAGAAACTAGGGTTCTTCTTTGATATTGATCTATCTGCAAAATTTAGGGAGAGGGGTTTGATTAAGAAGGAGATGATTGAGAAAAGGATGTTGATGAATTTGAATCTCTGATGAGTTAAGAAGAGGGATCTGATTTTAAGTTGAAATAGTGGAAGAGATTGTTATGTTTCTTAACAAATTAAAAGATTTAGTTGCTGCTGGTGTTTGGTAAATGGGTTTTGGACCTAGAAAGATATTTACTGAGATGTAGTATATCAATTGATAGAGTTATAGATATCCTTGAAACTGCAGTTGATAGTTGTGATAATTAGTTTAGGTTATGATGAGTTGCAGGGATTATGAAGCTACAAATATGATGAAGGTGATGGCTTGAGATGTTATGGAGTGAACTGATGATGAATTCTTTTAATGGAGATGAAATAGACATTTCAGTTGTTGATAGAAATGAAATAGACATTTCAGTTGTTGAGAATTTGATGTGTTTAGGTTAATTAACTTACAAAAGTTACGGACACAGACTTAGAAGTTTGTGTTGGTGAAATGAAAATATGTGAAAAATGATGAAACCAATTTCGGTTTCATCTAGTTTTGGTGAAACCAATTTTGGTTTCCATCATCTTTAATTTGTGTTGTTCTTTTGAAGTAATTGGATTCATTATACTATGACGTTGTTCAATTTTGAAATAGAAATTGGTGACTGGTGTTTTCATCATTTGTTTTGAAGTTCTAAGAGAATCTGATTTACTGAGTTTGGGGTTTGTGTTTTCAATTGTATTGGATTTTTGAGGGAATTTGATTTCTGAGTTGGGGTTTTGTGTTTGTTTATGTTTTCATTCTCAATTTGTGTGTTTTACTTTTTTAGGTTGATGACGTTTTGGAGTTAAAATGTTTATAAGAAAACCACCACTTCCTAGAATGCTGCTAAACAATGTCTCATGCATGAGAAATGCCCAACTAATTCTTCGAAACATTAATGCATCAGTCCATGACGGAGGTGCACTCGTGTTAACAGGAGCAAATGGTGCAGGAAAATCCACTTTCTTAAGAATGTTAGGTTGTTTCTCAAATCCTTCAGCTGGAGAGATCCTACGGAACGGTCACGACATTACAAAGGCAGGAGATCTATCCGGGTATAGGCAACTCGTTTACCTATCCAGATTGAGGATGTGATGATATTGAGGTTGCCATAGAGGTTTCCGAGAAGGAAAACCATGGTGGATTTGCTTGATTGATCGTGGAGATGTATGGAGAGGGTTATCTGGTGGTTTAGTTTTTGTTGCAGAGGAAGTGGGATTTTCTCCCTTCAGGTAATACATGTAACCTGATCATAATTTAACCACTTTCTAATAAGAAATTTGTTGTTTAAGTCTGTACATATTATTGTGGATTGAATTGCTAGATACTAATCTATGAATTTCAGAAAATAATAGTAGTTAGGCATAAATTTTGAACTTCTCCTTGCCAAAGATGCTTTATACTTAATAAATAATTCCTGTATATGCAATGAGGTCCGTCCCTGCTCCATCATGTATAAAATTGTTGATGTTGTTTTCTGCATCATTTCTTTTGGAAAATGTCGTAGTTCTTAGTCACGTCTTTGCAGGATTCATGCCTTATTGGGTACTATAGTAAGAGATTCTATCCGGGTATAGGGTTGCCTTCTGCTTACAGTATCATTTGAAGTTTTACGACATTAGCAATTTACCATAGACTAACTATACCATCAATATTTAAGTACTGAGGAATCCATATATCTGAAGCATAAGCTCCAGAGCTCCACTAAACAAGCAGAAATTCGGTAGAGAGAGAGACTGACTTCCTTGAATATATACTTCAATGTCATTATCGTGCTAAGATTATTGTCTGTTTTGTGAATTAGTAGTTTCTCCAATTTGTGTTCAGTTTATTATGCTTTAGACATTAAATTGTATTATGCAAGCCAACTATCTATATTTAATCAGATTTTTGGTTTATGTGGGCTTCTTATCCTGGGCACGTTATAGTATCAAATATATTCGTCCTGTATTAACCAGTTTTTTCTTCATCTATTGGCAGGTTCAGTTCATCATTGAAGTTTGTGTTGGTGAAATGAAAATATGTGGAAAAATGATGAAACCAATTTCGGTTTCATCTAGTTTTGGTGAAACCAACTTTGGTTTCATCATTTTTGCCTAGTTTATTTTGGTTTGGTTTCATCATTGAAGCTGTGTTGGAGAAATGACAATATGTGGAAAAATGATGAAACCTAATTAGGTTTTATCTAGTTTTGGTCATTTTTGCCTAGTTTATTTTGGTTTGGTTTCATCATTGAAATGACAATATGTGAAAAAATGATGAAACCTAATTAGGTTTCATCTAGTTTTGGTGAAACCAATTTTGGTTTCATCATTTTTTCTGTTTGGTTTCATCATTTTTTTCTTATTTTGTTGAATATTGATCAATGAAATTCATTTTTTGTGGCGGTGGCGACTGGTTGGTGGCGGTGGTCGGCGATAATGGTGGTGTTGCTGGTGGTGGTGGTTGGCGACAGTGGTGGTATGTGGTGGTGGTTGGCGGTGGCGCGGTGGTGGTTTTCGGGGATGGAGGTGTGGCGCTGTGTTGGGTGGCGGTGGTGGTGGTGGCGAGGTAGTAGTTGTCGGCGACGGTGGTTGGTGGAGGCGGTGGTGGTTGGCGACGGCGGTGGCGCTGTGGTGGTTGGGCGGCGGTGGAGGTGGTGGCACGGTGGTGGTTGACGGTGGTGTGGTGGTTGACGGTGGAGGTGGTGGCGTGGTGGAGGTTTGCGGTGGTGGAGGTGGTGGCGCGGTGGTGGTTGGCGGCAGTGGAGGTGGTGATGGTGGTGGTCGGTAACGGCGATGGCGGTGGAGGCGGTGGCGGTGGTGGAGGCGGTGGCGCGGTGGTGGAGGCGGTGGCGCGGTGGTGGTTGGCGACGACGACGGCGGTGGCGCGGTGGTGGTTGGCGGCGGCGGTGGTGGAGGCGGTGGCGCGGTGGTGGTTGGCGGCGGCGGTGGCGGTGGTTGGCGGCGGCGGTTGTGGAGGCGGTGGCGCGGTGGTGGTTGGCGGCGGCGGTGGCGCGATGGTGGTTGGTGGCGGTGGAGGTGGTGGCGCGGTGGTGGTTGGCGGCGGCGGTGGCGCGGTGGTTGTTGGCGGCGGTGGAGGTGGTGATGGTGGTGGTCGGTAACGGCGGTGGCGGCGGTTGACAGTGGTTGTTTTTGGCGACGGCGGTGGTCAGTGGTGGCGGCACATTGGTGGTTCTGCTGGTGGTGTTATTTTGTGGTGGTGATAATATAATAGAAATTAATGGTGGGGTTGATTTTTATTTTTGTTGGGGTGATTTAAAATTAAAGGTGGGGTTGTTTTTTATTTTTGTTGGGGTGATTTAAACTAGAAGACTAATATAGCCAATTTATGTTAAATGGGGTTTTTGGAACAATTTGTTTTGTTGGAGTTTTTACATATGGATAGTGACAGCTTTGGGGTTATAACTCGCGGACCGTTTTTTTTTTCCTGTCTTTTTTCCCATAACTCTTGTTTATAAAATGAGACTTACTATTTACAAGCTCATATGGTTATATGCAGCAAAAGAAAGAAAAATTACTGCACACTAATACCAACGAGTTTCAAACGTTAGTATCATTATCCAACGATTTATAATTCTACAACAGTGATACTTATCGTGTTAATTTAATCAAAATTTTGAAGAAAAATGCCACTTTGATAGGCTTGTGTTGATAGGTTTTGACATGCTTATGCAGTTATGGGATGTCGAGATATTGGCAGCTGAGATTGTCTCCATTTAATTCAAATAACTAGGATAATAGTGATCCATAATTTCATATTGTAGTTGTAGGAAATCCTACAACCACACCCTTAGTAAAATCTATAGAACAATCTAAGTAATCATTATAAGAATCATAAGAATTTTCATTAAAATCTTCAAATCAGATACAAAGTTATGAGAAAACTCTAACTTAGGAAGCAAATAATCTTTCTCTCTCCTAAATATCTTGTATAAACTCTCAAAAAGATCTCTCCTTCAATACAAGGTCGCTCGGCTCCTTATATAGGAGTTTACATAGTGGAGGACAGCTAATAAAGCCCCTAATTTCTGATCTGACATGCGTCAATGTCACACAGACTTTATCATTGACGCACGGTTTCTTTACTACCGCACGACTCTTCACACTTTACTCGTGATTTAGGTGACATCATCTGATGCGTCATTCTAGATATGTTATACGCGTTTATGTTCGCTTGCTACCCATGGAGTTATCTCGCATACATAATAGGTGTGCGGTATTTTGTACCAACATTTTGCCTCTTCTCATATCGCTCTTTTGGTAAAGAGAGCGGTATGAGAAACCCTAACTCATTCTGCCGCACCCGTTCATCTTTTTGTATTCTTATATGCCGACAAACTCCCGTGATTTCGGCATGATAGCTTACACGTGCCTTTTCATCCACTTGTTATATGACACGCCTCTAGTAACCGCCTCTTCATATCTGTTCAATTTTAATCAACGCATTTATGGAGGAAATCTCTTGGGAATCGAGAGTAAATCTCTTATTTACTGTCAATCGTCTTCTTCTTTCTTCTTTTTACTCCCTTTTCTTTCTCATCAACTTTTATCTTCTTCTGCTGCATTTCTTCTGTTTTCGTTGAGACTTTGATCTGATCGCCATTTTTTACTTCGCCTTCTTTTTCTATCATTCTTGTTATTCTTTTTCCTTCCTTTTCTTCGTTCTCGCATTTTGTTTCTCATCATCAATATCTTGATCATTCTGATCTTGATTGACTTGATCATCTTGATTAATTTTTCATATCTTACATTCTCATTTTGAGAATGCCTCTTAAAGCTGGTTGGAAGAATGATAGAGAATTCAAAAGATTAAAGGCCGAATTTGGTCAGAGAGGTTTCTCACTATCCATCCCTCCTGGATCAGAACCTTCTTCTATGCTTGGTCCTGAATGGTTTTCGCTTGATCAGTGGAATGATCAGAAGATCATTGTTTCAGTGGAACAACTTCTTGCTGGTCTTCTTGTTCCCCTCTATAATCCTCAAACACCTCTGTTCTATGAGATTGTATCCGATGCAAGATTTTCGCGCGGCATATTCCAGTTGAGTTGTGACTGTATTAGGATAGTTATGGAGTACGCTCGTCGTGCGGCAGGATTAGAATCTATTTATCCAGTAGAAGTAAGAAAGCCAGAATACTCCCATAAGGAGATCAACCCTGCAGATTACACAGTTGAGAATTTCTTCAGTAACTATGACGTTGCCATTATGAAGAATGAATCATTTCGATGGGAAATTCGTTTGACAAGAAAGGACGGTATCGCGGAAGATGAAAGAATCATGCGTGATGTCGATTTTCATGACTCTACTAATAATTCCGCTCGCAAATCAAAAGATACTCGTTGGGTGGAGTATCCTATTGTTTTGGCGGGTCCCTACATAACTGGCAGAAGCGAAGATGGTTCAACTCTTCCCCTACCTTCGGGTTTTCCCGCTTACAATCCTTGGGAGTTTAAATAGCCCGAGGAAGTTGATGTGGTGTGTTACCTTTTACTTTGTTTATCTATTTACCTCCTTCCTTTTGTATCTTTTGTTTCTCTTATAATTTCTTTTGGTTTCAGATTGCCAAGCAGACAAAGAAGGCTAATAAAAATTTGCCTCATGCGTCACCTTCGCACGATAATGAAGTAAGAAATACTTTGTTGCCTTTGTTTCTTATCTCTCATTATTCGCGTAGGTGGTAGATGGAGGCACTAAGGGTAAGAATAAAATTAGCTCCAAAAAGACCACTTCTAAATCTTCTTCCAAGAAGCGAAAGGATCCTTCTCCCTCTCCTTCTTATTCTGAAGATGATACTCTTCTTCTCCCTGATAACCCCGAGTCCGAGTCCTCTATGGGACAGTTGTCAAGTGTCTTCTCCGACACATTATGGGGCGTTGGTAATACCTCACTGGGTAGTGCTTGTGAAGCGGTGGTTAATATATGTGATGCCCCTTCTTTGAGTCACGAATCTCTTCGGGGAGTTTCCTCTACATTGAGTCCAAATTTTCAATTTACATTTGGATCTTTGGTTAGTTTTCTTCTTGTGCGTCATTCTTCGCTACTAGTTTAATATGAGTCTATATCTTTTATTGATTCTTTCGCTGTTCTTTTATTAATGCAGTACGCCCGCATGTCTCATGCTGTCACTTCTGATCTTCAAAGGAAGATTCGCACTCTGGAAGCAGAAAATACTAAGCTCAAGGGCGATTACTCTTCTAGCTCCAGTCGCGTGGAAGAACTCCACAATAGAAATGAACAATTAGTTGGTATGTATCTTTTCCTCCTTCTTTATTCTTCGTCATTTTCGTTCTTCTTTTAATTGTCCGTTCTTGCAGAAATTTACAACTTAACTGACGAGGTCATTCACTATCCTGTTGATGATGAGATCCTTCTAGAACATCTAAATTCTTCTTTAAATAACATTGTTGATGTTTATTTAGAATCTCTTAACCCAGTGGAATTGAATTCTAAATATGAAATGCTTAAAGTTGAACATAAGAGCATGTTATCCACTTGCAATAGCTTTAGGCGTCGTTATGTGAAGCCAAAGAATTGACTAAAGTTTTGGGAGCGAAAATAAAGATCTTGTAATTGAAAAGGATAATATCTCTCTCAACGGCGCGAAGGCTTTAAAGGAATTTCATGATGTTAATCTCCAAGTTCAAGTGGAGAGAGATCGAGCTTTAAGCGAAAAGAACGTGCTGATAGAGCGAGATAATATGATTCACTCTCGACTTCTTATAGAAAATGAGGTTGAGTTTGAATGGGATGCTAGGGTTATTGATAATGCTAGGAAGGATTTATCCATAAATGCTAGCTTAGAGGATGATCATGTCGCATTGGTTAAGGATACTATTTCTAAAAAAGAAGGTTGTTTATTATTCTTATCCATTTGTTATTTCCTGAATTCCCATTCTTATGTGGTTTTAACCTTCTGATTTCCTTTCGCAGATGATGAGAAGAAGTATCTTGAGAAAATTGAGAATCTAGAGGCGAGATGTTCCGCTCGTGACTCTAAATATCGCAGACTCAAGAAAAAGTTGGCTATCACTGTTTCCAATTTGAGCAAGGATGTTGTTCGCGTTCGTGACGCGGCTGTTAAGAAAGTTTGCGTTGATAATAACATTCCTCTGTCGAATTATAATTTCACTGAAGTCTCTCCTAATGAAGAAGGTTCTGATATCTCTCATAGTGAGGGAGAATATGAGGAATATGAAGAGACTGATGAGAAGGGCAGAGGTTCTGAGGCTGAGGAGGGTAATGGAGATGACATGGGTGGAAAATAGCTATTCTTTCTGAAGATCTTTTCTCTCTTTTCGCACTTGTAAATTCTTTGTCAGTTCTTTGTTTACCGGATATTTCCTAGTCTCTGAGATTTTTTCTTCAATGTGAATTCCTAAGCATTTGATGCTTCTTTAATGTAAATTCTCCTTTTGTTGCACCTGCACTTATTAAAAAATGAAAAGCAAAGTACTGTTCTTTTCAACAGTTGGAGTTAATCCCGTGGTAATAACATATTCATTAATAATAATAGATAATCTCATGTGTGAATCTATCATATGGGGGCGAGTAGCACTCCTTTATATGCTTGCATTCCCATTCTTGCCTCTGTTAGTCGCCACAAGATGATTGATTTATGCAGATGTTATGTAGTACTATGTATGAATTTTCATTTATTCATGGGAATTGTTATATGTAAAATTATCATGTATACGTGTATCTGCCTTGTGCGATATTTTATTATACGGTGATCTATCATTATGCGGTATTTCATTATGCGGTGATCTATCATTTATGCGGTGATCTATCATTTATTTATTTACATACTTCGTGTATACAACTCAATAATTTAATATCATGTCTGAATTACCTTTTCTTTACCTTGCCTTACGAATGTGTCTTTGTTTTCTGCCTCAACTATATTCTGTTTTATTATTTCGCGTCTATACATCTTTTTATTTCTCCTTGTAAGAAATACCCTTTGTATTTTTATTGTGTGATTATGTCTGTGCGTTATTTGCTCTCTCATTATGTCCCGCAAAAAAATATTAGTTTCAATTTTATTTTTCTCATGAGGTTTTATTTAGCCTCCCTAATCAAATGTCTAATTTTGCCTAAGATATGATTTTGCTTCTGTGCGGCGAAATCACAGGCAGTCTTTACATTTTCATGTAATGACCCATTGATCTCGCCTTATCATCTTCTCGTATTATTGCCTCTACAGGATGTATTGACGCACAAATACGACAAGTCTTATTACCCCCGTGAGTAAAAAGCCTCATGATATTTGCGTTTTTTGACACAATTCAGCTCCCTAATGGAGGGTGTCGTCCTTATATTCCCCCTGACTGCCACTTAAAGGAAGCTTACCCCTACCAGGTTGGGGTGGGCTCTTCCCATCCAGTTATGCAACAATCAGTTGTTTTCACGACCTCTTATCCCTCCGCCGATATGGCTTGTGGTCACGAGACCGCACCCTAAATGGGGTTTCTTGAGGACCGAGTGCATCATAGTCAGGACTTGTCAAGAGCGGTCAGGTACGCTCCAGACGCCCCAGGCACTTTTGACTCAACCGTGTACCCCGGCACCCTGATCGAGTTTCTGCATTCCTTAGGAGAGACCTCGTCACCTTAATCTTTCGACTAAGGCACCTCTCCTGGATGGGCTTTCGTTTCACCCTAAATCTCCATGACTCAGGTTTCAAGGTCGGTGTAGCTTTCCCCCAAGTCATGCTTACTAGGTTTTCCCCAATTATGACGTGCGTTAGGTGTTATCTTTGCCTCTTGATGTATATGCAAACTAGGGTGCACGCCATAATTGGATGCCTAACCTCCCTAGTTAGAGTCTTTTCTTCAGTTGCCTTCTATTAAGGTCTTATTATAAGGTCTTATTTTTGCCTTTTTATGATATGATATAATTGATTTGCATGAAGAAGAAGAACTTTTTCATTTGCATTCATACTCTTGATTAGTACAATTCTGATGTCTTCTTTATTTATTTATTCTCCTACATAATAACTACCTCTTAAAGAACTTTATATTTGAGATAACTTGTTTATTTCTTTCGCCTTCTATGCTTCATTGAGTTCGCGTATGTTTTCCAATATCTTTACTCGCATACATTTTATTTCTTCTGGTGCGCCATGACTGCCGCATGGACCATATTTCTTTAAATATACTTGGTTCCAAAGTTGACCGGATGGCTTTCCTTCTTTGTCATCTATTAATTCATACATTGCATTTCCAACAACTTTCTTGACCCTATATGGTCCATCCCATGCGTCCTCCAAGCTTCCTTTACCATTTCTTTGGTATGGTGGTTTCTGCCTCAACATCAATTCTCCTTCCTGGAATTCGCTCTTCTTGACACACTTGCTATGTTTATTCTCTCGTGCAGTTGTTGCCTCCTTGACTGAAGCTTTCCTTATTTCATTTTCCTTGTTCACAGCATCTACTATTAATCTCTCCCCTCGCTTTCCTTCTTGTATCTGCTTTTTCCAATTTCTTCGCTTGCTTGCGCGTTCTTCACATTTATCAACATCAATCTCATGACAGGTTCTTCCTTCATTTGGATCTCCTCTTATTACTCCAATACCTTGAGGTAAGGGGAACTTGATGCATTGGTGGAAAGTTTAGGCCACTCCCAGAATACCATGTAACCATGGTCTGCCTATCAAAGCATTATATGGAGATTCTACATCGACAACGCAAATTACTATTTCTGTGGATATGCTCTTTACTGGAATTCGCATCGTTATTTGCCCCTTTGGCTTAGTGGACGATCCATTGTAATTGTAGATCTTGTAGGTAGATGAGATGAGGTCCTCATCTCATCCACCCATAGTATTGTATGTATGATAGAACATTATATCGACTGAACTTCCAGGATTTATTAGTATTCTATTTATAACCCATGTCTATGCGTCATCCTCCGCATCTTCATCAGCTTTTGCTTTTGGGTTGATTTCCAACTTGACCACTAATGGGCTCTCGTGCGGTTCCACCTCCTGGTACTTCTTCTGCGGTAAAATAAATAGGTTGTCTCTGCCAATCTTTCAGTGGTGATACCTTTTCCAGGTTACCATCTCTTGCATAAACTCGGCTTAGGACATTATCGTGGAAATCTTCTATGCTTCTGAAAGAATGTATTATCGAATTGCAATATAAATTCTTCGCTTTCGCCCCTACTTGAATCAGATATGTGTTCCTTCCTGCCTCCATACCTGGTGCATGCCCTTCTGGTGGTGGTGGTAGATTCTGTTGTGGTTGCACTAGAAAGTGGTTTAGCTTCCCCTGATCAATCATTATGAGTATAATTTTCTTCACTTTTCTGCAGTTGCTGGTGGTGTGACCGTGAAAACGATGATTAACACAGAATTCTCTACTTCTTCTCCCTGGTGGTGGATCATTTCCCATATTTGGTGGCTCTGGAATGTCTTCCATTAAAATTACCGCTTCCCAGATTTTGTTTATCGCAGTGTTTAGATGTGGCATCTGTATCTGCTCCCAAACCACTTTATTACCTGCTGGGCCTTGGTTATAATATTGTTTTTGCCCTCCATAACCTTTTGGTTGGTTATCAAGCCTTTGAATCTTGTTACTTCCTCCATGATTATTTAACTGTCTTTCTCTGTATTCTCTTTCAAACTCTTCTTGATCTCTACTGCCCATGGCTACTAGATTTTTCTCTTCCTCCATTACATTCTTTCCTTGACTCCCCTGGGATGTACTTGCAACAATGTTTGTTGTTCTTGGAAGCAGACTAGCATTTCCTTCTTTTGCGTTTGTGACCGCAACTGGGTAAGACTCCATTTCTCTTTTTTTTTCTTCGAGAGCGATATATTCTTCTTGATATTCGCGTAGCTCTGCCATGGTTATTGTATCTTTTGTCCTGAATATCTGCATATATAATAAATCTATAAGAAAAAGTGCATTAATGAAGGCTAGTATAAGGTTTCTCTCATCTACTCGTCCGACCATTTCAGTACAAATGCTCCTCCAACGCGTGGTTAAATTGCGCAAGCTCTCATTGATTCTTCTGCGTAAGCTGAACACTTTTCGATACCTGGTCTTAGCATGTTATTGCTGATGTATTGTCCGAAGCAGATATTTTGTAAGTGATGAAATGATCGAATGGTTCCTACTGGCAATCCTTCAAACCATTGCAAGGCTTCCCCTATCAGGCTCGCCGGGAAATATTTACATAACACCGCGTCATTTTCCTCCCATTGTAACAGGGATCGACTATACGCCCTTATATGTTGCACTGCACATGTGCTTCCATCAAAGATGTTAGTAAATACAAGTAGGTTGCATTTAGGAGGTACTACTGCGAGTTGTATTCGTCTTGCAAATGGTGTTTTTCCCGCTTCCTCTATTGCTTCATCTAATTGTCGCCTACCACCATCTCTTCGCGTCGTCATAATTTCTCTCATCTCCACCAATTCTCTAAGGATTTCTTCACTCATGATTTGGTTTGCATCTTGCTGCATGGGTCTTTTCAACCTTGCGTGCCTTACTCTGTTTTCATGTTGATTAGAGATTTTTCGTGGTTGTAGTAGTGAAGGTTCAAACTCTCGGATTTGTGAAGGATAATTTTTTTTTAGACTTAATAAAAATAAATAAATAATTTTATATGCACAATATTAACAAAATATGGGAGAGAATTTTTACCGGGCATCAGGATTCCACCATTCACCAAAATTTATGTGATTCAATAACAATTCTTATCATGCAATTCTAGACAATATACCTCCAATCAAAGGAAATTGTGATTCTAATCGTTGCCTAAATTAGATTTTGAAAACATCCACTGTTAATCGCGAGCATGAAGTATCAAAAGCAATTTACTAAGCATACTCCATCAAGAGAAAACACAATTGATTAATAAAAATCATTTACTCCATTTTTATTCGGTGCAATTAATCATAAAAGAGTTACATAAATAAATTTAAATAAATTTTACCACATAACTTTTGGAAGAATGGCTTCCTCCGTCACCCCTGGGATTGGGTTTAGCTACTCATGATGAAAAACCTCTCAAATTGATTCATTGATACTCAAAAGTTGTTTACAATCAAGAGAAAATGGAGAAAAACGGTTTACAACAGTGTTTGCGACACATATAGAGCGTTCAAAAAGAACGATACAACAGAGGTGTTGTTATTCCGAAGTCGGGGAAAGGAATTGAGTATTGTCGCAATTAAGCGACACTAATCAACGACTGTCTCTGAGGGTATTATGTTCTTCGTGTTCTTCCTTGCACCAGCAGTAAGCTTTTCTCCTGCGTGACTTTCTTTCGATTCTTCTCGGCTCCTAAAATCTCCCAAAGACTCTCCAACTCTTCTAAACTCTTTAGCCTTGTATTTATAGTGTTTTAGAACAAAAATATCCGACCATAACACCGTATAATCTCCCATTAATACCGTCATTGCTCGCTGCCCATATTTAACAATAATTTCCATTTTTGGCTTCTACACACGTAAACTTTGATCATGCACGCTCTAGTTAACCTTCCCCACGCCTCCGAAGTCATCGAACTCCTCCAAAACACTCCATGCATGGCAAACACACAATCAAACTCGTGTTACAGGACACGTTGCTCTGTTTTGAGCTCGTGACTCAAACCAGGATTTCCAGCCAATTCCGATCGAATCCGATGCCCACAATGTGTTCCCTATCCCATATCACAACTTCCCACCAAATTTCAGCGATTGAATCGCACTAAAACACCTTCATTTTCTCGATCACAAATCTGCCAGTTTTGATATTTTTCCCGCCAAAAAGCTGCTTTTGAATTTAAAGAGAAGATGGATGCCCCTTAACCAGAGCTTGGGTGCGAATAGCAATTGGGTGGAAATAGTAATTTTTGGGTGGAAATAGTAATTTTTATGGGTTCCTCCGGGACATTTCTGGGATGCTTCCGGTGCATTTCTGGGGTGCCTACGATACATTTCTCCGGGGTGTAAAACACTGCTTTTTGAGCCCATTTCGCCGCAAGGGCTTATTTCTCTAAAAATTCCTACAAAGACATAAAAGAACACAATAAATACAAAATTGAGCACTAACAATACATACAATAGAGACATATTAGACATAAATGCGTCTATCAACACCCCCAAACTTATTATTTGCTAGTCCTCGAGCAAATTTATTCTAGAAAGGAAAATCATTTGAACCCCTAGGTGGCCCTAGTGGCGGAGTGTTGTCTCCGGAGGGTTTACCAGAGGTGTACCCACAAAACCTTTACTCCATACCCTAGCTATCTACGCAAAACCTTGGAAAGCACTAAAGAACCTCCTTGGTTGGCATACAATTATTGACTCTAAGAGGAAGAACCCTGATGCGAAATTCCAATTGTTGTACACGAGTTTGCACTCAAGCATACTAAAATTCATATAAGTGACAGAGCTCTACTAAGATAGTTTCACGATGGACATCATACTCGGAGTCAGACTAATCACATGAAAAGATTAAGAAGATGGAAAAAGAAAAATGTAGATGGTTGAAAAGCGAACGGTGTTTCCCATATCTGTCTGAAGGCCTCTGCCAAGATGAACCTAACCTAAATGACTGAGATACCGGTCTGACTAATATTAACACACTGGCATATACAAGGGAACCAGTGGTTAATAATCCTAACTCTAGGTCAACACAACTGGCATATACAAGGGTACCAGTGGTCGACTTTATTAAACACACATTTATTTAAGAACTAACAACATGATTGGACCTTGTGGACCGAAGCGCATGTTTCTTGTCAGCAGATTACATGGTGATTCCCGTGGATCCTGCATTCCACGCTTGTTTAGGCGACGGAGACAGGGAGAACACACACATATTGCTATCCAAGTGTTAGTATTTATTCCGATTGGTCTACTGGTCTGGTCTATTTTTTTTTTTTTTGAAAAGGTAACTCAGTCACTCTATTTCACCCTAGCAAAGGTAACAACTTGAATCGTGTGCCCCACCAAATCACTTGAAATAAAGAAAACTAAAAATAGAAAGTGAAAAGGACTCGACGAGATATGGCGAAACTATCATGTTAATTCTAACACCTGAGCTCTGTGCTTTTATGAATAGACTCTATAGATGTTTCCATCTAGTCAGATTGGTTCCTCAACTCCTAAAACAAAAATGTTTCCATCCACTTAGATTGGTTAGTGCTATCCTTAATAGGCGTAAATTTCTAGGCTCTGGAGTTTATTTATTGCAACTAAAAAGTTTCTCCCATACCCCCAAACTTAAAATTAACATTGTCCTCAATGTTCTAAAGATGAAATTAAAAGCATGAACAAGGAGAGACAGTTACTATTTGAAGCAAAAGAGTGAAGGAAGGATATTACCGGGTTGCATGAGATTGGGTTACCTCCCAAGAAGTGCTAAGTTTATAGTCTTCAGCCAGACTAAGAAAGGTTTAATCACCTCGAATCATATAGCAATAGCCGAAATAATTGTGGGTTATCGAAACCAAATAGAGCTATCACAAGTAAAAGGAATCTGCAACAAGCCAAGAAAATGAACATGTACTGCATACCCTTATCTAGTTTCCTGATTAAGATACCTATGTCCCATTGTGGTTCAGGTTCAGGTTCTATGAAAGGATCTTGATAGAATATTTTCATTGGATGCACTTCCTCATAGCTAAGATCCAACAGTTCAGGTTTAAAAGTCTGGAAAAACTCAATTAAAAATAATAACAACCTGAATAACTGGGGATCCTTAAAGTCAATCAGATTTGACTTACACAGCTGACCACAAAGAGAGTGGTGGTCTTCCTTAAACAGATGTGTCGACCCTAATCTCCTAAAGTAATTAGGTTTAGTCTCAAAACTTAATAATTGACACATCTGAAATTTATATGTTCCCACAATTGGTAGAAAAGTTTTTGGTGGGAAAACAAAGTCAATCTTGGTATTATTGCCTGGGCTAACCTCATCAACCAGAGGATGGGTTTCTAACAGTTGAGACTCGTGTTGAATATTATTAAGTTCGGGAAAACGAGTACGAAGATAGTCTTGTAAGATGGTTGAGGCATTGATGTCAAGTCCCACGTGAGGGATTTTTGTAAGAGTTAAAGAACATGGAGAATGATAATCACCCCCAAACTTAGAGTTTTCGGCGTCTTTAGGTAGACTGGTCATAATCTCCCTAATTTCTAGGTCATCAGATTCCTGAAAGTGGGCGATTGATTTTTCTAAGTCAGGTTCATCCCCGCTAATCTCTACGAGTTCATCTAAGACTATTGTTTCTAAATCGTTTGACTCGAAAACAGTACTCTCAAGATAAACTGGTTCCTCTAAACCATCATCGGTTTCGTAATCATCGTCTAAAACGAGGGTATTTCTAGTCAAATCCTCGTCCTTTTGAATAGGTAAATAATTATTAAAATTATTTGGATTTGAACTAGAAATATCATTATAATCATCATCACCATCCTCCTCCTCATCATCATCACAATATAATTTTTGATATTCACGAATTCTCAAGCTTTGTTCCTAACTACATGGTCTATATTTATAATATTTCTCATAGATCGTTAGAGGTGATTTCTCAATAAAAGTTGGAGTATCCATATATCGCTGCCCACGCATATATTCACCAAGAGTCATTTCCGAAGACGTCTCTTGATAACGAGAATTTCTAGACATATATTCTCGTAACGTCATCTCAGGTGGCGTCTCCTGAAAAGGATTCATCACCGAGGAAACACAAACTACAGAGGAATTCTACACAATCACAAACAAGGCTGACTCGACCAAATCAAACCTATAAATTCTAGCAAACAAAAAGCATGATGGCTCCACTTAGATTGTTTCTAGACCAGCTTCTATCTTTCGAAAGGGAATTCGTTGCAATTTGAGCAAACCCCTCTGGAATCAATCCGAGTCAAAGTAAGTTTAATAGAGACGAGGGAAGCTTAGTAGATCTTTGATACCCAAGGCCTCACCGCATTAGAAGGCGGCGCAGTCACGCATTCAATTCACAGAAACCATCATGAACTTTGAAGTGTGCTTAAAGAGCAACCAATATTTTTCGAACGAGTTTCCTATTAAGCTCGTTACCCTATAGGTCTCGTTCTAGTCAAAATTTTAGGCTTAGGATCGCGTTTGGTTTCGTTTTCCTAAGGCGGGAAAGAAGAGAACGGTGATGAAATCCGAACCCTTATCTTGTATTGGCCAGGCCTTGCCCTTTACTAGGAATTTAAAACAGTCGTATTCAAGTCCTCAACATATATTCACCTTAAGGCAAACAGTAAACCCGCTTGCAGGAGATTCGCGGGTGTTTAGAAGTTTACCTCCCGTACCAGACGGGCGAAGAACCACTGTAGTCGACTCGGGCCACTGACTCCGGTGTCAGTGTGCGAACCCGAGGGGCCGAGACGATATAGTAATCGTCGTCCTTCTCTGCAAACAGTTTGTATTTAATTTTTTTTTTAATTTATAACCCTTCCGTAGGGTTTTAACAATAATGTCCAATGTTCAATGTCCGGAAAAAAATAATGTCCAAAAATAAAAGATTACAAAAATAAAAACTTTAATTACAGTTCCTAAAAAAAAAAATTAATAAAAAATAATATCTAAAAAATAATAACAAAAAAAAAGTCCTTCGTCTTCTTTCCGTTCTTTTTGCTTTAAGCTTTGCTCCTAGTCTTTATGAAATCGCCAAAAATCTTTGACAACTTCTTCTTCTTCTTTTTCTTTTCGAACCAAGCCTCAAAACCTGTATCACATAGACATATACCCAAAGAACGTAAAAAAGAACAAAGAAAAATAAATCTAAAAAAAAAAATTCTACCTAAACACAATTCCGCGTCGGCGGCGCCAAAATGATTAGAGATTTTTCGTGGTTGTAGTAGTGAAGGTTCAAACTCTCGGTTTTGTGAAGGATAATTTTTTTTTAGACTTAATAAAAATAAATAAATAATTTTATATGCACAATATTAACAAAATATGGGAGAGAATTTTTACCGGGGACCAGGATTCCACCATTCACCAAAATTTATGTGATTCAATAATAATTCTTATCATGCAACTCTAGACAATATAACTCCAATCAAAGGAAATTGTGATTCTAATCGTTGCCTAAATTAGATTTTGAAAACATCCACTGTTAATCGCGAGCATGAAGTATCAAAAGCAATTTACTAAGCATACTCCATCAAGAGAAAACACAATTGATTAATAAAAATCATTTACTCCATTTTTATTCGGTGCAATTAATCATAAAAGATTTACATAAATAAATTTTACCACATAACTTTTGGAAGAATGGCTTCCTCCGTCACCCCTGGGATTGGGTTTAGCTACTCATGATGAAAAACCTCTCAAATTGATTCATTGATACTCAAAAGTTGTTTACAATCAAGAGAAAATGGAGAAAAACGGTTTACAATAGTGTTTGCGACACATATAGAGCGTTCAAAAAGAACGATACAACATAGGTGCTGTTGTTCCGAAGTCGGGGAAAGGAATTGAGTATTGTCACAATTAAGCGACACTAATCAACGACTGTCCCTGAGGGTATTATGTTCTTCGTGTTCTTCCTTGCACCAGCAGCAAGCTTTTCTCCTGCGTGACTTTCTTTCGATTCTTCTCGGCTCCTAAACTCTCCCAAAGACTCTCCAACTCTTCTAAACTCTTTAGCCTTGTATTTATAGTGTTTTAGAACAAAATATCCGACCATAACACCGTATAATCTCCCATTAATCCCGTCATTGCTCGCTGCCCATATTTAACAATAATTTCCATTTTTGGCTTCTACACACGTAAACTTTGATCCTGCACGCTCTAGTTAACCTTCCCCACGCCTCCGAAGTCATCGAACTCCTCCAAAACACTCCATGCATGGAAAACACACAATCAAACTCGTGTTACAGGACACGTTGCTCTGTTTTGAGCTCGTGACTCAAACCAGGATTTCCAGCCAATTCCGATCGAATCCGATGCCCACAATGTGTTCCCTATCCCATATCACAACTTCCCACCAAATTTCAGCGATTGAATCGCACTAAAACACCTTCATTTTCTCGATCACAAATCTGCCAGTTTTGAATATATTTTTCCCGCCAAAAAGTTGTTTTTGAATTTAAAGAGAAGATAGATGCCTTTTAACCAGAGCTTGGGTGCGAATAGCAATTGGGTGGAAATAATAATTTTTGGGTGGAAATAGTAATTTTTATGGGTTCCTCTGGGACATTTCTGGGATGCTTCCGGTGCATTTCTGGGATGCCTACGATACATTTATCCGGGGTGTAAAACACTGCTTTTTGAGCCCATTTCGCCGCAAGGGCTTATTTCTCTAAAAATTCCTACAAAGACATAAAAGAACACAATAAATACAAAATTGAGCACTAACAATACATACAATAGAGACATATTAGACACATAAATGCGTCTATCACATGTCTATTTTGATGCACAGCCTCTTGTATCTCTCTCACTTCAGCATCCTCTCTTCTTCTTCTGCGTCTTTCTCTTTCATCCCTTGCATGCATTTGTGCGGCATTATTCCTTTCATCTTCCTCTGCGCGGTCATGTTGATTTCTTAACATTTCTCTTCCTTGCAATATAATTCTTCCCTGTTCTTCATCATCTTCATCATCCTGGTCATGATGTATGCAATAACGTTCGCCTTGTTATTCACGTCTATTGCCTCTGTGACCCTCTTGCATGCGGTAATTATCGCCCTGCTGTACGTACCGATCATCAGCTGGTTGTTGCTCTACGTGATGTTCACCGCGTTGGCCATGTATGTTATCATCTTCCTGAAAATTTTCAACAATGTTATCTAAAGGTTGTTCTTGTCTGGTATCTCTTCGACTAGATTGGCTACGTCTTGACGTACTCCTGTTTTTCCTTGACCTTGAGCTTGCACGTGTTGTGCTTCTTGATCTTTGCTCCTGTAATCTTATGTTCTCTTCTCTTAGGTCATTATTTTGACGCGTCAAATTCACACGTTCTTCGTCTTCTCTCCTTCTTTTTGAAACCAACCTTTGTCGAAGTTCCTCGATTGTCATGTTCTCTTCATTCCCTTCTATTAGTCATGTGTCTCCAGTTCTTTGCTCTTCTTCTTCTGTTGAATCTATATTTGCCGTGTGAACGCTCACTTTATCGTAGCCGATGGTATTGTTCTCCGCTGGTTCTTGTTGGATCTGAGTTTGGGCTTGATTTCTTCTATTGTTCCTTTCTACCATCCTTGAGGATTCAGCGATTTCGCTTCTTCTTCTTCCTGCGATCCTTCTGCTCCTTCTAGTTGATACTGCTTGTTCTGTTGTAAATGATTGTCTTACCATTTTTACTTTCTTGTAACAATAAAGGAAAATTTTCTCTTTAAAGAACTGAAAACTTAAACAATGAAGATTGTTTTTCTGAGATTGAAACTTTTGATTGAATTTTTGATATCTAAACTTCTAAACTTTCAAAGATTCCTCATAGGGCGACGAAAAACTATGAACAATTTTAAGCTTGTTTTTTAAGTAGATTCACCAACATGATATATCATCCGAGTTGATTTCTAGCGCCAAAATGTAGTTGCAGGAAATCCTACAACCACATCCTTAGTAAAATCTATAGAACAATCTAAGTAATCATCATAAGAATCATAAGAACTTTCATCAAACCAGATACAAAGTTATGAGAAAACCCTAACTTGGGAAGCAAATAATCTTTCTCTCTCCTAAATATCTTGTCTAAACTCTCAAAAAGATCTCTCCTTCAATACAAGGTCGCTCGGCTCCTTATATAGGAGTTTACATAGTGGAGGACAGCTAATAAAACCCCTAATTTCGGATCTGACATGCGTCAATGTCGCGCAGACTTTATCATTGACGCACTGTTTCTTTACTACCGCACGACTCTTCACACTTTACTCGTGATTTAGGTGACGTCATCTGATGCGTCATTCTAGATATGTTATACGCGTTTATGTTCGCTTGCTACCCATGGAGTTATCTCGCATACATAATAGGTGTGCGGTATTTTGTACCCACACATATGTAATTTATTGTTGTCCATTTCTCTTTCATTCGACCTTTTATTTTCCTTTTTGTATAGAAAAAGGATCACAACGATGAAATGTGAAATTTGTTATCTAACTCAACATTAATATAGTTATTTGAATTTTGCGATCAAACCTTTTTTCTTTCCTAATTAGATCATATAGACATATATTAATTGAGCTTGCACAGTTAGACTCTTTGCTCTCAGTTCTTATTGATTTATTTCCTTTCATCACACTTGATTTCTCAATTACGCAAAATAAGTTCCATATGAAATAACATCAATATCGGGAATAGAATAATCACCAGAAACAAAACTGTATTTGGCATCATCCACAACCTAGGATAGACTTGTATGAGATTCAGATGTGATTAATTGGTAAAAAATAAACTCATTTTGTTATTATTGTACGAATCATTATACCAATTTTTAAGTAGTTTGAAACCTTAGTGTAAAACCTTGGTTAAATGAATATGGTTAAACCGTTGATTTGTTCGATTATACTGTATATTAAATCGATTAAGGAAAAACCATTGCAAAGTTCATTATATAAATGTAAGAAATATATGATATTCAAATTATATCAATCTTACTTTACAAATAACGTGATTTGGGAAAGAAATTATGTTGGCAAATAATGATCAAGGAAAAATTTCCCTTCCAAAATCTGCAGAGAGAAAGGAAGAAGCCAGAAAAAAAGATAGAGATGTCGGATTTTAATGACGAGGCATGGATTAATTTATGTTACCCATATCAAATGACATAATTTCGTCCATCAATATCTCGACATCAAATGTCCATAGGAGCGTGTCAAAACTTGTCAAGGATCCCTTCCCAATTTTGAATTGAAATCACAAACTAAACAGATGGCAGCAAACAACGCATGCAATATATGAAAGCTTTATTATATCATGTGTTTAAAATAAAATCACTCGTATCATTTAAATTGCATAATTTGGCAGTTCACTTGCCTTCATCGTCATTAAAGTTTGGACATGTTGCTTATTTAAATAACGTGTTTACAGTTTCTACTAGTAGACTCCAATAAAATTTCACTTTAAATGTCATTTAGGGTGGATGTGTTCTCCTTGTATTAATTTTTCTCTCACCGAGTTTGATTTAATTTTCAGAGTTCGGAAATATAAAATTGTTTCTTCACCAATGACGGTGACTATTTCTACGTGCATTAGGACTTCTCTTTCCTATTCACATCCAAATAAACAATGGTTTTAATTGGTGACGCATTATCACTAGAGAGAAAAAATTGGAGTCACTAAAAATATTAAACAAATTTAATGTGTGAAAAAAAGAACATTCATTAGAAACTTCTAAATTTAGAATGAGATTTGTTTTTCTTATATACAAATATAAGTTTTCTAACCATTTTAGGAAACCTCTGATAACCATATTGTATCTTTTCATTTCCTAGTACAATTAAGACAATAAAAACAAAGATTCATACTCTCAATTTATCTACATATTGATCATGTAATCAAAAGTAAAATAGGCAACAACCAAACTTCACAACTATTTTTGTTTAATTTAGTATTGGATCACTTAAGAGATGGAGACAATAAATTGCGTATTATAACAAGAGTTACACAATTCCGTAAGCTTTGTATGTTTTTAACGAGTACCTTCAAGGGTGATGTGTACCTATTAAATATTCAAAGAATGTATACCACACGATCAAATGTAAACTTTGTAATTCCTGCCTCTATTTTTCTATATCTTCGAATTCTGGATAGGATTTTAATGAACATAACGGTTTTGAGTTCACTTGTTAATTTTGTACCCAATAGAGTGTGATAATCCTTAGATCACCATCTTTTGTTTTATCTGATGAATATCATCATCGTTTGCTTGCAATTTACAATTTCTTTATGTTTTTTTTTATGTTTTTTGTTTTCTTAGCAGTTAACAACATAATTATTTCTTGTTTGTTGTATAGTTTATGTTTTTCTTTGCCTCCATATTTTGTTTGTGATTAGAAAACATATGGAATTTGTTTGTGATTAGAAAACATATGGAATTTGTCTTTGTACCATAAGTAATATATGTGTCCCATTTTTCAATATTGTCATCGTGCTTCTTTAGTTTTTCTTCAGCCTTTGCCGATATTATATTCTGTTTATTTGCGTGGATCTAACATTTTCTGTGAATGTGTAAGAAGGATCATCAAGATATTATCCAATGGCTGGTAAAGGAACACCATAATTACTGCTCATAATTTGTGCTTACAACAAGAGAAAAAATAAATCTACTAGACCACATGGATCATGGTCATATGCATCAATGTAGTATGTGCATGAATGTAGCGTTGATAAGTTTAGAACATGAATATCGCCTTTCCTAGTGCTTTTTCACCCGATGAAGTACCCTAATAGAAAATTCCTTGTCATAATACTATTTTAACGAATGAACCTTTACTATTTGTACCAAATGAATCCTTTTTCTTCGTAATACTTCATTTCACATGATGTTGGCGTTTTGGGACGTTATACAATAATGTATTATGGGGAAATAGTATTTATTTCCCATCAACGTCATGAAGAAGCATGCGTCCTAAAATGCCGGCATCATGGGAAATCAATTATTGCAAGCAAATAGGTTTG
This sequence comes from Papaver somniferum, assembly GCF_003573695.1. Taxonomy (NCBI): domain Eukaryota; kingdom Viridiplantae; phylum Streptophyta; class Magnoliopsida; order Ranunculales; family Papaveraceae; genus Papaver; species Papaver somniferum. The sequence goes on from NC_039358.1 coordinate 137,218,989, forward strand.
GTCCCTTGGGAACAAATAGTAAAGGTTCATTCTTCAAAAGAGTATTATGACAAGTATTTTCGATTGGGGTGCTTCATCGGGTGAAGAAGCACTAAAAAGGGTGAGAAAATTAAACGCGATGAATGATGGAAGAATAAACCCATAGTCAAACGATCTTACCAAATTCTCAATGATGAACCTGTGGATGACTAGAGATATCAATACTCTTCTAAGAAAGACTCACCCTAATACTTCATTTATATTATAGAGCCTCTACCATGCACGTACACTTTTAGGATCACACTCTTATGTTCATATAAGATTGGCCGGGTTATTCTCAACGGGTTCTCCCAACTATTTATATAGCATAAAGCTTATAATATTGCATAATCCCTTATTGAATTTTGAGCACGAACACAATTCTCTCAACTACTCTAATATTTCGAAAATTTTCCATAAAACGATCATTAATTCCAATTTAAAAACTTAATTGCATAACCAAATATGATATTTTTCTGAATTAAAAGAAACAATGTCTTCACTATTAGTATTGTACTTTATCCGGTCATGTAAAATACATTCGTTACAACGAGTCTAAATGGTGTTCTAAAACCATGACATGCAGGTCCCAATTAAATTTTATTGCTTACAAACAATTTAATTTCTTTAACTTTAGATTAGTATTTAGGACCAAACTAGCCTTCGACCAATAGGAGTCAAGATGCTAAGCTTCACTCTAATTTGAGAAAAATTAGAGTAATTCATGTCTTCACATGCATTGACGTCTTCACATGAAAATTGAGTGAGATAATTATATTTTGTGTGTTGACACAAAATTGAGAGAAACACACTAGTTTGTATGCTTGCACCAAATTGGCAAATAATTAATTTTTGTGTGTTGTAACAAAATTAGGCGAAAAAAACAATTTTGTGTATTGACACAAAATTGAATAAAATAAGTAAATTTTGTGTCTTAACACAAAATCGTTAAATTTTGTTATTCTTGTGTATAACAAGGAAACTACTTGGTTTCCGCTGGCATAGTTGTGATGCTCTTGATCAGGTACCCTCATGCATAACTTAATTAAACACTTCAGTGAATCCATGTTATTCAGTTGAGAATGAACATGGAAGTCAGGTCGGTATTAGGAGTTCAGCTGAGGAACATAACATTAAATAAATACTCATAGGCTCTACACTAGTGAGCCATTCATCTAGGAGTTTAAGATTTACTTTGGTAAAAAATATAGGACACATGAGAGTGTTGCAGCATGCACCAATACTATTCTGATAATTTTTTATATATGTAAATACTGAATTACACAACAAATACAATTGTACATATATATGTGTATATTTTCTGAATTCAGTCGGGCGAAGTTGATGAACATATATATACATACAGGAAGAGAGGCATAAATACTCATCAGGTCCTAATGTATTGATTAAATTCTTTGCAGAATGAAGACATGTCAAAAATCAGTAAACTACCTCCGTCACCACTCAAAAACCATTATGGTTTATCGTAGAATTTTCACCGAGTCTTATATGAGAATGTAATGTTTGGTCCATTTAAGGACCGACTTAGATTAGTTTGGTCCTTGATTGTTTAAAAGTATTCAAAAGACCAATTGTGGATAGTAGGTCATTTTAAGAAATGAACCGTAGGACTCCAGTTACTTTCTTAAGTTGAATTGCAGTTTTCGCATATCATTTCACAAACTAAACTGTGGATAATGATTTATTCTCAATAAAATGCAGTTTAGTAGGTTATTTCACGAAATGAGCTGCAATTTTAGCAGGTCATTTCAGAAAATGAATTGTGGATAACAATTTGTTATGGGTATAATAATTTGCTTCTAATAACTAAGTTTTGTATATTTGCGCCTATTAAGAAATTTTCTTTTTGTAATGAAGCTGAAAGAATACTACCACAATAACCGAAAATAAAGTAAAAAACTGAGAGCAAAATATACTAAAGATATTATGAGATTTATGCTTAAACACGAGAGAGATGGTGATTTACATAGTGCTCGAAACTGTTTGATTTGTCTAAGAAACTACGATGGAACATGATTGTTTAAGCAACAATAAATATAAGAATCGTAGTTCTATCTAGTTAATCACTACAAGAAAACCTGGAATAGCCGACTGGTCCAAAATTGTCGGCTAAAGTCCATTTTGACTACGACTGGGATTTTCCAAGTGAATTTGGTAGTCAGAGTTAGTATCAGGCAAGCTAGTCATGCGATAAGGTTGCCCAACTTTGTAATCGCCTAAATTTTGTCCCACTACAAATTTGTGAGAAAAACTGGATGTGGCATAAATTTGATACTTCGAAATAAGCAGTGGCCATGTAGTTGTTATGGCCGACTTCGTTTGATATTTGGAAAATTATTCAGTGACATAAACTTGGTACTTCGAAAATAAGCAGTGTCCATGTCGTTGCTTAGATTATGCCCGACTTTATTTGAGAGTTGGAATGTTATTATCGATTGGTTAGATAAAAACTCAGCTACTCGATTTGGTAGAGGGTAGGCAGTTGGCTATATTTTAAACAACCAAATGTGAGACTGGCAAAGTAACTTGTAATGAGTTGGAAGATTTCTAAACAACTTAGATTGGTAATTACTAAGTAGCGGGGCCATTTTAGGCTAAGCGAATGTGGTTGCTGGTAGAATATATTTAACCAGTCGGGACGTCTGATTTGTCATTGAAATCTGTAGTTACCAAGTAGTGGAATTACATTTGGCCCGACTCTATTTGGTTGCTGGTAGAGTTTTTTTTAAGCAATCAAGATGTTTAATTGGATTCTCTTACGCATAGGTCCTATGTAAACGGGCATTAATAAAACCAATAATATGATGTGCTTGCTATTCTATCGCTTTACACTTGAGCCGACCGCATTTGGGAGTTGGTATGCAATAGCCTTAATTTATGACCAACTTAAATGAGCAATTGCAACAACGTCGGCCAATGTGCAGAACCACTAGATCGGTGAGTTGGGTGGGATATTCATTTCACACAATCAACAAATCTGATGACCAACCATATTTGGCATTTGTTACTGTGTCGGTTTATGCTTAAGCCCACCGCATTTGAGGATAAGTAAGAGCTTTCTGGATAGACGGGAAATTGAACCAGACACCAGAACTAGTAATTGCTAGGTTGTTGCTCTGTGCTTAGATCCACTAAATTTGGCACTTGCTGATTGTTAATTATGGAGAACTAAGTCAACAAAAAAATTGTAAATTTGAAATTTATGCTAGGTAATCCAAAATTAACACAAACAATCCATATACTAAAGCATAATGTAATCATTACAATTAGTTTAAATTGTACATATTACATGTAAAACACTACATGCTTTAATTTGTAGAACACTGTCACCTGCTTAAATTTGTAGAACTGCCTGATTCCAGTCCATGCTTTGAGAGGTGTTTTATCCCATACGACTTTTATAGAACACTGCCTGCTTCCATACTATGCTTTGAAAGGTGATCACATACATATTTTGTAGGATTAGATTGGAAAACAATTGATTTGGGTCTCTTCAAGAGACATTGAATCTCATCTTAAAAAGAGTTACTGACATTCGAAATACAAATCCACTGGTTTTGAAAAAGATGGATACGGGTTCACACACCAAGGCACCTTTCGAGAATGTTAGCACAACTTGCTCATCTAATAGGATTAAAAACAAACATCCTGGCATAATTAAGAAGAACATGAAGGATTTCTCAAAGACATGGGTTCCAATAAGAACTCACTTTGGAGAATGTAAGGATTTACCAGTTAAGGAGACTGTACAACTTGCAAACATGAACTTGATGATAGCAGGTTACAACGATCTCATAGACAAGTTATCTTGCACCTTTAGAAAGCAGGAAAACTCAGGCAAAGATTCCAATTTTATCTCTCTTCATGATGACAGTGAGTTTTATAATAATTTATCTAACCCAAAAGATAAAGACATAAGTAGAGTAAAATCCAAACATGGAAGAGTCTCTCATGGTGAGTATGAAAATACTCATCATGATGCTTTGTAAGCAATGAGAGTGTAATCACACGACAAGTCATATTTGTGATCAGGGTGTTCAATTATCACTCGATATAAATAGATTCTAAATCTATTCTTTAAAATAAAATAACAAGTATCCTGAAAATATAGAGAACACGTCGCTTATCGTCTACAAGCAAGTTCTATATTCTGATACACAATCATAAACAACCACACGTTACAGAGTCTATTACTTTGATCTCAGTACTTTCTCTGCTTCCCCCCCCCCCCTAAGATCAACCCCTCTCCTTCCTTTGTGACTGAAGCAAGACTAGAAAGACAATTTCTTGGTTTATGCCAAAATTGTACAGATTGATCTCTCCAATCTAAACTACTCTTGTGCAGTACATTTTTTTAAGGTTTAGACTCGTTTCTCATCAACCTACCCCATTTTTACCATTTTTACCAGAATCAGTTTTTACCCTACTACACTAGTGAGTATTTTAATACTATATTTTTTTCCTCTTCATATGATTAAAGTCATAGTAACTTAATTATCATTCATTTGATTTCAGGAAACTTATGCTCGGTTGTAATACTTGGATCTCTAAGAAAGACAATTCATATACAATTTTTGTTACGAGTTCTAAAAATAAAATGTTGAAGGATTTAATCTCAGTTTTTATTAATGAAATTGAAATTAATAAAGAAACATGGGCATATTTTTAGTTAGTGTGTATTTTCTAAATTTATTCTCAAAGCATCTAATATGGTAAGAAATACTATCTCTATATATTTATGTGCGTGTGTATTAATGTTCTCTGCTTTCTTAATGAATGAAAATTGGTGTATTTCTTTATTTTATTTTCTGAAAGAAAATATCTTGATCTGCATTTCTTTGAATATACTAAATTATTCTTAAAAATTGCTTAAAATAATAAAAACCAAATTTGATTATCAACAAGTAAGATTTCTACAATTTTGTGTACAATCTATTCGGTTACCGTTTTTTTTAATTATCGATAAATGAAAGAAATATGCTTATAAATATGATACGTGTTTACTGGTCAAAATTGTACGTGTTGTTGGCTAAAGAAATATCTTTTCCAAATAGAGATCATGGCTAAAAACTAGTCGATTATTTAGGGGTACTAGTGCATGTAAGAGTTAAACAAATAGTATAATATTCTTGAACTTGATAGCCGTTGGGGTTTCGGTACTATATAAGGAAACCTACTTCAAAAGCATAAATTACTCCAAACCATAAATGTTTACATTGGTTTCTTCTTCTTATTATCCATGCAATTATATAGTATGTTAGAGCACTGCTCGGTCGAACTCGCAAGCGTTGCTATCTCAAGCTTGTTGTCAAGTTTAGTTGCCAAAACTATAAGTCTTGATTTCTAGTCTACTTATAGCTATGTCTTGGACTAGGATAGAATGTGTAGTTGAGCATTAGACTACATGGCGTTCATCGATTGAAGACGAATAACTACTAAGGGGAGATTGTGGAACTTCATCAACAAAACTGTTATAGCACTGCTCGGTCGAACACGCATGCGTTTCTATCTCAAGTATGTTTGTCAATGTTAGTGATCAAAACTATAAGTCTTGATTTATAGCCTATCTATAAATGTCTCGGACTAGGACATAGATTGTGTAGTTGAGCTTAGTTTTCAAGGCGTTCATCATTTGAAGACGAAGAACTACTAAGGGGAGCTTGTGGAACTTCATCGACAAAAAGTGTGTGGAGACTTGAACTCATCTATCACTTGGAAAGTCTATTTATACTCTATCACCTATAGTGAGACATAAGTCGTATTACGATATAGTTTTCTATATACACATTTGAGATTTCGAGCTGAGTTTATCTCGCTTACATATTTCTCAAAATATGTGTTGGCAAGCTTTCCCTTCGACCAAGTTCATCTTATATCATGAGAAAATTTCCGAGTAACATCTTGCATGGTTTGTGTGATACAATTATTTGGTGTAGACTTGGAATGTTTCGATGATGATTATTTCAATATCTTGAAAATTGCTTTGATGTTAATAGTGTGTGAAAACGGCTATTGTAATCCTCTAAGAATATTTCAATGATTGAAATAAAGAGCTTAGAATCATGTAACCATCTTTGGATATAAGCATATAGTGTGTTCGCACATTTGTGTATAAGTCCAAAATCGGGAACCAAATATATACATACTTGTATGTGTACTAAATGGTTGATGGAGACTGGCTAAGTATGCGTACTCGTACGCATACTGGCGGAAGTTCACGTCCTTGAATTTCTGCTGAGTTTGGAAATCAAAACCAACTCAAACCAATTACCAAAGTATGCGTACCCGTACGCATACTGGCGGAAAGTTCACGTCCGTGAATTTCTGTTGAGTTTGAAAAATAAAACAGACTCAAATCCAGTTACTTAAGTACGCATACCCGTACGCATGCTTAAGTGGTTGTTTTCTAAAATCGGCTGTACATGAACCTAAACATTTATTAAAATAAGGAATGCAATCTTTGCAAACCGTAGCTATAATGTTCATGTATTGATTCGAGTGAATCAAACCGATTTTGCTTCAATTGTGTTCTTGTATACTTCTATGAGAATATAGCAATTGAACGGCTCTTTAACTAGTTTCATTTGAGTCATTTGAACTAGTTATGGTTAAGATGAATAAGGTTGATATGAGAGTAATCATATGGCTAACCTCGGTTAACTATTTGTGAACCAACATGGTGTACACGTTTAGGTACAGTTACATAAACCTAAATGAGGGTACATTTCATTTGTGTGTAACAAGCTAAGTTCGATCTAACGGTTGAAAGATATTAGCTTGGTTGAATCAGGTTTTCATCTAACGGTGGATATCGAATGCTTTGTTACCAAGGTAACTTGGATTGCAAACCCTAATTTGAAAACTATATAAAGGAGAACTCTAGCAACTGGGAAACCTAATCCCCACACCTCCTGTATGTTACTAGTTACATAACTAGAGTCGATTCTCCTTTAACCTTAGGTTTCTATCGAGATCCTGTAGGTTAACGACTTCAAAGACTTCATTGGGATTGTGAAGCCAGACCCAACTATTTCTCTTGTAGTTGCGTGTTCTGATATTTCCCGATTCTATCGTATTGAGTATAAATAATTTAATCGAGATTAATTTCTCCGATAGGCAAGATAAAAAGTAATCACAAACATCTTCGTCTCATCGTTTATGGTTCCACAATATCTAGTTTCGCCATCACACGATTTAGATTATTGTGAGGTGATTAATAATACTAGGCTGTTCTTCGGGAATATAAGTCCGGTTTATTAATTGGTTCCTGTTCACCTTGATTTATCAAAAGACAGAACAAAAACTCTTGGGCATTTCTGTGGGAGACAGATTAATTCAATCCTATATACTTTTCTGTGTGAGATAGATTTGTTTATCAAGTCTTCGACTTTGGGTCGTAGCAACTCTTGGTTGTGGGTGAGATCAACTAAGGGAATAAAGTGTGTAGTATCCTGCTGGGATCAGAGACGTAAGGAGCGCAACTATACCTTGAATCAGTTTGAGATTGATTAGGGTTCAACTACAGTCTAGTCCGAAGTTAATTGGTAGTAGGCTATTGTCTGTATCGGCTTAATACAGTGTGGTGTTTAAACTGGACTAGGTCCCGGGTTTTTTCTGCATTTGCGGTTTCCTCGTTAACAAAATTCTGGTGTCTGTGTTATTTCTTTTCCGCATTATATTTTGTTATATAATTGAAATATCACAGGTTGTGTGTTAAGATCAATCAATTAGAATATCCAACCTTTGGTTGTTGATTTACATTGATTGACACTTGAATATTGGTCTTTGGTTCCGTTCAAGTAACTCCTCTTATATTCAATCGGGCTTGCAGATTTCTATTTGCTGATTGTGAATTGAATTAAGAGTTAGAGATATTAAACTCTTTGATATACTTTACTCTGGATTGAGTCTGACTGTCTAGTTGATTCTCTAGAAAGTATATTGGAGTAAGTACTCTCAGATTTCCAAACGATTTGTTGGGTGTGGTTGTTAGACCCTCGCATTTTCAAAAAGGTATATGGAGACTTGAACTCATCTATCACTCAGAAGTCTATTTCTATTTTATCTCCTATTGAGACAAAAGTCGTATAGCTATATAGACTTTATAGTATACACATTTGATATTTCGAGCTGAGTTTAACTCGTTTACATATTTCTCGAAATATGTGATGGTAAGCTTTCGCTTTAACCAAGTTCATCTTTATTCTTGACGAAAGTCAAAAGATGATCATGTGAAAATCGCATGGTAATATCTTACATGATTTGTATGAGATGGTCATTTGATGTAGACTCGGAATGTTTCGTATTGATCTATTGATCACTTGAAAATTGCTTTGAAGCTAATAGTTTGTGTGAGACATCTATTCTCGTCTTCCAAGAATGTTTCAATGATTAAGATGGAGTTTAGAACGATTAATATATCACAATATGCGTACTTGTATGCTAACTGTTGCAAGTTCTTCAAAGTCCGGGAACCATAGTATGCATACCCGTATGCGTACTGGTTGGTTAGTTGAAAGTCCGGAAACTTAGTATGCATACCCGTATGCGTACCGGCGTAAAGTTCAAGTCCGGGAATTCAACTGAATTTACAGGTACGCGTACCTGTTCGCATACTGGCGAACCCAAACTATATATGTCCGACCACTTAGGTATGCGTCCCGTTTGCATACTTGAGTGGGTTAAGTTCTAAAATCGTTTTGTTCATGAACTAGTACATTTATATATTAAGGATTGCAATCTTTTGCAAACCGTGGCTATAATGTTCATGAATTGATTCAAGTGAATCAAAATCGATTTTGCTTCAATTATGTATTGTATACTTCTATGAGAATATAAATAATTGAATAACTCTGTAACTAGTTTCATTTGAGTCATTTGAACTAGTTGTGATTAAGATGAACAAGGTTGATATGAAAGTGTTCATATGGCTAACTTCGGTTAAAATTTGTTGAGCCAACTATGTGCACACGTTTGGGTACGGTTACTCATACCTAAATGAAGTCACATTTCATTTGTGTGTAACAAGCTAAGTTCGATCTAACGGTTGAAAGATATTAGCTTGACTCTAATCAGGTTTTCATCTAACGGTGAATATTAAATGCTTTGTTACCAAGGTAACATTGATTGCAAACCCTGATTTGAAGACTATATAAGGGAGAACTCTAGCAACTGGGAAACCTAATCCCCATACCTCTTGTGTGATACTAGTTGCGACTAGAGTCGATTCTCCTTTAACCTAGGTTTTTCCTAAAACCATTATAGATTAACGACTTGAAGACTTCATTGGGATTCTGAAGCCATACCCAACTATTTTTCTGTAGTTGCGTGTTCTGATCTTACTTTGTTCTATCGTGTTGAGTACTATCTTCTCTAAGATTTGATCGAGATTTAATATCCGATAGGTAAGATAAAAAGTAGTCACAAACATCTTCGTCTCATCGTTTGTGATTCCACAATATCTTGTTTCGCTTCCATACGATTAAGATTATTGTGAGGTGATTGATGTTACTAGGATGTTCTTCGAGAATATAAGTCTGGTGTATCAATTGGTTCTTGTTCACCTTGATTTATCAAAAGACAGACCAAAACTCGTAGGTGTTTCTGTGGGAGATAAATTTATCTATTCAATAGACTTTTCTGCGTGAGACAAATTTGTTTATCAAGTCTTCGACTTTGGGCTCATAGCAAATCTTAGTTGTGGGTGAGATCATCTTAGGGAATCAAGTGCGCAAAATCCGGCGTGGTTCAAGAGGCATGGAACGCGATTGTACCTTAATCAGTGTGAGATTGGTTAGGGCTCAACTACATTCCAGTCCGAAGTTAATTGGTAGTAGGCTAGAGTATGTAGCGTCTTAATGTACTGTGGTGTTCAAATTTGGACTAGGTCCCGAGGTTTTTCTGCATTTGCAGTTTCCTCGTTAACAAAATTTCTGGTGGCACTGTTATTTCTTTTCCGCATTATATTTTTATATAATTGAAATATCACAGGTTGTGCGTAGTTCAATCAATTAGATAATCCAACCTTTGGTTGTTGATATAAATTGATTGACACTTGGATATTGGTCTTTGGTACCGTCCAAGTTATTTCTCATATTAATCCGGCTCACAGATTTCTATTTGTTCGATTGCAGATTGATTTGGAAAATTCAGATATGACTCTTGGATGTATTTTCCTTGATTGAGTCTGACTGTCTAGTTGATTCTCTTGAAAATATATTGGAGTTAGTCCATACAGATTGCCTAAACGAAATATAGAGTGTGGTTGTTAGACCCCCGGTTTTTCATAGTCGGCCAAAAACCGTTGTGTACGGGTTTTTTATTTGCAACAAAAAAGTGGCAGCTTACAGTTTGGATGAGGATGAATGGATTTTTCGAGCGTACGTAACGTCTCGACCATGAAATTAGAATATCAAAAGAAAAAATATTTTTAAATGCAATATCAAAACAAAAGAATGATGAGGATGAAATATCGAAAGAAAATAAGGATAATCATCATGAGGAGATATTAATAGAAAATAATGGTATTAAAGACAAATATCCAGACGATATTCAAGATGGAAGCAGTTGCGCCACGTCATATATGTATACCATATATGCCAAGATTAGTATTTGTTGGAACTCAAGATGCATATAGGTCATCACTAATCTTTGCATCAAAAAAAGAAAATTAGCTAGGATCATCACTAATCTGCTTCCAAAAAAAAAAGGTCATCACCAGTCCTCATCAATGTAGTCTGAATCGCTTTATTCACTTGATCCAGGCGAACCTTCGCTAATTCCACGAGAAGCCAATTTCACCGTACTAGCAGACGGACAATCTTCACAACTTACGTCCGTCGAACTCTCATCTTCAAGATCAGGCGGTGTAACCATTGGTGGCTTCGAAAGATTCCTCTTCTACGTGAAATGCCTAATGTCCCTTCTTTCTTGCTTGTGATCTCGTTTTCCTCCTCGTCATAATCCGAGTTGCACGAGTCGGTACTAGTAGTAATTGGAGATTCTATTTCTTCTTCATACCTTTTTTTAACACGGTACTCTTTACGCTTTAACTTGTTGGCCAAACATTGGTCCTAAATTGATCAAGCAACCTCTGTCTCCTTTTTTGGTGTTCTTGCTTTGGATTGGATGTTTTTTCCTCGATGGATTTAACCACCTCTGTCTGACCCTTTCTTCCACTGGATTAATAATCTTTATCTTTTTGGACATTGGTGGATTATTGTTACTTAATTCTGCAACTCTTTTTTCTTTTTCACTTGTTGTTACTAATAAAGTAATTGTTGGTTTATAACGTTTGTGATTGTCGATGGTCTCTTTATGTAGAAATTCATGCATATATTGAAAAGGCATGATTAATTTCTTGCAGTTGCATGCATCCTTTGTCCAAAGACTCAACCAATAAATGCATTGGTTAACGAAATAAGGCGTGCCTCTTCATTTTCTTGTGAAAGAGGTGTCTCCTCAAAAATAATTATTACCAATATTTCTCTCATAATAATTTATTTTCCCCCACAAATTTAATATTTAGAAAATCTTTATCTCTTATGTCTTCAATTTATCTTATTTTGAGACCCTAGTTCAAGCGCATTTTGTTTTCCAAATCAATACTGGTCCGTAGATTATCTTCGATTTATGTAATAATGGATCATTGTGCCACTTGTTGCCATTATATTCATATGAAAACATGGATTATACTCTTGCAGTTATTAAAACTTGTCTACTATTAATAATGTCAGTTCCGTCAACATATTAATTAGCTAGCTAGCTGAAATATAAAAGGATAATTACATATATCAACATGATATTATGTGCACAGGTTTTCCATCAAAACTGATTTATCCTTTTTCTCTTATGTTTTCAAAATTCTCTTACTGCATGCGAGCATTCAAGATATGATTTGATTTGAAGACGCATTTTGTTTATATATAATTAAGTCTCCAAAGTCAGGCATAACTCTAAAACAGAAGAGAATACTAAACTGCAAAACCGTAAATTAATTCTGTTCCGTGGAATGTCTTCAATTTACGTGATTAGTGAATCTCAGCGCCACTTGTTGCCATTCATATGAAAGTAGGATGTCCTTGCTATGGTACCGAGTAGGTAGTTAGTGGTGTATTGATTGTAGTTGGCAGGGCCTAATAGCTCGAATGCATAACCACAGATTTGATTTTTTGTTTGGGATGTTGGTGTTTCTCATGTCCTTACCTTACTATTCCATGTGTGTTGTTGGCGTACACATCTTGGCTAATATCCATCCCTACTTATATATGTTTGTGGTTTCAAAATCAGCAGTGCGTCTGTATTCATCGCATCAAAGGTATTTCGGTAGTGGTCAATTAAGTGTGGGTTGAAATACCTTGTGTCCAGGGTAACATTGTGGTGACCAAGGATTTGTGGGTAGATGTACATCATGTCCATGGTACTCATGTGGTTGCAAAACCAAACGTGGGTTCATATACATCGTGTCCAGGGTACTTTGGTGGTGGCCAAAAAAGTGTGGGTTAACCTACATAGCGACCAAGGTGCTTTTGTGTGGCCATAAAATGTGGCTTTATGTACATTGCATCGTGGTACTTTTGTGGTTGCAAAATCAAATGTGGGTTCATGTACATCGCGTCTAGCTTACTTTTGTAGTTCCCAAAATAATATGAGTTCACATATATTCCGTCTTGCATGTTTCTGTACTTGCCATGTCGCCGTGGGAAAGAAGCTGCGCGACCAAATATTTTTCTAGTTTCGAAAAATTAGTGTATAAATATTCTTCGTGACTAAATTTCGTGTATGCTGGAGACCTATGTTTCCTTAAGCTTGGCCGACCATTTTTTTGTATAGTGAGATGATTTTGGCATGCTATTTAAGGTTTTCTTGTAGTGGATATTTTGTTTTTATTATGTTTAAAGAGTTATTTTCAGGCGACCAATCGAAAAGGTATGGCGTATGGAGTTCTTAGACTCTTTAATGAAACCAAAAAAGTTTTATTTGATGAATCAATCAAAATGGTTTAGTACATAGAGCAAACAAACAATCATCATAGCTTGTTACAAACTTCGTTCTTTGCACATAACTAGATGTCATAGGACTTTGGATTTAAGGGGAGTGTTAAATTTTGGTGCAAATATGATTTGAAATAAGTGTTTAAACAAATTAAGCTAACCTTGCTTATTTCGCAATCATCTAACTAACTAAGTCACGGAGTCTCATATTTAGTAACTAAGTATGTTGAATCTGCAGTTTCTACCCATTCAGTAATGTGTCCAAGAACTGGTCGACGAGATCCTACTTTCTTCGGATCATGCCTAATCATAAGCACATTTTTTTGGACTTAAACTACATGCACTTGCGATAAGATCTTACTTCATGTTTTCTTTTATTCTACCCGATTTCACGACAAGTTATTGGTACCTCATATTTTCTTCATGTCACATATGTGTGCATGTTTTCAGTTGTGTGCATCTGCTTCTCTGATCATTTGACATTTGCCACCTTATCTTTTGTGGGATTGTACAAGAATACCCGGAAGCCCATTTGCACTTCTAATACCTTACGGGTTATGGGTCTCCAAGTATATGTGTAGTTTTGAGAATAATTAGCACAATCTAATTTCACTTTAAACTTGTGTTATTTCTTATTTATTTTACACTTAATCATCTATTAAAATATTAATACAACATTTGCAAAATAAATTCATATTAAAATTATTAGAGCACCGCTCGGTCAAATTCACAAGTTTTAGTGTGCTAAGCTTGTTGTCAAATTTAGTTGATCGAGACTATATCTTGATTTATTGTCTACTAAAGACAGTCCCGGACTAAGAATAAAGCATGGTAGTTAAGTATCAGAATTCAACAATCAACCTTGAAGATCGAAGACTGAAGAACAACGGAGACATTTGTGAGAACTTCATCAACAAACGTATGTGAAGACCGATATCCTATTTACTCGTATTTTTTTACCATTCTATTTACTAAGATAATGTCGCATGACTTTAGTAAGAGGATGGATATTGTGAAGAAGAAATTTCTAGTTCAAGCTTTTTTTTTTCTTTTTTGATAAGAAGACAAGAATTATAATTATAAAGAAGAATACTCAAAAATACATACTACCAAAGGTAGAACTCAGAAGAAGCTAAACAAAAACAACATCCCAATTAGATACAATACTAGTGAAATTGACATGAATCTTGTTACCACTAGTTGCAGACCAAGATAAGATCAAATACTTAGCTTCAGTGATAAGACCATTGTCCGTTCTGAAGCTATAATTCTCTTTAAAAGTTCGATTATTCCTCTCAGACTAAAGGACCCAAGAGACTGATGTTGTTGGAATAAGATTCCATATATATATATATATTCTGACAGTTTCCGGAAAGCTATCCCTTCTAACAATTATCTAGAGCAAGCATAGAATTAGAAAAGGACCAGGCCTATTTAGACGGAAAAAGCGTCACCCACACTCTATATGCAACCTTGCAATGAAGAAGCAAATGATCAGTTGTCTCATTAACTCAACATAGAGGACACAACTATCCTCAATAGTAATACCTTTTTTGAGAAGAAGATGAACATTTTTCCGCATTTTATTGTTTATTTTTATAATAAAAATATTATAGGTAATACGTTAAACAATTTAGATAGTTTTTAAGCTCAAGTTGTATAAAGCCTACAAGACTTGCTCTAGCGAATTCATGTCTTGAAATACAGATTAAAAGTCTTGGTCTTATTGGAATTCGACTCGTATATAGGTCGGCTACATGTTAGGTTGTTCTTGGATGGATATTGATTTTTGAGATCGTCCAAGGAACTTGTTTTGCAATCAGGTGCAATGATCTTTTTTGTTGATCTGTACTTAACAGTTGTAACAAGTTTGTGCATACATGTTCCAAAAGAAAATTTTGGTGGTGTACTTGGTATCCATCCTTTTTCAAAAATAAATTAATAAGATTAAGATTTAAAAAGAAAAAAAAAACTGATTGACTTATAAAGAACCGCTGGATACCCTGATCCAACAAGTATCCCGATATTTTATCGCTTTCGATCCCGATATCAGACCAGAAACTAGCTCGTATTTTTTTTTATTTATAAAAACCAACACGTTGGCATCCCTAATTTAAATCAGCTGAGTTATTAGTCGATCTCTTAGCTTGTTTAAAGTTCCTAGTTCTCACTAGATGTCTCACGATCATTTGTGGAGGTGGCTACAAAATAAGAATTGATTAGCTAGGTAGTGTTTGTCCCATGAAGTGGCAGTGTTCACTAACAGGTTGTTTGTTTTTTCTGGCTCAACTTGTTATCAGGATCTAGCTTATATGGACATGACTCATTATATCTGACTCAAAAATTATTGAATAGTAGAGTTATGGAAAACTATTGGATACTGTGTGATATGTGCTCAAATAACTTCGAGTCAGATGTATGAGTTGAGTCAGACCTCGAGTCAAACATCACAAAAATAAAAGAAAGCAAATGATCTGACATCAGACACCGAATAAGATTCAGTTCGCGAATCAAACTCAAACGAACAGATGTCTATCTTACATACCTTACCATTTATCGTTAACTAGTTGTAAGTTATAGAAATTAGAATTCAGAACAATGATAGTGTGGATTTTTTTTTCTTTTTGTTAATTTATTTTCTTTACCATCCATAAACTCCAACAAGTTTGTGACTAGAACAGTATATTCCATTATATTATCATTGCCATCATACAATTACAACTTTTGTATCGATTCTTTTACAATGTGTAACACTTTGTATATTATGAGGAGATTATACGATGAAATACTCGTCTCCTTCTTTTCTAAGTACAAATTTTTAAGCTATAAGAAAAAAACTGCAATATACAAAATGAGAATAAATTTCTTTTCAAATTCTGATAATTAATTTAATACGGAGTATAACATTTCTATATAGACTTCTCAAATTTTTCAATCTTCTTCACCCTTTGCATAGACCTTAATAACAATATGAAAAAAATACCTGCAATATAATGTTAGGGATATATCATTAAACAGAACGTCCATATAGATTCGAACGAACTTAAAGAAGCATTCTCTCGATCATTAACGAAATGAGTGGACGACTTACTTGCACCAACAAAAGACCCATTTGCAATCATGTTATTTCCCTGGCTGCTAAAAGATACTCCAATGTTTAGCAATGAGCCTCCGATAACTGTGTACATTGTCGCCATTTGAAGTATCGTTGCCTTTCGAGCTGATCTTTCCGACTGGTTTATTGGGAAAATTTCTTTAGCATATGTTTAAAAGAAAGTTTTCTAAAAGGTAAAGGGGTCTCGAAAACTCGATTTTAAATTACCTCAAGTACCCTGACTCTGAGTTTTAATTCCCCTGATTCAAGTTCTTTCACGAACTCCTCTATGCGTTGAACTCGGGATGGCATGGAAATGGTGGAGGTTCTGGCCTGCAAATTTTAACATAAACCAGACTTTACAAATGGCAAACTAAAAACAATGAAAACTAAGCTGATGCCGGATATATTTTGATAACAGAACTAACACAAGACAAATAATTACTTCATTAGCCTGTCTTCTTATACCCTCCACGAGTTGGGCTCCACCTTGTTGCTTCTGTCTTACATCTAGGAGTTCCTGGAAATTTTATTTGAATTTCTAGAGATTAGCTTATACATATGGATCATGGAGGAAATCGAATAACATAGTACACTATTGAAGTAAGAAATACATACTTGTGCATAAGGGGCGGCAATTTTCACAAACGAAAAGGCTGGATCTAGTATATATCCTATACCTGTAAGAAAGAAGAGTCACCATCAGGGTAAATCCAAACAAAGCATTGTAGCTAGAAAGGTGAAGTCAAGTTAAGCATTCTTATTCCTTATCTACAGAAGTTGGGGGGGTGAACCTTCCAGGGTTGAAAATGCCCGTATGACAAAGGTAAAAGTAGATGGGAAGCGAAATGGCTGATCTGTTGCTATTGCAAATAAGTCCTATAAAAACAGAAAAATATCCAATATTACAATTAGAACAGTCTAGTCGATATCACATATAAATATGCTCTGAAATGAAGTTAAGCTACAGGTTGAATCTTAACATACCTCACCAATTGCAGCTAAAGTCTGCTGCTGGTCAGGACTTTGGCTTAGTAAATTATCCAAAAAGAACTGCACAGATCTCTTAACCTAGACATAATAACAAAAGTTTGCAAAATTTATCAAAGATTTCTATTAATCAAAAACAACCAAAATGTTACTACATTAAGGTCTTAAACTGAAACAGTGGGCATACGCACCGATGACAAGTCTCCAGTGGGCTGGAGTGCTTCGAGCTCTATTAAACATTTTATAACCTGCAATGCATAGTGCATAGAGTTGTCTTAATCCGAAGAAGTTTGAAATTTTAAATTCCATAACTTGCAACCGTAGGTAAGCTTAAGAAAGGTGCAAACCTTTTTTGCATCCTTCTCATAAACTGCATAAAAGAGTTCAAGCAATCTCTCTCGAGTGAAAGTTTTTATATCTCCCATCATACCAAAATCATAGTAGATGAGGGTCTCATCCGCGTCAATGGCAAGATTCCCAGGATGAGGATCAGCATGAAAGAAGCCAGTTCTCAGTATCTAAGAAAATCAGCGCCAAAGAACTTTAATGTCAATGAATGAGAATATGTGACTCATTTGAGTGATATGAAAGGCCCGAAAGCTTCTTCACCTGAATCAAGTATGCTTCAATAGAACGTGAAGAGATGCGAGAACGATCAAACCCTCGAGCATCTACCATGTCCAAGTTATTTATCTTAACACCTGCAGTATAGAAACCAAATTTAAACAATCAAGTAAGTATCAATATTACTTATACGACCAAGCATGTGAATGGGTTAGATGGAAACCTGGAACATATTCCAATGTTAACACCTTTGTAGCAGTATAGTCCCAAAACACCAGCTATAAGAAAACAAAAATGCAGCTTGTTAGAATTAAAAGTTCTGTGCATATTAAACGGAACTATATATGGTGTGTGTGGTTGTCTTGAGCAAGAAACATACAGGTACTCGAACCCACTTTATGTTTCGGAAATCACGACGGAATCTATCAGCATTTTTCGCTTCATTTATATAATCAACTTCCTGATACAGAATCCTGAAAACATTACAAAATGTTGGAATTAGTGATAGATATATCATGCTAAGTTAAAATGAATAAGTGGATGCTCGCAGTCTTACGTAGCACATTCTTCATATATACCCATCCAGTCCCTTGTAGGACCTCCCAGAGTTTCACTTCTTTGAAAATATTCAGCAATTAGCTTTAGATTTCCTGTAAGAAAAGCAGAATTCGATAGGAAAACCAGAAAAGGACTAAACATACGTAGAAAAACTCAACTAAGCTGTATGAGTATATGTGCTTACGTAAGTCGATATCAAAGAGTTTCTTAAGACCAGGTCTTTGAACTTTCACAACCACTTTCTCTCCGTTATGCAGAATAGCTCGGTGTACCTAAAACCAAAAGAACTTATCATCAAAGTCGTTAGCAAAACTATACCGGTTCTTCTCATTACCAACGGAAACAGAAGCTTGTCAAGCAGCTATGGGATAGACGTGTGACCTGACCAAGACTAGCCGCAGCTATAGGTCGATCTTCAAATTCCTTAAACAGAACATCAACTGGAGCTCCCAATTCATTCTCTATGAATGCTCTAGCTTTCTTAGCTGAAAATGCTGGGACTCTATCCTGAATATCACGTTCAATAAGAAACAGATGTTACCCTAGCTAGTCCAAATTAGTTCATGAAGTAAACAATAACACATTATTCTTAAGCTCTTGATTTTGAGTTTATTTTGAAGTACTCAATATAGCATCATTAGAGGAGGTGTATATTAAGATTCAACATAACAAATACCTGCAACTTGGCAAGCTCGTCCACAAACTCACGCGGGAACAAGTCAGACCGTGTTGAGGACAACTGTCCAAGTTTGATAAATGTTGGCCCAAGCTGTAATACACATTCTCTTAACCATGAAGCCGTACCCCGTCTTCTGTTTTTCTGGATGGAACATAGCCAGATTGACCCAAATAAACACACACTTACTGAAAAGCTTGTAAGTGAGACCTAATAGAAGCTGGAATTGGTACCATTAACTAACCTGTTTATCTTCAGTGAAACCTCCAAGATATGACCATTTGGCGTTGTCGAGAAGTATACGAACACGTAAAGAAAGAACGAAAGACCACACATCTACACTCCTTTGAAAAGAGTTGTAATTTTCATTAGCCCAACTAAAAGTTTCATCTGAAGGCAGTACTTTTAGTTCCTCATTAAAAGAAACATCATTGCTAAAGCCAACACTTTTCTGAGTATTAACTAGATTAAGTGAAGTACTTCTATTAACTGTACTTGTTCCATTAACAACCTTCTGTGAACCATTAACTGATCTCATGTTTCTCATTGCTTCCCTGGTGGGTACCATTTTAGTAGCACGCCCATTACCATTTACACCTCCGTTGATTGTATTCTTACTTCTGGTTACTTCAGCCGCTGAAACCATCCTATTAGCTTGCCCATTTACACCTAACCTCTTAGATAAGTCTGCTTGTTGCGCATTTACTGGAAATGTAAATCTTCTATTAACTATTGAAACATCACTTAAGAAATTCTCAGATTTTGGTAATTTCTGTACAGAAATTGAACTAAAGAAACTGAGACTATCTAGTCCTACTCTTCCTTGTTCCGGTTGCTCGTTATTTCGGCAATAACAGCCATGCGAAGCCAATATTGCCGCCATTTCGGATGGAATTACCTGTTTCTATACATACAAGAAAGAATTAGACTAAAGCTACATTAAAAGATGGTAAGACAAAGCCTGAATATGATAAACCTATGTAACTAGAGTTTACAATCTTGTTTATAGTCTCAACTGGGGTAATTTAAGTTTGGTTTTACATAATCAAGCTTAAAGAATATTGATTTTCATCCACGGAAAATAAATTAGAGAGAAATATGATGAAATCAATGGAGTTAGCTTATGCAATTTGAAATGGATGATAAGAATCAAACACTTACACAATATAGCAATATGGAACCTTTGGATCTTCACTGAAACGTCTATAGTGATGAAAACAGTCTTTCTTATTTTTCTATAGAATCATTGACAAATTTATAAATAAAATTTGATTATTTTGATGTTGAAAATTCAACCTCAAACTCTCCCAAAAAGAGCAAGAGAAATGAGAGAATTCTAATAGGCAAAATGTCAGTTTTTTAAATAATTAAGAG